>NC_086111.1:6299418-6650413 GCF_963921235.1 Mobula hypostoma | reverse complement strand
ACACAGTACTGAGGGCCCCATCGATACAGTACTGAGGGTCACCATCGACACAGTACTGAGGGCCCCATCGACACAGTACTGAGGGCCCCATCGACACAGTACTGAGAGCCACCATCGACACAGTACTGAGGGCCCCATCGACACAGTACTGAGGGCCACCATCGACACAGTACTGAGGGCCCCATCGACACAGTACTGAGGGCCCCATCGACACAGTACTGAGGGCCCCATCGACACAGTACTGAGGGCCCCATCGACACAGTACTGAGGGCCCCATCGACACAGTACTGAGGAGCCATCGACACAGTACTGAGGGCCCCATCGACACAGTACTGAGGGCCACCATCGACACAGTACTGAGGGCCCCATCGACACAGTACTGAGGGCCCCATCGACACAGTACTGAGGAACCATCGACACAGTACTGAGGAACCATCGACACAGTACTGAGAGCCCCATCGACACAGTACTGAGGGCCCCATCGACACAGTACTGAGGGCCCCATCGATACAGTACTGAGGGCACCATCGACACAGTACTGAGGACCCCATCGACACAGTACTGAGATCCCATCGACAGAGTACTGAGGGCCCCATCGACACAGTACTGAGGAACCATCAACACAGTACTGTGGGGCCCCATCGACACAGTACTGTGGGCCCCATCGATACAGTACTGAGGAACCATCGACACAGTACTGAGGGCCCCATCGACACAGTACTGAGGGCCCCATCGACACAGTGCTGAGGAACCATCGACACAGTACTGAGGAACCATCGACACAGTACTGAGGAACCATCGACACAGTACTGAGGGCCCCATCGACACAGTGCTGAGGGCTCCATCGACACAATACTGAGGGCCCCATCAACACAGTACTGTGGACCCCATCAATACAGTACTGTGGGCCCCATCGACACAGTACTGAGGACCCCATCAATACAGGACTGTGGACCCCATCAACACAGTACTGTGGGCCCCATCGATACAGTACTGAGGGCCACCATCGACACAGTACTGAGGGCCCCATCGACACAGTACTGAGGGCCCCATCGACACAGTACTGAGGAACCATCGACACAGTACTGAGGACCCCATCGACACAGTACTGAGGGCCCCATCGATACAGTACTGAGGGCCCCATCGACACAGTACTGAGGAACCATCGACACAGTACTGAGGACCCCATCGACTCAGTACTGAGGAACCATCGACACAGTACTGTGGGCCCCATCGACACAGTACTGAGGGCCCCATCGACACAGTACTGAGGGCCCCATTGACACAGTACTGAGGGCCCCATCGACACAGTACTGAGGAACCATCGACACAGTACTGAGGGCCCCATCGACACAGTACTGAGGAACCATCGACACAGTACTGAGGGCCCCATCGACACAGTACTGAGGGCCCCATCGACACAGTGCTGAGGAACCATCGACACAGTACTGAGGGCCCCATCGACACAGTACTGAGGGCCCCATCGACACAGTACTGAGGGCCACCATCAACACAGTACTGAGGGCCCCATCGACATAGTAGTGAGGGCCCCATCGACACAGTACTGAGGAACCATCAACGCAGTACTGAGGACCCCATCGATACAGTACTGAGGGCCCCATCGACACAGTACTGAGAAACCATCGACACAGTACTGAGGAACCATCGACACAATACTGAGGGCCCCATCGACACAGTACTGAGAGCCCCATCGACACAGTACTGAGGACCCCATCGATACAGTACTGAGGGCCACCATCGACACAGTACTGAGGACCCCATCGATACAGTACTGAGGGCCCCATCGACACAGTACTGAGGACCCCATCGACACAGTACTGAGGGCCCCATCGACACAGTACTGAGGGCCCCATCGACACAGTACTGAGGGCCCCATCGACACAGTACTGAGGAACCATCGACACAGTACTGAGGAACCATCGACACAGTACTGAGGACCCCATCGATACAGTACTGAGGGCCACCATCGACACAGTACTGAGGACCCCATCGATACAGTACTGAGGGCCACCATTGACACAGTACTGAGGGCCACCATCGACACAGTACTGAGGGCCCCATCGACACAGTACTGAGGAACCATCGACACAGTACTGAGGACCCCATCGATACAGTACTGAGGGCCACCATTGACACAGTACTGAGGGCCCCATCGACACAGTACTGAGGGCCCCATCGACACAGTGCTGAGGAACCAAAGACACAGTACTGAGGAAGCATCGACACAGTACTGAGGGCCCCATCGATACAGTACTGAGGGCCACCATCGACACAGTACTGAGGGCCCCATCGACACAGTGCTGAGGAACCATCGACACAGTACTGAGGGCCCCATCGACACAGTACTGAGGGCCCCATCGACAGAGTACTGAGAGCCACCATCGACACAGTACTGAGGGCCCCATCGACACAGTACTGAGGGCCACCATCGACACAGTACTGAGGGCCCCATCAACACAGTACTGAGGAACCATCGACTCATTACTGAGGAACCATCGACACAGTACTGAGGTCCCCATCGACACAGTACTGAGGGCCCCATCGACACAGTACTGAGGAACCATCGACACAGTACTGAGGACCCCATCGATACAGTACTGAGGGCCACCATTGACACAGTACTGAGGGCCCCATCGACACAGTACTGAGGGCCCCATCGACACAGTGCTGAGGAACCAAAGACACAGTACTGAGGGCCCATCGACACAGTACTGAGGGCCCCATCGATACAGTACTGAGGGTCACCATCGACACAGTACTGAGGGCCCCATCGACACAGTACTGAGGACCCATCGACACAGTACTGAGGGCCCCATCGACACAGTACTGAGGGCCCCATCGACACAGTACTGAGGGCCCCATCGACACAGTACTGAGGGCCCCATCGACACAGTACTGAGGGCCACCATCGACACAGTAATAAGGGCCCCATCGACACAGTACTGAGGAACCATCGACACAGTACTGAGGAACCATCGACACAGTACTGAGAGCCCCATCGACACAGTACTGAGGGCCCCATCGACACAGTACTGAGGAACCATCGACACAGTACTGAGGACCCCATCGATACAGTACTGAGGGCCACCATTGACACAGTACTGAGGGCCCCATCGACACAGTACTGAGGGCCCCATCGACACAGTACTGAGGGCCCCATCGACACAGTACTGAGGGCCCCATCGACACAGTACTGAGGACCCCATCGATACAGTACTGAGGGCCACCATCGACACAGTACTGAGGGCCCCATCGACACAGTGCTGAGGAACCATCGACACAGTACTGAGGGCCCCATCGACACAGTACTGAGGGCCCCATCGACACAGTGCTGAGCCCCCATTGTCACAGTACTGACGGCCCCATCGACACAGGACTGAGGGCCACCATCAACACAGTACTGAGGGCCCCATCGACACAATACTGAGGGCCCCATCAACACAGTACTGAGGAAACATCGACGCAGTACTGAGGAACCATCGACACAGTACTGAGGGCCCCATCGACACAGTACTGAGGACCCTATCAATACAGTACTGAGGACCCCATCGATACAGTACTGAGGGCCACCATCGACACAGTACTGAGGAACCATCGACACAGTACTGAGGAACCCATCGACACAGTACTGTGGGCCCCATCGACACAGTACTGAGGAACCATCAACACAGTACTGTGGGGCCCCATCGACACAGTACTGTGGGCCCCATCGATACAGTACTGAGGAACCATCGACACAGTACTGAGGACCCCATCGATACAGTACTGAGGGCCCCATCGACACAGTGCTGAGGAACCATCGACACAGTACTGAGGGCCACCATCGACACAGTACTGAGGAACCATCGACACAGTACTGAGGGCCCCATCGACACAGTACTGAGGGCCCCATCGACACAGTACTGAGGGCCCCATCGACACAGTACTGAGGAACCATCAACACAGTACTGTGGGGCCCCATCGATACAGTACTGAGGGCCACCATCGACACAGTACTGAGGGCCCCATCGACACAGTACTGAGGAACCATCGACACAGTACTGAGGGCCCCATCCACACAGTACTGAGGGCCCCACCGACACAGTACTGAGGAACCATCGACTCATTACTGAGGAACCATCGACACAGTACTGAGGTCCCATCGACACAGTACTGTGGGCCCCATCGACACAGTACTGAGGACCCCATCATACAGTACTGAGGGCCCCATCGACACAGTACTGAGGAGCCATCGACACAGTACTGAGGAACCATCGACACAGTACTGTGGGCCCCATCGACACAGTACTGAGGAACCATCAACACAGTACTGTGGGGCCCCATCGACACAGTACTGTGGGCCCCATCGATACAGTACTGAGGAACCATCGACACAGTACTGAGGACCCCATCGATACAGTACTGAGGGCCCCATCGACACAGTGCTGAGGAACCATCGACACAGTACTGAGGGCCACCATCGACACAGTACTGAGGAACGATCGACACAGTACTGAGGGCCCCATCGACACAGTACTGGGGGCCCCATCGACACAGTACTGAGGGCCCCATCGACACAGTACTGAGGAACCATCAACACAGTACTGTGGGGCCCCATCGATACAGTACTGAGGGCCACCATCGACACAGTACTGAGGGCCCCATTGACACAGTACTGAGGGCCCCATCGACACAGTACTGAGGAACCATCGACACAGTACTGAGGACCCCATCGATACAGTACTGAGGGCCCCATCGATACAGTACTGAGGGCCCCATCGACACAGTACTGAGGAACCATCGACACAGTACTGAGGACCCCATCTATATAGTACTGAGGGCCCCATCGACACAGTACTGTGGGCCCCATCGACACAGTACTGAGGGCCCCATCGACACAGTACTGAGGACCCCATTGACACAGTACTGAGGGCCCCATCGACACAGTACTGAGGAACCATCGACACAGTACTGAGGGCCCCATCGACACAGTACTGAGGAACCATAGACACAGTACTGAGGGCCCCATCGACACAGTACTGAGGAACCATAGACACAGTACTGAGGACCCCATCGACACCGTATTGGGGGCCCCATCGACACAGTACTGAGGAACCATCAACACAGTACTGAGGACCCCATCGACACAGTACTGAGGAACCATAGACACAGTACTGAGGACCCCATCGACACCGTATTGGGGGCCCCATCGACACAGTACTGAGGAACCATCAACACAGTACTGAGGGCCCCATCGACACAGTACTGAGGGCCCCATCGACACAGTACTGAGGAACCATAGACACAGTACTGAGGGCCCCATCGACACAGTACTGAGGGCCCCATCGACACAGTACTGAGGAACCATCGACACAGTACTGAGGACCCCATCGACACAGTATTGGGGGCCCCATCGACACAGTACTGAGGAACCATCAACACAGTACTGAGGACCCCATCGACACAGTACTGAGGAACCATAGACACAGTACTGAGGACCCCATCGACACCGTATTGGGGGCCCCATCGACACAGTACTGAGGAACCATCAACACAGTACTGAGGGCCCCATCGACACAGTACTGAGGGCCCCATCGATACAGTACTGAGGGCCACCATCGACGCAGTACTGAGGGCCCCATCGACACAGTACTGTGGGCCCCATCGACACAGTGCTGAGGAACCATCGACACAGTACTGAGGGCCCCATCGACACAGTACTGAGGGCCCCATCGACACAGTACTGAGGGCCACCATCAACACAGTACTGAGGGCCCCATCGACATAGTAGTGAGGGCCCCATCGACACAGTACTGAGGAACCATCGACGCAGTACTGAGGACCCCATCGATACAGTACTGAGGGCCCCATCAACACAGTACTGAGAAACCATCGACACAATACTGAGGGCCCCATCGACACAGTACTGAGAGCCCCATCGACACAGTTCTGAGGACACCATCGATACAGTACTGAGGGCCACCATCGACACAGTACTGAGGACCCCATCGATACAGTACTGAGGGCCCCATCGACACAGTACTGAGGACCCCATCGACACAGTACTGAGGGCCCCATCGACATAGTACTGAGGGCCCCATCGACACAGTACTGACGGCCACCATCGACACAGTACTGAGGAACCATCGACACAGTACTGACGAACCATCGACACAGTACTGAGGACCCCATCGATACAGTACTGAGGGCCACCATCGACACAGTACTGAGGACCCCATCGATACAGTACTGAGGGCCACCATTGACACAGTACTGAGAGCCCCATCGACACAGTACTGAGGAACCATCGACACAGTACTGAGGACCCCATCGATACAGTACTGAGGGCCACCATCGACACAGTACTGAGGGCCCCATCGACACAGTACTGAGAGCCCCATCGACACAGTACTGAGGAACCATCGACACAGTACTGAGAGCCCCATCGACACAGTGCTGAGGAACCATAGACACAGTACTGAGGGCCCCATCGACACAGTACTGAGGGCCCCATCGACACAGTACTGAGGGCCCCATCGATACAGTACTGAGGGCCACCATCGACACAGTACTGAGGGCCCCATCGACACAGTGCTGAGGAACCATCGACACAGTACTGAGGGCCCCATCGACACAGTACTGAGGGCCCCATCGACAGAGTACTGAGGGCCACCATCGACACAGTACTGAGGGCCCCATCGACACAGTACTGAGGGCCACCATCGACACAGTACTGAGGGCCCCATCGACACAGTACTGAGGGCCGCATCCACACAGTACTGAGGGCCCCACCGACACAGTACTGAGGAACCATCGACACAGTACTGAGGACCCATCGACACAGTACTGAGGTCCCCATCGACACAGTACTGTGGGCCCCATCGACACAGTACTGAGGACCCCATCGACACAGTACTGAGGAACCATCGACACAGTACTGAGGACCCCATCGATACAGTACTGAGGGCCCCATCGATACAGTACTGAGGGCCCCATCGACACAGTACTGAGGAACCATCGACACAGTACTGAGGACCCCATCTATACAGTACTGAGGGCCCCATCGACACAGTACTGTGGGCCCCATCGACACAGTACTGAGGGCCCCATCGACACAGTACTGAGGACCCCATCGACACAGTACTGAGGGCCCCATCGACACAGTACTGAGGAACCATCGACACAGTACTGAGGGCCCCATCGACACAGTACTGAGGAACCATCAACACAGTACTGAGGGCCCCATCGACACAGTACTGAGGAACCATCGACACAGTACTGAGGACCCCATCGACACAGTACTGGGGGCCCCATCGACACAGTACTGAGGAACCATCAACACAGTACTGAGGACCCCATCGATACAGTACTGAGGGCCCCATCGATACAGTACTGAGGGCCCCATCGACACAGTACTGAGGACCCCATCGACACAGTACTGAGGACCCCATCGATACAGTACTGAGGGCCCCATCGACACAGTACTGAGGGCCCCATCGACACAGTACTGAGGGCCCCATCGATACAGTACTGAGGGCCACCATCGACGCAGTACTGAGGGCCCCATCGACACAGTACTGTGGGCCCCATCGACACAGTGCTGAGGAACCATCGACACAGTACTGAGGGCCCCATCGACACAGTACTGAGGGCCCCATCGACACAGTACTGAGGGCCCCATCGACACAGTACTGAGGGCCCCATCGACACAGTACTGAGGGCCCCATCGACACAGTACTGAGGAACCATCGACACAGTACTGAGGGCCCCATCGACACAGTACTGAGGAACCATAGACACAGTACTGAGGACCCCATCGACACCGTATTGGGGGCCCCATCGACACAGTACTGAGGAACCATCAACACAGTACTGAGGACCCCATCGATACAGTACTGAGGGCCCCATCGATACAGTACTGAGGGCCCCATCGACACAGTACTGAGGACCCCATCGACACAGTACTGAGGACCCCATCGATACAGTACTGAGGGCCCCATCGACACAGTACTGAGGGCCCCATCGACACAGTACTGAGGGCCCCATCGACACAGTACTGAGGGCCACCATCGACGCAGTACTGAGGGCCCCATCGACACAGTACTGTGGGCCCCATCGACACAGTGCTGAGGAACCATCGACACAGTACTGAGGGCCCCATCGACACAGTACTGAGGGCCCCATCGACACAGTACTGAGGGCCACCATCAACACAGTACTGAGGGCCCCATCGACATAGTACTGAGGGCCCCACCGACACAGTACTGACGGCCACCATCGACACAGTACTGAGGAACCATCGACACAGTACTGACGAACCATCGACACAGTACTGAGGACCCCATCGATACAGTACTGAGGGCCACCATCGACACAGTACTGAGGACCCCATCGATACAGTACTGAGGGCCACCATTGACGCAGAACTGAGGGCCCCATCGACACAGTACTGTGGGCCCCATCGACACAGTGCTGAGGAACCATCGACACAGTACTGAGGGCCCCATCGACACAGTACTGAGGGCCCCATCGACACAGTACTGAGGGCCACCATCAACACAGTACTGAGGGCCCCATCGACATAGTAGTGAGGGCCCCATCGACACAGTACTGAGGAACCATCGACGCAGTACTGAGGACCCCATCGATACAGTACTGAGGGCCCCATCAACACAGTACTGAGAAACTATCGACACAGTACTGAGGAACCATCGACACAATACTGAGGGCCCCATTGACACAGTACTGAGAGCCCCATCGACACAGTATTGAGGACACCATCGATACAGTACTGAGGGCCACCATCGACACAGTACTGAGGACCCCATCGATACAGTACTGAGGGCCCCATCGACACAGTACTGAGGGCCCCATCCACACAGTACTGAGGGCCGCATCCACACAGTACTGAGGGCCCCACCGACACAGTACTGAGGAACCATCGACTCATTACTGAGGAACCATCGACACAGTACTGAGGTCCCATCGACACAGTACTGTGGGCCCCATCGACACAGTACTGAGGACCCCATCATACAGTACTGAGGAACCATCGACACAGTACTGAGGACCCCATCGATACAGTACTGAGGGCCCCATCGATACAGTACTGAGGGCCCCATCGACACAGTACTGAGGAACCATCGACACAGTACTGAGGACCCCATCTATACAGTACTGAGGGCCCCATCGACACAGTACTGTGGGCCCCATCGACACAGTACTGAGGGCCCCATCGACACAGTACTGAGGACCCCATTGACACAGTACTGAGGGCCCCATCGACACAGTACTGAGGAACCATCGACACAGTACTGAGGGCCCCATCGACACAGTACTGAGGAACCATAGACACAGTACTGAGGGCCCCATCGACACAGTACTGAGGAACCATAGACACAGTACTGAGGACCCCATCGACACCGTATTGGGGGCCCCATCGACACAGTACTGAGGAACCATCAACACAGTACTGAGGACCCCATCGATACAGTACTGAGGGCCCCATCGATACAGTACTGAGGGCCCCATCGACACAGTACTGAGGACCCCATCGACACAGTACTGAGGACCCCATCGATACAGTACTGAGGGCCCCATCGACACAGTACTGAGGGCCCCATCGACACAGTACTGAGGGCCCCATCGATACAGTACTGAGGGCCACCATCGACGCAGTACTGAGGGCCCCATCGACACAGTACTGTGGGCCCCATCGACACAGTGCTGAGGAACCATCGACACAGTACTGAGGGCCCCATCGACACAGTACTGAGGGCCCCATCGACACAGTACTGAGGGCCACCATCAACACAGTACTGAGGGCCCCATCGACATAGTACTGAGGGCCCCATCGACACAGTACTGACGGCCACCATCGACACAGTACTGAGGAACCATCGACACATTACTGACGAACCATCGACACAGTACTGAGGACCCCATCGATACAGTACTGAGGGCCACCATCGACACAGTACTGAGGACCCCATCGATACAGTACTGAGGGCCACCATTGGCACAGTACTGAGGGCCACCATCGACACAGTACTGAGGGCCCCATCGACACAGTACTGAGGAACCATCGACACAGTACTGAGGACCCCATCGATACAGTACTGAGGGCCACCATCGACACAGTACTGAGGGCCCCATCGACACAGTACTGAGGGCCCCATCCACACAGTACTGAGGAACCATCGACACAGTACTGAGAGCCCCATCGACACAGTGCTGAGGAACCATAGACACAGTACTGAAGAACCATCGACACAGTACTGAGGGCCCCATCGACACACTACTGTGGGCCCCATCGATACAGTACTGAGGGTCACCATCGACACAGTACTGAGGGCCCCATCGACACAGTGCTGAGGAACCATCGACACATTACTGAGGGCCCCATCGACACAGTACTGAGGGCCCCATCGACAGAGTACTGAGAGCCACCATCGACACAGTACTGAGGGCCCCATCGACACAGTACTGAGGGCCACCATCGACACAGTACTGAGGGCCCCATCCACACAGTACTGAGGGCCGCATCCACACAGTACTGAGGGCCCCACCAACACAGTACTGAGGAACCATCGACTCATTACTGAGGAACCATCGACACAGTACTGAGGTCCCATCGACACAGTACTGTGGGCCCCATCGACACAGTACTGAGGACCCCATCATACAGTACTGAGGGCCCCATCGACACAGTACTGAGGAGCCATCGACACAGTACTGAGGAACCATCGACACAGTACATAGGGCCCCATCGACACAGTACTGAGGGCCCCATCGATACAGTACTGAGGGCCCCATCGACACAGGGCAAGTGATCAGCAAGAAATGTCCTGATGAAGGGGTTCAGTCTGAAACATTGATTGTTTATCTCCCTACATAAAGGCTCCCTGACTTTCTGAATTCCTACAGCATTTCGTATGCTTTGCTCAAGATGCACAGCATCTGCTTATCTCTTGTGGCTAGGAAAGGCTTCACTTGCGTTTTGGTGTCCGGAGCTCCCCCTCCTGACCCCAAAGCAAAATACACACCAATGGAACCCTGCTTGTTGTTTCTATTTCAAACCCAAGTTGCAATGCCATTGCAATCATTTGATGTAACATGATTCTTCAGTTTCATAAATTCATGAGACAGCAATCACCTGTGATGCTTCCCCCAATCTCTACCTGCCTACCTCAGGTACACTCTCAGCACTCTCCAGAAACACTTCAGTAACAATTCTAAAGGAAAATCTGCAGCCTGCTTGGCAAGCAGGGTTAAAATAAACTTCACTGCGGTGATATTTACTTTTTGTACCATAATCAAATTGTTCACCGTTCATGTTTATGAGGTATTTTCAATTATCAACTTTAATAAAGCTGTTTTCAGTTGCAAGGCTCATCTGCAGGAAATCAGTTTCAGTCACTGAGGTGCTGATCACTTCAATCACAATTTTCCCATTCTGATGTTTGGTTTGAACAACAACAGAACCTCTTGACCATGTCTGCATGTATTTATGCACTGAGTTGCTGCCACGTGATTGGCTGATTGGATATTTCCATTAACGAGCAAAGGTACAGGTGGACCTAATAAAGTGGCAACTGAGTGTAAAATGGCAACAACAGAACACATTGACTTTATTAACTTTGCCTCCAACTTTCACCCTGCCCTCAAGTTTACCTGGTCCATTTCCGACACCTCCCTCCCCTTTCTAGATCTTTCTGTCTCTGTCTCTGGAGACAGCTTATCCACTGATGTCTACTATAAGCCTACTGACTCTTACAGCTATCTGGACTATTCCTCTTCTCACCCTGTCTCTTGCAAAAACGCCATCCCCTTCTCGCAATTCCTCCATCTCCGCCGCATCTGCTCTCAGAATGAGGCTTTTCATTCTAGGACAAGGGAGATGTCTTCATTTTTTAAAGAAAGGGGCTTCCCTTCCTCCACTATCAACTCTGCTCTTAAACGCATCTCCCCCATTTCACGTACATCTGCTCTCACTCCATCCTCCCACCACCCCACTAGGAATAGGGTTCCCCTGGTCCTCACCTACCACCCCACCAGCCTCCGGGTCCAACATATTATTCTCCGTAACTTCCGCCACCTCCAACGGGATCCCACCACTAAGCACATCTTTCCCTCCCCCCCCCCCGCATTCCGCAGGGATCGCTCCCTACGCAACTCCCTTGTCCATTCGTCCCCCCCATCCCTCCCCACTGATCTCCCTCCTGGCACTTATCTGTGTAAGCGGAACAAGTGCTACACATGCCCTTACACTTCCTCCCTTACCACCATTCAGGCCCCAAACAGTCCTTCCAGGTGAGGCATCACTTCACCTGTGAGTCGACTGGGGTGATATACTGCGTCCGGTGCTCCCGATGTGGCCTTTTATATATTGGTGAGACCCGACGCAGACTGGGAGACCGCTTTGCTGAACATCTACGCTCTGTCCGCCAGAGAAAGCAGGATCTCCCAGTGGCCACACATTTTAATTCCACATCCCATTCCCATTCTGACATGTCTATCCACGGCCTCCTCTACTGTAAAGATGAAGCCACACTCAGGTTGGAGGAACAACACCTTATATTCCGTCTGGGTAGCCTCCAACCTGATGGCATGAACATCGACTTCTCTAACTTCTGCTAAGGCCCAATCTCCCCCTCGTACCCCATCTGTTACTCATTTTTATGCACACATTCTTTCTCTCACTCTCCTTTTTCTCCCTCTGTCCCTCTGAATATACCTCTTGCCCATCCTCTGGGTCACCCCCCCCCCTTGTCTTTCTTCCCGGACCTCCTGTCGCATGATCCTCTTGTATCCCTTTTGCCAATCACCTGTCCAGCTCTCGGCTCCATCCCTCCCCCTCCTGTCTTCTCCTATCATTTTGCATCTCCCCCTCCCCCTCCAGCTTTCAAATCCCTTACTCACTCTTCCTTCAGTTAGTCCTGACGAAGGGTCTCGGCCTGAAACGTCGACTGCGCCTCTTCCTATAGATGCTGCTTGGCCTGCTGCGTTCACCAGCAACTTTGATGTATGTTGCGTAAAATGGTAACAATGGGTGGAGGAAGGAAAATCTGAAGTTGGCCTTCTGTTGGGCTAAAAGCAAATAGGAGCTGCCAAACTTA
This sequence comes from Mobula hypostoma, assembly GCF_963921235.1. Classification (NCBI taxonomy): domain Eukaryota; kingdom Metazoa; phylum Chordata; class Chondrichthyes; order Myliobatiformes; family Myliobatidae; genus Mobula; species Mobula hypostoma. Next base: position 6,637,295 of record NC_086111.1, on the reverse strand, counting down.
GAATCAGACCTCAGGGAAAACCCAGAATTTGGGATGGAGAAGACCAACCTCTGATTCCTAAGTTGGTCAATGGCACAGTAAAAGATAGGTAGTAAGGTCCTACGGCTAACGAAATAAGTGAATGCAAGCTGAATATAGTGACTTTTATGAATCGAAACACCTCTTATCCATATATTTAAACAGTAGCTTACTAAACAACTAAATACTTTAACGTTCTGTGAAGCAAAACAATTTGAATCAATTAGGAAAATGAATGTAGTATTGTATATTGTTACTTTGATTGGAAACAGAAATAAAATCAATGTTAATGCATTAGTAAGTATTGATGAATGTTGATTCATTTATTAATAAGGAACAAGAACATTTATTAGATTCTATAGTACTGAAGCAAAGGCCGAAGTGCTGATAGGTGTTTTGGAAATCACATGACTATTGAACGTTCAATGTTCAAAGTAAATTTATTATCAAAGTATCTTTATGTCGTTATATACTGTCCTACCCTGAGATCCATTTTCTAGCAAGCATTCCTAGTAGAACAAAGAAATACAACAGAATCACTGAGAAAATACACAAAAAATAAAGACCGAAAAGCAACCAATGTGCAAACGAAGACAAACTGTGAAAATACAAAATAAATAAATAGACAAACAAATAAATAGATAGATAGATAGTACTGAGAACATGATTTGAAGAGTCCTTGCAAGTAAGTCCATGGGCTGTGTTCAGTGATCATTTCAATGTTGAGTTTATCCATGCTGGTTACCCAGTAAAGTTGTCCATATTGATTAAAGAGCATGATAGTTGTAGGGTAATAATTACTCCTGAACCTGGTGATACTGGATCTATGATTCCTGTCCCTCCTTCCCGATGGCAGCAGCAAGAAGACAGCATGGTCTGGATGGTGGGATACTTAATGATGGAAGCTGTTTTCTTGTGTCAGTGCTCCTTGTAGATGTGCTCAGAGGTGCTTCCTGTGATGTACTGAGCTGTATCCACTAGTTTTTGTAACCTTTTTCGTTCTTGGGCAGTGGAGTTTCCATACCAGGTTGTGATTCAATCAGTCAGTGTGCATCTCCACGATGCACCTATAGAAGTTTGTCCGAGTTTTAGATTACACGCCGAATGTGTGCAGACCCCTAGGAACATAGGGGTGCTGCTGTGCTTTTACATGCTGATCCCAGGACAAGTCCTCCAAATTGATAATGCAAGGAATTTGAAGTTACTGACCCTCCCTTCCTCCAATCCCTTGATAAGGACTGGTTTATGGACCTCCAGTTTCTTCCCCCTGCAGTTAATAATCAGGCCTTTGATTTTGCTGATGTCAAGTGAGAGGCTGTTGTTGTGGCACCATTCAGCCGGGTTTTCAACCTCTCTCCTATATGACGATTTGTTACCACTTTGAAGGTGCAACTAAAAAAATATCATGCCACCTTGGATACTGAATGGATCAAAACTGAGTGAAGGAGGGATACAACAGGAATTCTGCAGATGCTGGAAATTCAAGCAACACACATCAAAGTTGCTGGTGAACGCAGCAGGCCAGGCAGCATCTCTAGGAAGAGGTACAGTCGACGTTTCAGGCCGAGACTCTTCGTCAGGACTAACTGAAAGAAGAGCTAGTAAGAGATTTGAAAGTGGGAGGGGGAGGGAGAGATCCAAAATTATAGGAGAAGACAGGAGAGGGAGGGATAGAGCCAAGAGCTGGACAGGTGATAGGCAAAGGGGATATGAGAGGATCATGGGACAGGAGGTCCGGGAAGAAAGACGGTGGGGGGGGGGGAACCCAGAGGATGGGCAAGGGGTATATTCAGAGGGACAGAGGGAGAAAAAGGAGAGAGAGAGAAAGAATGTGTGTATAAAAATAAATAACGGATGGGGTACGAGGGGGAGGTGGGGCATTAGCGGAAGTTAGAGAAGTCAATATTCATGCCATCAGGTTGGAGGCTACCCAGACGGAATATAAGGTGTTGTTCCTCCAACCTGAGTGTGGCTTCATCTTTACAGTAGAGGAGGCCGTGGATAGACATGTCAGAATGGGAATGGGATGTGGGATTAAAATGTGTGGCCACTGGGAGATCCTGCTTTCTCTGGCGAACAGAGCGTAGGTGTTCATCAAAGCGGTCTCCCAGTCTGCGTCGGGTCTTGCCAATATATAAAAGGCCACATAGGGAGCACAGGACGCAGTATATCACCCCAGCCGACTCACAGGTGAAGTGTCGCCTCACCTGGAAGGACTGTTTGGGGCCCTGAATGGTGAATGGTGAAGGAGGGATACAGTGGTTTAGTAAAGTGCAAATGGTATCCCATTGTGACAAAGGATGGGAAGGTCGATGATGTAAGTGGTGAGGTAGGTGTAACAAGGATGTAGATGCTTTTGGCAGATTTGGACTGACTGAAGATAGGACATGGTTTTATACAGGGCATCGGTAGGGGCCACACTCTGTTCCCCCGTGCTACATAGGTCAACCTATCCGGTGGTCTCCTGATTCTGTGAGACCTCCGTCCCCCTCATCTACCTCTTCATGTTCCAACACTACTGGGGATACTTCTGGTCTACCTGGCGAGGCCTCCCCCGGCCTATCACTCGTGCCCACTTGCATCTTCGATGCCTCTGTCCCTTGGCTGATCCCTGCTTCATCCCTTGCAGGGTCCAGCTGCAACCCGGGCTGTCCACCGAAAGCACCCCCCCCTCCCCAAATTTCACCTGACTCATTGTGAGAACGGTTGGGAGTCTCTTCCTCAATCAGTGGGAAATTAGCAAGAGACAGCATATACCACACCCCCATGTCCTTATCCTCCAAATCAGTATCCCACTCAGGAGCGGGGGCCAATCTAATCTCTCCTATTGTTGGTCCTGCAGTCACCTCACATTGCCGCAGAGTCCTCTTACTAGGTGTAGGCTCCAAGTCAGGCTCTGGGTCAACCTGCACCTCTTGTCCCAGAGGCAGAATGTGGTTCCGATGGAGAATCTTGACAGGCCCATTCCCATCCTCTGGTTTCACCCGGAAAACTAGTACACTTGGCATCTGACTCTCCACCACACGGGGCGTAGCTGCCCACCGATTGGCCAACTTTGATTCCCAGGTAGTCCAAGTGCCTTATGAGGACTTGGGTCTCCCAGCATGAGTTGGCAGAACCTAACCTTTTGATCATACTTCTGATCCCCTCAACCTCCAATGCTCCAGAGAAAACACCCAAGACTATCCAGCCTCTCATGATAGCACATGCCCTCCAAACCAGGCAGCATCCTGGTAAACTTCTTCTGCACCCTCTCCAACATCTCAGCACTTCTTATAGTTAGCCACCAGAACTGTACACAATACTCCAGATTTGATCCAGCCAGAGTTTAATAAAGTTACGACATAACCTCCTGACCTTTGAACTCAATGCATCGATTAATAAATGCAAGCATTCCATAAGCCTTCTTAACCACTTTATCAACCTGTGCAGCCAGTTTCAAGGAGCTGTGAACTTGGATCCCATCTGTAGCAATGTTTTCAAGCAGTAGTTTTCAAGGCCAAAGTATGACATGAGTTGTGACACATTTTCCAGTTTGGGTGCCTGCAGCACTGCTTCAATCTTCTCTTGTGACTTACGTAATCCATGCTTGTCAATGACATGTCCACAATATGAGATTTCATTCTTGAAAAACTCACATTTTTCTCTCTGTGCCTGCAGGCCATACTCATTCAGTGTGGTCAGCACTTTACCAAGGTTCTGGAGGCGCTCTTCACCATTCTTGCCAGTGGCAATGATGTCGTCATTGTGTTGCTGGGATACTGTGGAGCACATCGTCCATTGCTCTTTGCCAAATTGTTGGAGCTGATGCAACTCCAAAGACAAGACGATTATACTGGAACAGCCCCTCATGAGGGTTTATTGTGAGGAACTTTCCACTTGACTCCTTGCCCTCCATTTGCAGATGGGTGTGTGACAAGTTAATCTTTGAAAACACTCCCTGCCTACCAAGAATGCAAAAATAACTTCTATTCATGGTGGGGGATGCTTCACAGTATGCAGCGCCAGGTTGATGCTCACTTTGAAGTTCCCGCATATGCAAGCAGCTCCAACTGTTCCCTTCTTGATCACTGGGGCAACAGGCATGGCCTAATCGCTTCACTCAGCTTTGCAAAGAATACCAGATGCCTCCAAGTTCTGAAGTTCAGCATCCACTTTAGGATGCAATGGGTGAGGCACTGGATGCGTTTTATGGAGATGATATAGCTGCTTCATCCAGTTCAATTTTGGCCTTCATACCATTCAGCTGATCAATATTGTTCTCAACATCTCATTAGCATTACATAGCTGTGTCAGTCCTTGGTTAGTGCTACCGTTTGGGCTGCAGTTGCCTGTTGAGAGCTTTGATTTTGGGCTAGTCTAGCTGGAAATTTCTCAACCATTCACATTCAAAAAGTGCTAGCCCTCCACTTTTCAACACAAAAAACTCTGCCTGCTGCGTTTTGCCTCCATACGTCACATTTACTTTCAGTTTGCCTGCGGGAGACACTTTTTCACTTGTGTAGGTCTTTAGCAGCACTGAGGTCTTTTCTAATGGTGGTTTAGAAAACAATCTGTTGTGGTCAGCCTCAGAAATTACAGGCAAAGTTGACCCTGTATTTAGCTCCATTTTCAGTTTTATACCAGACACAGCTGTTGTGAACCAAATGATTTCTACAATCTGCTTCAGTAATGCTACACAATTCTAGGCATGACAGCTCACCTTTGTCAGATACTGTTGTTTGATTCAACTTCACATCCAGTCACTTTGTACATTTGTACAGTTTTGTGTTTGAAACTTTTCACTCTATGTGTTTTTTCTCTTTGATTGTGCTTTTTGTCTGACTTGCACACACTCTCTATGTGACCTTGTCTGTTACACTTCCTACAGACCTTTTCTTTGAGCTAACAGTCATTTATATCATGCGAGGATTTGCCACACCAATAACATTTTTGGGGACTATGCACTATTCGGGAACATTTCGTGCATTTCACATTCTAAACTCTTTTTCTGTAGTTCTGACACATCTCCAATGATATTGCAATGGTCAATCAACATACATCAAAGTTGCTGGTGAACGCAGCAGGCCAGGCAGCATCTCTAGGAAGAGGTACAGTCAACGTTTCAGGCCGAGACCCTTCGTCAGGACTAACTGAAGGAAGAACTAGTAAGAGATTTGAAAGGGGGAGGGGGAGGGGAAGATCCAAAATGATAGGAGAAGACAGGAGGGGGAGGGATGGAGCCAAGAGCTGGACAGTTGATTGGCAAAAGGGATATGAGAGGATCATGGGACAGGAGGCCCAGGGAGAAAGACAAGGGGCGGGGGGCTAAACCCAGAGGATGGTCAAAGGGTATAGTCAGAGGGACAGAGGGAGAAAAAGGAGAGAGAGAGAAAGGATGTGTATATAAATAAATAACAGATGGGGTACAAGGGGGAGGTGGGGCATTAGCGGAAGTTAGAGAAGTCAATGTTCATGCCATCAGTTTGGAGGCTACCCAGACAGAATATAAGGTGTTGTTCCTCCAACCTGAGTGTGGTTTCATCTTTACAGTAGAGGAGGCCGTGGATAGACATGTCAGAATGGGAATGGGATGTGGAATTAAAATGTGTGGCCACTGGGAGATCCTGCTTTCTCTGGCGAACAGAGCGTAGGTGTTCAGCAAAGCGGTCTCCCAGTCTGCGTCGGGTCTCACCAATACATATAGAAGGCCACATCGGGAGCAACGGACACAGTATATCACCCCAGCTGACTCACAGGTGACGTGTCGCCTCACCTGGAAGGACTGTCTGGGGCCCTGAATGGTGGTAAGGGAGGATGTGTAAGGGTACGTGTAGCACTTGTTCTGCTTACAAAGATAAGTGCCAGGAGGGAGATCAGTGGGGAGGGATGGGGGGGACGAATGGACAAGGGAGTTGCGTAGGGAGCGATCCCTGCGGAAAGCAGAGTGGCAGCGGGGGGAAGATGTGCTTAGTGGTGGGATCCCGTTGGAGGTGGCGGAAGTTATGGAGAATAATATGTTGGACCCGGAGGCTGGTGGGGTGGTAGGTGAGGACCAGGGGAACCCTATTCCTAGTGGGGTGGCGGGAGGATGGAGTGAGAGCAGATGTGCGTGAAATGGGGGAGATGCGTTTGAGAGCAGAGTTGATGGTGGAGGAAGGGAAGACCCTTTCTTTAAAAAAGGAGGACATCTCCCTCATCCTGGAATGAAAAGCCTCATCCTGAGAGCAGATGTGGCGGAGACGGAGGAATTGCGAGAAGGGGATGGCATTTTTGCATGAGACAGCGTGAGAAGAGGAATAGTCCAGATAGCTGTGAGAGTCAGTAGGCTTATAGTAGACATCAGTAGATAAGCTGTCTCCAGAGACAGAGACAGAAAGATCTAGAAAGGGGAGGGAGGTGTCGGAAATGGACCAGGTAAACTTGAGAGCAGGGTGAAAGTTGGAGGCAAAGTTAATAAAGTCAACGAGCTCAGCATGCGTGCAGGAAGCAGCGCCAATGCAGTCATCGATGTAGCGAAGGAAAAGTGGGGGACAGATACCAGAATAGGTACGGAACATAGATTGTTCCACAAAGCCAACAAAAAGGCAGGCATAGGTAAAGGTAAAGGTGCTGAGGAAGAGGAGTTCTTGGAATGTATGCGGGATGGTTTTTTGAACCAACATGTCAAGGAACCAACTAGAGAGCAGGCTATTCTGGACTGGGTTTTGAGCAATGAGGAAGGGTTAGTTAGCGATCTTGTCGTGAGAGGCCCCTTGGGTAAGAGTGACCATAATATGGTGGAATTCTTCATTAAGATGGAGAGTGACATAGTTAATTCAGAAACAAAGGTTCTGAACTTAAAGAGGGGTAACTTTGAAGGTATGAGACGTGAATTAGCTAAGATAGACTGGCAAATGACACTTAAAGGATTGACGGTGGATATGCAATGGCAAGCATTTAAAGGTTGCATGGATGAACTACAACAATTGTTCATCCCAGTTTGGCAAAAGAATAAATCAAGGAAGTTAGTGCACCCGTGGCTGACAAGAGAAATTAGGGATAGTATCAATTCCAAAGAAGAAGCATATAAATTAGCCAGAGAAAGTGGCTCACCTGAGGACTGGGAGAAATTCAGAGTTCAGCAGAGGAGGACAAAGGGCTTAATTAGGAAGGGGAAAAAAGATTATGAGAGAAAACTGGCAGAGAACATAAAAACGGACTGTAAAAGCTTTTATAGATATGTAAAAAGGAAAAGACTGGTAAAGACAAATGTAGGTCCCCTGCAGACAGAAACAGGTGAATTGATTATGGGGAGCGAGGACATGGCAGACCAATTGAATAATTACTTTGGTTCTGTCTTCACTAAGGAGGACATAAATAATCTTCCAGAAATAGTAAGGGACAGTGGGTCCAGTGAGATGGAGGAACTGAGTGAAATACATGTTAGTAGGGAAGTGGTGTTAGGTAAATTGAAGGGATTGAAGGCAGATAAATCCCCAGGGCCAGATGGTCTGCATCCTAGAGTGCTTAAGGAAGTAGCCCAAGAAATAGTGGATGCATTAGTGATAATTTTTCAAAACTCGTTAGATTCTGGACTAGTTCCTGAGGATTGGAGGGTGGCTAATGTAACCCCACTTTTTAAAAAAGGAGGGAGAGAGAAACCGGGGAATTATAGACCGGTTAGCCTAACGTCGGTGGTGGGGAAACTGCTGGAGTCAGTTATCAAGGATGTGATAACAGCACATTTGGAAAGCGGTGAAATGATCGGACAAAGTCAGCATGGATTTGTGAAAGGAAAATCATGTCTGACGAATCTCATAGAATTTTTTGAGGATGTAACTAGTAGAGTGGATAGGGGAGAACCAGTGGATGTGGTATATTTGGATTTTCAAAAGGCTTTTGACAAGGTCCCACACAGGAGATTAGTGTGCAAACTTAAAGCACACGGTATTGGGGGTAAGGTATTGATGTGGGTGGAGAATTGGTTAGCAGACAGGAAGCAAAGAGTGGGAATAAACGGGACCTTTTCAGAATGGCAGGCGGTGACTAGTGGGGTACCGCAAGGCTCAGTGCTGGGACCCCAGTTGTTTACAATATATATGAATGACTTGGATGAGGGAATTAAATGCAGCATCTCCAAGTTTGCGGATGACACGAAGCTGGGTGGCAGTGTTAGCAGTGAGGAGGATGCTAAGAGGATGCAGGGTGACTTGGATAGGTTGGGTGAGTGGGCAAACTCATGGCAGATGCAATTTAATGTGGATAAATGTGAAGTTATCCACTTTGGTGGCAAAAATAGGAAAACAGATTATTATCTGAATGGTGGCCGATTAGGAAAAGGGGAGGTGCAACGAGACCTGGGTGTCATTATGCACCAATCATTGAAAGTGGGCATGCAGGTGCAGAAGGCGGTGAAAAAGGCGAATGGTATGCTGGCATTTATAGCGAGAGGATTCAAGTACAGGAGCAGGGAGGTACTACTGCAGTTGTACAAGGCCTTGGTGAGACCACACCTGGAGTATTGTGTGCAGTTTTGGTCCCCTAATCTGAGGAAAGACATCTTTGCCATAGAGGGAGTACAAAGAAGGTTCACCAGATTGATTCCTGGGATGGCAGGACTTTCATATGAAGAAAGACTGGATGAACTGGGCTTGTACTCATTGGAATTTAGAAGATTGAGGGGGGATCTGATTGAAATGTATAAGATCCTAAAGGGATTGGACAGGCTAGATGCAGGAAGATTGTTCCCGATGTTGGGGAAGTCCAGAACGAGGGGTCACAGTTTGAGGATAGAGGGGAAGCCTTTTAGGACCGAGATTAGGAAAAACTTCTTCACACAGAGAGTGGTGAATCTGTGGAATTCTCTGCTACAGGAAACAGTTGAGGCCAGTTCATTGGCTATATTTAAGAGGGAGTTAGATATGGCCCTTGTGGCTACAGGGGTCAGGGGGTATGGAGGGAAGGCTGGGGCAGGGTTCTGAGTTGGATGATCAGCCATGATCATAATAAATGGCGGTGCAGTCTCGAAGGGCCGAATGGCCTACTCCTGCACCTATTTTCTATGTTTCTATGTTTCTATAGCTAGGACCCATACGGGTGCCCATAGCTACACCTTTAGTTTGGAGGAAGTGGGAGGAGCCAAAGGAGAAATTATTAACAGTAAGGACTAATTCCGCTAGACGGAGCAGAGTGGTGGTAGAGGGGAACTGATTAGGTCTGGATTCCAAAAAGAAGCGGCGAGCTTTGAGACCTTCCTGATGGGGAATGGAAATATGTAGGGACTGGACATCCATGGTGAAAATAAAGCGGCCAGGAAACTTAAAATCATTGAAAAGTTTAAGAGCCTGAGAAGTGTCACGAACATAGGTAGGAAGAGATTGAACAAGGGGGGATAAAACCGTGTCGAGGTATGCAGAAACGAGTTCGGTAGGGCAGGAGCAAGCTGAGACAATAGGTCTGCCAGGACAGACAATGGTCAATACTCATTTTAAGGTTAGGTCTCTTTCTGACAGTAACCTCTTTTGATTGCTTTGACTATGCATGCTACATACAAGCCTGTCCCTTAGTGCATCAGAAAGTCCATCTCTAAAGTCATAGTATTGGGAAAGTTTGCACAATTTTGTAATGTGTTCAGAAGTTGTCCATCCTTTGACTGGTTCCTTTCATAAAATCTAAATATCTTAGCTATTACTAGCGGTTTAGGGCTCAAGTGATTTTGTAAAATTGCAACAATTTCAACAAACGCCTTTCTCGCTGGCTTTTCAGGGTTACTAAGTTGTGTAAGAGCCTATGTGTTTTAGCATCCATTAAGCTAAGAAGTGTGGTAATTTTCTTTTCCTCATCCATGTCGTTCACATTACTATACAGTTCAATCCTCTTGCTGTATGATTCCCAGACCTCATTAGCACTATCAAATTCATTAGGTTTCCTGACTAGGGCCATCACCACGTTAATTTCACTTTAACTTTGCTAGTTGTGCATCTCTCACTGTGTACTGTGCACTATTACTCACACATCCCTCTGTTAGCATTGGTAATGGCCTTCCCCGTACTGATTCACCTTTTCCTCTTGCTGTCTCCCTTCTTCTGAATTCTGTCATCTCACAACTGTCTGTGCAGTTGGTGATAGTTACTGACATTCACGTTGGTACTCATCACCAATTTGTTGTGTTTGTACAACTACATATCAAAAAAATAAAGACACACATGCGAAGGTGAAGTTAACTGATGCATATTCACTTTACAGAGAGAGAACAACCGATCAATGTACATGGATAAGCTATCAGTCAAAAAATAATGCTATGTGGAGTCATTGGGCTAAAAGAAATAGATCCATACATTACAAGAACTGTACCTAGCCTTGCCTATAGCTATCCTGAAAGATAAGGAGTTGTTGTCACTGTTCCCTAACTGTTCATCCACTGAAAGATCAGTCGCCTGGCCAAGCTCATTACCCAACACCAGGTCTAGTATGGCCCCCCCTCCCCATTGGACGATGATTCAAGAAACCTTCCTAGATACACTTAACAAATTCAGCCCCATCTAAACCCCTTACACCAAGGAGGTCCTAGTTTTTATTAGGGAATTTGAAATCCCCCATGACAACAACCTTATAATTTTTACATATCTCCTTAATCTGATTGCATATCTGTTCTTCAATGTCCTGGTGGCTATTAGGGTGTCTGCAGTACAATCCTATCAGTGCGATTGCACCCTTCCTATTCCTGAGTTCCACCCAAATAGATTCAGTGTCTGAAGCCTCCATTATGTTGTCTCTAACTGCAGCTGTGATATTGTCTCTGAATAGTAGTGCAACTCCACCCCCAGATTTACTTCCTCCTCTGTCTTTTTCTAAAACTTCAAAAACCTGGTACATTGATCACCCATTCCAGCCTCTCTTTCACCCAACTTTCAACAATGGCTACAACATTGTAGTTCCACGTACCGATCCATGTTCTAAGTTCATCACCATAATATTCCTAGCATTAAAATATGCTCACTTCAAACTATCTGATCCATCATACCTGTTATTTTTATAATACATTGATAAAATTTGGTGAGTGTCAAAGGAACTTGCTCCTTTCATTTCTTAAGGTATCTATTAAGCTGTTGAAAAAAAGATTTAATAATGCCACAGTGGATGTGTCCACATCCCAACTGGCAAAACCTCTGCATCCACTCTCCTAGCAGAGTCCCAGCCATTGTCTTGATCTCTGTAATTGATGTAGTTACAGGGAAACAAGACACTGTAATGCAGTGTAAACTTCTTTTCTTTATGCAAAGAAAGAACTTGTATTTATATTTATCATTAACATTACTTCAGGATTTCATTTAATTTTTGCTGTTATTTTATTGCTTGTTGTGCTCTAAGCTGTTCTGTCAAGTTCTGTGGGCTGCTCCCCCACCCACCACCAGCACATCCCTGGATGTGCTAATAACACAAATGACACATTTCACTGTATGTTTCAAAGCACATGTGATAAATAAATCTGAATCCAAATTTCTTTTTGCATTATTTCAGATTGCATGACTGCTTGCACCACAGTGCTATTTCACACTCTTCGGTATATTTATTGTTTGTATTTATTATTGTCACGTATACCATTTACTCTGTGAGCTTCATGGGAGCAAGGAATTTCATTACACCCTGGTGTGAATGATAATCAACTGACCTGAGAAGTGCCCAAGATGTTGAAAGCTGGGGTCGTATAAGAAAACACAACAGCCAGTCAATGAAACCCAGGATAGTTGCGCTCAGTGAAATAAAAGCAAGAGTTTATTGATGAGGGGAAATATTGATCCGAACTTGATTCTTTTATCTAAACAACTCTAGAGACACTTCCAAGAATCTTATCCCTTAATACTACTTTGGAGCATAATCTTCAATTCTGTCTTGAAATGAGACTTGGGACAATGACTCCAAGACTCAGAAACAAGGATGTGATGCTCAAAGAAGTTCAAAGTTCAAAGTAGATTTATTATCGAAGTACATGTATGTCACCATATGATATCTTGAGATTCATTTTTTCAGGAAAATTGAGAAATACAATGTAATCAATGAAAAATTACACACAAAGAATGACAAATAACTAACATGAAAAACTGCAAATATAAATAAGCAAGCAAACAAATAAATAAATAAATAATACTGAAAACATGAATTGGAAAGATTTTGAGCTTTGACTTTAGAACTGAGAAAATGCTTACTGGTTTATTTTCCAAAACAATCTCCTCAATCTCTTTTCTAGTTGTACTGTTTCAATTACATTAGGCAATGAGACACAGTAGCATAGTAGCGCGATTAAGTGCCATGCTTTGGTATAAATTATGCTGAAAAGCGAAGTATCTTTTGTGTTGAACATTGGACTAAGCATGACGGGCATGAATTAGAGTATAATAATTCTACCAATTAACTCAGACTGCATCATAAACAAGGGGATTGGCACCTCTGCATTTCTGGAATGCCCTTAGAGCCATAAGATTAAAGGCTGTGCACTACAATATATTCAACTAAATGGCTGATAATCTATTTAACTTTACAACCATGAAATTACATTTTAAATATACACCAAACAATACTCCACATGATTTGTACTGATATAGCTTCCCATTCCAAGATATCCTGAAGTGGGAGGGTGAGGAGCCAGAGGTCGTGGTACATATAGGTACCAATGACATAGGTAGGAAAAGGGATGAGGTCCTGAAAGGAGAATATAGGGAGCTAGGAAGGGAGTTGAGAAAAAGGACCGCAAAGGTAGTAATCTTGGGATTACTGCCTGTGCCACGCGACAGTGAGAGTAGGAATGCGATGAGGTGGAGGATAAATGCGTGGCTGAGGGATTGGAGCAGGGGGCAAGGATTCAAGTTTTTGGATCATTGGGACCTCTTTTGGCGCAGCCGTGACCTGCACAAAAAGGACGGGTTACACTCGAATCCTAGGGGGACCAATATCCTGGCAGTGAGATTAGCGAGGGCTACTGAGGTGACTTTAAACTAGAATGGTTGGGGGGTGGGAATCAAATTAAAGAGGCTAGGCGTGAGGAGGTTAGTTCACAACAGGGGGATGGGAACCAGTGCAGAGAGACAGAGGGGTGTAAAGTGAGGGTAGAAGCAAAAAGTACTAAGGAGAAAAGTAAAAGTGGCAGGCCGACAAATCCAGGGCAAGCATTAAAAAGGGCCACTTTTCAACATAATTGTATAAGGGCTAAGAGAGTTGTAAAAGAGCGCCTGAAGGCTTTGTGTGTCAATGCAAGGAGCATTCGTAATAAGGTGGATGAATTGAAAGTGGAGATTGTTATTAATGATTATGATATAGTTGGGATCACAGAGACATGGCTCCAGGGTGACCAAGGATGGGAGCTCAACGTTCAGGGATATTCAATATTCAGGAGGGATAGACATGAAGGAAGGGGAGGTGGGGTGGCGTTGCTGGTTAAAGAAGAGATTAACGCAATAGAAAGGAAGGACATAAACCGGGAAAATGTGGAATCGATATGGGTAGAGCTGCGTAACACTAAGGGGCAGAAGACGCTGGTGGGAGTTGTGTACAGGCCACCTAACAGTAGTAGTGAGGTCGGAGATGGTATTAAACAGGAAATTAGAAATGTGTGCAATAAAGGAACAGCAGTTATAATGGGTGACTTCAATCTACATGTAGATTGGGTGAACCAAATTGGTAAAGGTGCTGAGGAAGAGGATTTCTTGGAATGTGTGTGGGATGGTTTTTTGAACCAACATGTCGAGGAACCAACCAGAGAGCAGGCTATTCTGGACTGGGTTTTGAGCAATGAGGAAGGGTTAATTAGCAATCTTGTCGTGAGAGGCCCCTTGGGTAAGAGTGACCATAATATGGTGGAATTCTTCATTAAGATGGAGAGTGACATAGTTAATTCAGAAACAAAGGTTCTGAACTTAAAGAAGGGTAACTTTGAAGATACGAGACTTGAATTAGCTAAGATAGACTGGCAAATGAGACTTAAAGGATTGACGGTGGATATGCAATGGCAAGCATTTAAAGGTTGCATGGATGAACTACAACAATTGTTCATCCCAGTTTGGCAAAAGAATAAATCAAGGAAGGTAGTGCACCCGTTGCTGATAAGAGAAATTAGGGATAGTATCAATTCCAAAGAAGAAGCATACAAATTAGCCAGAGAAAGTGGCTCACCTGAGGACTGGGAGAAATTCAGAGTTCAGCAGAGGAGGACAAAGGGCTTAATTAGGAAGGGGAAAAAAGATTATGAGAGAAAACTGGCAGGGAACATAAAAACTGACTGTAAAAGCTTTTATAGATATGTAAAAAGGAAAAGACTGGTAAAGACAAATGTAGGTCCCCTACAGACAGAAACAGGTGAATTGATTATGGGGAGCAAGGACATGGCAGACCAATTGAATAATTACTTTGGTTCTGTCTTCACTAAGGAGGACATAAATAATCTTCCAGGAATAGTAGGGGACAGAGGGTCCAGTGAGATGGAGGAACTGAGCGAAATACATGTTAGTATGGAAGTGGTGTTAGATAAATTGAAGGGATTGAAGGCAGATAAATCCCCAGGGCCAGATGGTCTGCATCCTAGAGTGCTTAAGGAAGTAGCCCAAGAAATAGTGGATGCATTAGTGATAATTTTTCAAAACTCGTTAGATTCTGGACTAGTTCCTGAGGATTGGAGGGTGGCTAATGTAACCCCACTTTTTAAAAAAGGAGAGAGAGAGAAATCGGGGAATTATAGACCGGTTAGCCTAACGTCGGTGGTGGGGAAACTACTGGAGTCAGTTATCAAAGATGTGATAACAGCACATTTGGAAAGCGGTGAAATGATCGGACAAAGTCAGCATGGATTTGTGAAAGGAAAATCATGTCTGACGAATCTCATGGAATTTTTTGAGGATGTAACTAGTAGAGTGGATAGGGGAGAACCAGTGGATGTGGTATATTTGGATTTTCAAAAGGCTTTTGACAAGGTCCCACACAGGAGATTAGTGTGCAAACTTAAAGCACACGGTCTTGGGGGTAAGGTATTGATGTGGATGGAGAATTGGTTAGCAGACAGGAAGCAAAGAGTGGGAATAAACGGGACCTTTTCAGAATGGCAGGCGGTGACTAGTGGGGTACCGCAAGACTCAGTGCTGGGACCCCAGTTGTTTACAATATATATGAATGACTTGGATGAGGGAATTAAATGCAGCATCTCCAAGGTTGCGGATGACACGAAGCTGGGTGGCAGTGTTAGCTGTGAGGAGGATGCTAAGAGGATGCAGAGTGACTTGGATAGGTTGGGTGAGTGGGCAAATTCATGGCAGATGCAACTTAATGTGGATAAATGTGAAGTTATCCACTTTGGTGGCAAAAATAGGAAAACAGATTATTATCTGAATGGTGGCCGATTAGGAAAAGGGGAGGTGCAACGAGACCTGGGTGTCATTATACACCAGTCATTGAAAGTGGGCATGCAGGTACAGCAGGCGGTGAAAAAGGCGAATGGTATGCTGGCATTTATAGCGAGAGGATTTGAGTACAGGAGCAGGGAGGTACTACTGCAGTTGTACAAGGCCTTGGTGAGACCACACCTGGAGTATTGTGTGCAGTTTTGGTCCCCTAATCTGAGGAAAGACATCCTTGCCATAGAGGGAGTACAAAGAAGGTTCACCAGATTGATTCCTGGGATGGCAGGACTTTCATATGAAGAAAGACTGGATGAACTGGGCTTGTACTCGTTAGAATTTAGAAGATTGAGGGGGGATCTGATTGAAATGTATAAAATCCTAAAGGGATTGGACAGGCTAGATGCAGGAAGATTGTTCCCGATGTTGGGGAAGTCCAGAACAAGGGGTCACAGTTTGAGGATAAAGGGGAAGCCTTTTAGGACCGAGATTAGGAAAAACTTCTTCACACAGAGAGTGGTGAATCTGTGGAATTCTCTGCCACAGGAAACAGTTGAGGCCAGTTCATTGGCTATATTTAAGAGGGAGTTAGATATGGCCCCTGTGGCTACGGGGCTCAGGGGGTATGGAGGGAAGGCTGGGGCGGGGTTCTGAGTTGGATGATCAGCCATGATCATAATAAATGGCGGTGCAGGCTCGAAGGGCCGAATGGCCTACTCCTGCACCTATTTTCTATGTTTCCCTCATGAGAATTGGTCATTATTGTCAATGGGAGCAATTATTAATTTTACCCCAAAGGGTTCTTGAGAAGTGATGAAAACTATCTTTCTGAACTTTTGAACAGGTCTTGTGATGAAGATGCTCTCATAGCAGTAGGAAGTAAGTGGTTCCAAAATTTAGATCCAGGGATGATGAAATATTAGTAATATATTTCAAGTTAAAATGATGCATGATTTAGAGGGGACCTTGCAGGTAGAGGTCACAACATGCATCTGCCACCCTAGGTGGTGGAGATACTTTGGTATTGGCTTATTATTGTCACATGTACAAAGATACAGTGGAAAATCTGTGCATACTGTTAACACAGATCAAGTATAAAATTAAGGTTACAATATTGGAAGGTATTCAAAGAAGCCTTGGCTCCAGTGAATTTTATAGATAATATGTTGTTCGTCCATCATTGACGTCGATGAGGACCTTGACACCATTATGATGGTGTCGAGACTAACGCGTGATTTGGATTTAAGTGACGGAGAGTTGCGCAGCGTCAGCCTCACTCTCTCTTCCCAATTCCCATCTGGATCCAGTGGCAAGGCAGAGTCTAGACGGCTGGAGATGGGACCAGGCGCAGTGGATGACCAGGACGTCTTCTGTGTCTTGTCCTGCTCTACACGTTCCACGACGCTTGCAGAGACCGCCTTCTTGACCTTTGGACCTTCCATTGGTCTCGTCCGCTCAATCCGCCAGAGTCTGTCTTCACATGCTGGGATAGACAACTCCCTATCTCACCGCGGGTTTGAGACCCGTCGGCTACCCTCACCTGGTTTAGCCGGCTTGTCAAAGCCGTTGCCCGGGGTGTGGCCACTGTCGCATGCAAACAGCTATGAGGAGCCACAGGTGAGAGCTGAGTGCCAGGTGGGGACCAAAAGTGGACAAACCGCCTTGAAAAGGACGCAACATGTTCCCCCACCAGAGGTGCCACCCCTCCCTGACACCCCATACACCCCATAGATAATATAAATAATGATTAAAACATACTGCAAAGTATATATTACAGATATTCCTCAGATTACGAACAATCAGTTTAATTTTTTTTTGCTTTGGCACATTGACTCTCTGAAGTATGATCCTCTGATGTAGAGATTTATATAACACCACGCCGAATTACGTGCCATTCTCCACACATGACAATACACTGTACCAAAATGCCTAATGTGCATTTCACAGATTATTTTCAATTTACCATAACTTACTTCACAAAACACTTTCTGGAAGGTCACTCTGATTGTAAAATAAGCAATGGCTGTTTTCAAAATACACCAATACAGTACGAAGAGAGACAGATTTGGTGAATGCTAATACTTTCACTTCATCTGAATCTCTCTATTTATACCTGAATGTATATCTTTCATTTCCATTGTTTGACTTTGCAGAATTATCTTCCCTTGTGTATGCACCCACAGCTATCCTTTAAATTGTTCTTCTTGGTGTCAAGTTCAACACTCTTACCAATCTTTCTATGTGCATACAGTACCGAGCAAGTTCTTATGTGCATATGTACAGTTAGGGTGCTTAAGACTTGCACAGTACTGTATCTGTCAACATGGAGGGAAGAGTAAGTTAGTAAATCTGGTGGGAGCAAAGGATTTTGGGAATGGTGAGGGTGGAGCACCGCGGAAGGGGTGAAGGGCAGGTGACAGAGAAGGAGTGCCAGGGTGCGGAAGGGTGTGGCTGGTGCAGACACACTCAACCCTGAGACATCAGGCAAGGTCATTTGATTCCAAACAATTAGTTTATTGATCATTAAAGAATCTGTCTCTGGTGCTTCCTGCTCTCTCCCCTCTTCCTTTTCCTTTTCCCAGTCACGATTCCCCTCTCCCTGCCCCCTTTCCACTCTCAGTCCACAATGGAGATCTATATCAGAATCAGGTTTATCATCACTCACATATGTCATAAAATTTGCTTTTTTTGCGGCAGTAGTATGCAACAATAATAAAGTACTGTGCAAGAGTCTGAGGCACTCTAGCTATGTACTGTATATGTGACTTTTGCACAGTACTGTATATGGTTTATGTACATTTTATGTATTTTGCATGTTATTCCTTAAGACATTGTAGCTTGTTAAACTTACAGTACTTACTTGCAAGGAAAGAGGTGATTGGAATTGGATAAAAAATTAGTTTCGAAATTTAGCTGGTAAATGGATTACTGTCGGGCGGGGGGCAGCGGGTGGTGGGTAGAGGGTATAAACAGCCAGCATAGAGTACCCCAGTGGCTGTTTACCTCAGCAACAGGTAAACACTTTGGATACTGTCAGGGAGAGTGACTTAGCAGAGGAAAGCAAACAGCAGTCAAGTCTCTGGTACTGAATCTACATCTGTGGCATGGAAGGAAAGGGGGTAAAAGAGGCGAATTGCTGTAATTGAGGATTCACTGGTTAGGGGAACAGACAGGAGGTTCTGTGGACAAGAATAAGATTTCTGGATGGTATGCTGCTACCCAGGTGCCAGTATTAGGGGCATCTCAGATCCAGTCCACAGCATTCTTCAGTGGGAGGGGGAGCAGCCTCAGGTCATGGGTAGGAAGGGTGAGGGAGTCCTGCAAAGTTAGTTCAGGGTGTTAGGTGCTAAGTTAAAGGGCAGGACTTCCAGGATTGCTACCCATGCCACGTACTAGTGGGGCAGTGATAGAAAGATAACAACAGTTTAACATATGGCTATGGAGTTGATGCAGGAGGGAGGGCTTCAAATTTCAGGATCATTAGGCTCTCTTCTCCGTACAGAAGAGATGGTTTGTATTGAACCAGAGGAGGATATACTAGCAGGAAGGTTTTCTAGTGCTATACAGGTTGAGGGGTGTTAAACTAGAGTTACAGAGGGATGGGAATCAGAGTGCTGGTGAAACGGTTGTGGGGAAAGCTATTGTTAAGCCTACGTACAAACTCAGAAATCAAAAGGTTGAGCATGGAGGGACCAATGTTCTGAGTTGTGTACATTTCAGTTCAAGAGGTATTGTAGAAAAGAGAGATGATCTTAGGGCATGGATTAGCATGTGAAATTATGACGCTGCAGCCATAAGTGCAACTGGTTGCAGGAGGGACAAGACTGACAGCTCAATGTTCCAGGGTTCTGTTGTTTTAGACATGAAAGAGCAGGAGGTATTAAAGGGTGGCATTATAAGTCAGGGAAAATGTCACGGCAGTGCTCAGACAAGACGACCTGGAGAGCACATCTGCTGAGGCTATATGGGTGCAACTGAGGAATATGAAAGGGATAACCACATTAATGGGTTTATATTATAAACTATCTAACAATCCATGGGATTTGGAAGTGCAAATTTGTATAGAGATTGCAGACTGTTGCAAGAAACATAAGATTGTGATGGCAGGCAATTTCAACTTTCCACATATTGACTGGGAATCCCATACTGTAAAAGGGCTGGATGGGATAGATTTTTCAAATATATTCAGAAAAGTTTACTTAATCAGGTACGGGTTTGATTTTAACTTTTAAAGTAATTTGGATAGGCAATTGGATGGGAGGGTGGTGGAGGGCTATGGTCCGGGTGCAGATCGATGGGGATTAGGCAGATTAATAGTTTAGCATGGCCTAAATGGGCCAAAGGGCTTGTTTCCGTGCTGTGCTGCACTGTTCTATGCCTCTCTGACTCTAGAAAACAAAGACATAGAAGTAAGTGATGGCTATTGAACATCTTAAGTTGGCTCAATATTAAATTAAATTGTGGCTGATCTTTTACTTCTATGCTATTTGCCTACATTCACTTCCTTCAATTCCTTTAATATTTAAAAGCCTTTCACTGTCTGGTTTTCAACATGTAGGTCCTCCTCAGCTTACAGGAGCCTGACGGACTGTATGTATAGCCCATACAGATGAGCAATCATTTGGGAGAATAGCGGGATGGATTTGCTGGCTGCTGGCATCTTCTGCTGCATAGGAACTCACATTTCCGTCTTGCAAATTGCTCGGATTATGATCATTTCACTTGAAGGGAACTCTTTAATAACCTGGGGAGGGGTTGTAGCCAGTTTCTGAACTCCATGGTCATACTGAAAGATTTTAGGGCATTTTATGGACATGTGCTTAGAATGCATGTATCAAGGAAAAAGAGCGAACACATAATGCTATTATAGCGCCTGCAGTCTGGGTGGAATTCCACCACTATCTGCAAGGAGTTTGTCTCTCTGTGACTTGAGTGGGTTTCCTTCAAGTGCTCTGATTTCCTCCCACGTTCCAAAGACTAATGGGTTCGTAGGATAATTGGTCACATGGATGTAATTGAGCAGTGTGGGCTCATTGGGCAGGAAAGATTAAGATGTTAAGATGGTACCACTAAGGGGGTGACTACTGATGCGTAGATCCGATGAGAATCATCAAGTATTCCCGTTTAGGACTAATACAGCTGAACTCCAGTCACAACATGCTTCAGTTAGCAGCATTGTTTTAAGACATTTAAAAAATCCATCAATACTCAAAATCGACAAATCTTGGACAGCAGACACAGGTCACAAATGTAGTTCCCATTTAAGAAAACAAAAGTAGGGGTGGCACGCCGGTTTGCAAGTATGATTGAAATGCAAAGGCTTTAGGCCCCCACTCACAAATATGCTGCTAGTGAATGTACAGTCACTGCAAAATAAAATTGAAGACCGCAGAGCAAGATTGCTGTACCAGAGGGACATCAGGGACTGGTGTGTACTCTGCTTCACGCAACATGGCTATCCCCATCATTTCAGATCCAGTGCTGCAGCTCGATGGCTTCAAGAATCTCCACAAAAACGGGATAGCTGAGTGTTTTAAATGTAGAGAAGGTGGT
Organism: Mobula hypostoma; assembly: GCF_963921235.1. Classification (NCBI taxonomy): domain Eukaryota; kingdom Metazoa; phylum Chordata; class Chondrichthyes; order Myliobatiformes; family Myliobatidae; genus Mobula; species Mobula hypostoma. The sequence goes on along the minus strand of NC_086111.1, from coordinate 6,616,383 downwards.
GTATGCTTTATCATTATCTCATGGTGGTGCACAAACGTGACAGTTTCACAGTTTCAGTCCTGCTCACCCATCCTGGAACATTTAGTGGTCAAATGTCATCTATTTTATCTGCAGAGGGAGTTTTCTGCCATCATCCTGGAAGTGGTGTATGTTCCATCTCAGGCCAATGTCAGACAAACACTGGAAAAACCGGACAATGTAATCATTAGGCACAAAACTGCCCATCTAGATGACTTCCCCATCATTGCGAGAGATTCCAACCAGGCCAGCCTGAAGACATTTCTGAACAACTACCACCAACATGTCACCTGTGGAACCAGAGGAGACACCACACTTGACTACTGTTATACCACTATCAAGGACAATTAAAATGCCGTTCCAAGGATCTGTCCTGGGACCAACATATTGATGCAGTTACAAAGAAGGCATGGTAGTTGTTACACTTCATTAGGAGTTTGAGAAGAATTGGTACATCACTAAAGACACTTGCAAATTTCTACAGATGTACTTTGGAGAGAATTTTAATTGGTTCCATCACCGTATGGAGGGGTCACTGCACAGGCTCAGAAAAAAACTGCAGGAAGTTGCAAACTCTGCCAACTCCATGGGCACTAGCCTCTCCAGCATCAATGATATCTTCAAAAGGTGATGCCTCAAAAAGGCAGCACTCATCCCTGAGGACTCCCACCACCCAGGCCATGGCCTCTTCTCATTGCTCCTGAGGTTTTCACAAATAAAATGATGTGAGGCATTTTCTCTTAATGAAACCTGTACAGCATTTTATTGAACTCTAAATCCTAAACACAACAATGTGCTAAAAAAAGACTTTATGTAACAACGCCATTACGCTGGACCGGCCTATTACAGTGAAGCACCAACTCAATGTTGATGGTTGTGAATTATCTACATTTCTCCCAACTACATCACCCTACACAGCACCTCCCACCCCAAGAATTCATTAAAACTGGTCTTGTCTGGAGCTCAGATCCTGCGTTCCATGAGTGGAGGAACCGCAAGTGCTTCTGGCTCACCCAGAGGTGCATTGACATGCTCAAGGCCATGTTATAACGCCAGGGATGTGGCAGCGGAATACTTCAAATCTTGGTGGGTAAGACGATCTGCTGAATTATGTTCAGGTTTATTCCCCTTATCCATGATAAAAGTTCTTTCTCTATGTTCCAAAATGCCAGATGGACCATTGTAAGGGGGCCCTAGGGGATGTTTGTGTGCGTCATGGCGAACAAAAACAAACGAGGTATAATGTAGGTGAACAGGAACCCAAGAGTGCTGTACACCATGATGAGAGATAGGAATAGGTAAAAAGGAATTGAATTTACTGAAGAAGGTGGAACACTGTTGAGAGGCTAAGCAGGAAGCTGTGGGGTCATGAATGAAGTCACCTGGCATTCGTAAGTGATGACTTCAGGTCAACTTTTGGAGCTGTTTTGAGCTCCAGCAGGACCTATAGGAGATGATCACGCCAAAACTTGTCAGTCAAAGAAGCCCTCAGAACAGCCTTTAAGGAGTGGCGAAACCGCTCACATGGGCCATTGGACTACAGGTGACATGTCGTGGTGTGATGTAGCCTAATGCCAAGTTTCTGGGCCATTGCAGTCCAGAGGCCTGAAATGAATTGGGGACTGCGGTCAGAGGAAAAATCAGATGGAGTGCCAAACCGAACAACTCAGGTACAATCCACACCTGCGGCCGTTGTCAATGCTAGACAGATGACCTCTGGCCACCTAGTTGTATGGTCCACCATGGTCAGAAGGTGTATGAAACCATGGGAGGAGGGAAGAGGACCAAAAAAGTCCACATTGACATGGTCAAACCGTCACTCAGGGACCTCAAAAGATGACAATAGTGCCTGAACCTGACAATTAATTCTTGCCCACTGGCACTCCACACCAGCCGCAGTCCAATCATGCATGTCCTTTCTGAGGGTGTACCAAACAAACTTTCGTGCAACCAGTTTCTGTGAAACTTTCTGGTATGGATATGAGAGGCCACGTATAGGGTCGAAAACAGCTGATATCTAGTTTGTAGACACGATGGAGTGAGAGCGATGGGTTGAGACATCTCACAGGAGAGAAACCCCAGTTTCCCTGAACTTCAGGTCAGCCAAATGCAGGCCTGTGGCTGCTGTTCTGTAAGCCTGGACCTCTGGCTCTGTCTTGCTGGCAACATCAACCCCTATGTGTACAGACTCTATGGCTGGCCGGGAGAGGCAATCAGTCACAACATTATTTCTCATTTTGATATGTTGTATGTCAGTAGTGAACTCTGATATGTAGGCCAGTTGGCATTGCTGCCGTGCAGACCAAGGGTCTGATATTTCGGCCATTGCGTGCATGAGGGGTTTGTGGTCAATGAACTCTGTGAAATGGCGACCTACTGGAAGAAAACGAAATTGGTGAACAGCCAGATAGAGACCAAGAAGCTCATAGTCAAACGTCTTGTAATCCCTTTTGGGAGGTCAGAGCTGGCGTCTGAAGAAGGCGAGCATTTGCCACATGCCTCTGACCAACTGTTCACACACAGCATCCACGGCATAGTCTGAAACGTCAATAATAATGGCTTTGCGTGCATTGGGGAGCGGGTCTGCGGGGAGGGTTGTGTTAGAAAGAGCTCGTTTGGTATCATCAGATGCACTAGTAATGTGCATTATCCAGTCAAGCATATGATTGAGGTCATATAATTATCCAGTCAAGCATATGATTAAGCACACTATAGAGGGAAGCATAAGTTCAGCGGCTCATACAATAAAGCAGTGATAGAAATTTATCATACCTAAAATCTCCTGTAGTTTTTGGTAGCATGGGAAATCTGTAATAGTGGCTACTTTTGGTGGGAGAGTTTTTGCACTTTCTGCAGAGATGCCATTGCCAAGAAATTCAATGGTTGACAAGCCAAATTAGCATTTAGCAGGCTTAATAATCAACTCATGTTGGCTTAAGCGCTTGAAAAGTGTGCAGAGATGAGATAGATGTTTGGGTTTGGATACACTGGCAACAAGTACATCATCAAGTAAACAAAAAGAAAATCTCAGTGTTATAATACAGAGTCCATCAGCCGTTAGAAAGTCAGTGCTGCATTTTTCAGTCCAAACCACATGAGCAGAAACTCAGAAAGGCCAAATGGGATTATCAGAACCATTTTGGGAATGTCCTGCTGGTAGCCCCTACTAGATCAAATTTCGAAAAAAATAATTTTCTGGTAAAACATGCCAAAAGGTCTTGGATGTGTTGTACCAGGTAACGATCAGTGTTGGTGGTTTCGTTCAGGGGTCGGTAATCACCAGATGGGTGGCAACCACCATCGGACCAAGGGACCATATGGAAGGGTGAAGCCCAGGGGCTATGTGACCAGTGTACAATGCTGAACCTTTCCATGTTGGAAAACTCAGCCTTCACAGTGCCAGCTTTTCTGGGTCCAGTCTCCGCACACAAGTATGGATTGGTGGGACAGTTGTGGAAGTGTAGCGCTCAACCCATGTTTTGTGACTGTATTGGAGAACGTGAGGTCTGGGAATTTGCCCAGCAGTTGAGTAAACTCACATGCAATGGTGCACGAGCTTGATAAAGTTGTTGCGGGGAACTTACTGGGAGAGCAGGGTAATGAACTAAAGTCCTTGACATGCAAAAGCCAGCAGTTCTCAAGATTGACTAACACCCCTTGGGCACACAGGAAATCTGCACCAAGCAGAGGTCTAGCCACTTTAGGCAGGACAAAGCCCCATGTGTAACTGAAGCAGAGCATCATCTATTGTGTCTCATAAGTCTGGATTTTGCTGCTGTTGGTGGTCTCCACTAAGGTTTTGTCACTCTTTGCCTTCTCGTCAATAGGCGACACTGGCAGCACACTTACTTGAGCACCTGTGCTACACAGGAAGCCTCATCCTGAAAAGGTGTCTGTAATGAATAGTAGATGCCCTGGCAGCTGGAACCCATTGTGTTTATGAACCTCTGATGTCTTGATGTGCTGGCACTATCAAAGCTGTAAGGTGGTCGGCACTTCCTAGGGTTCTTACCAAAGCGAGTATCGCAAAAACACAGGCCCAGGGTTGTCTTGTTCTCAGTCATTGGTGTCCTTATGTTGGGGGCCTTACTGACCAGGTTTATTGAGGGAGAGAAAGGAGAAATGATGCATCACTGCTTAGCTGAATGTAGACTATCAGCCATTTTAGCAAGCTCCATATAGTCCTTCACGGGTGCATTAGTGAGGGCTATATGAACTTGATCAGGCATTTGCTGCATGAAGAATTTTTTAAAGCTATAGCAAGGATGGTGATTTCCCAGGAGAGACAACATGTGGTCTATTAGCTCCGCTGGGTTAGCATTGCCACCACCAGGCAAGAAGGGCAACTGTTTGGTGCACTCAGACTCCGATAATCCAAAAGTCTGTAAAAGGTGAGTTTTCAGCGTTTGGTATTTATTGTGTTCAAACAGACTCACTACTCTCACAGCTGTGGAATTGCTGAGAGATGCAACTATGTAGAAGAATTTGGTGTCATCAACTGTGATTTCTCATGGAGTGAATTGAGCTTTAGCCTGTACAAACCAAGAGATGGCATTTTGCTCCCAAAACTCCGGCAGTTTCAATGTGACTATGCGGGCTGACATGTTCAATAACTCTGGAATCACCCCAGAGCATTGGGGAAACCAGTGTAGGCTTTCACAAAAAAAAATGAAGTGAGGTGTTTTATGTTAAATGAAACCTGTAACACATTTTATTGAACTTCAAAACCTAAAGACAACAGTGTGCTAAAAAAACTTTACTTAACAACGTCATCACGTCAGACCTGCTTCTTAAAGCAAAACCCCAACTCAATGTCAGTGGTTGTGAATTATGTGCATTTCTCCCAATTATGTTATCCTACACTGTCATCAAGGAAGAGGTACAGGAGCCTGAAGACACTCTCAGTGTTTCAGGAACAGCTTCTTCTCCTCCACCATCAGATTCCTGAATGGACAACAAACTCACGAACACTTCCTCAGTATCTTTTCCTCTCTTTTTGCATGACTCAATTTAATTTTCTTTTTTATAACTTCTTAGTTATAGTTTTTATCATGTATTACAATGTACTTCTGCTACAAAACTCCAAATTTCATGATATGTGCAAGTGATGTTAAGCCTGATTCTGATTCAGATTCTGAAAGGCCTGTTACTGTGTTGAACCTCTAAATAAATAAATAAATAATCATGGAATAAGGAAGGAAATTAACGGCAGGATTTAAAATTATATTTCATGTTTTCTTTGGTAAGATTGACAAATAACCCTAAGTATGAAGTGCCAGTAGCATTATACTGCTTACTTTTTGACTTCTGTCATCAATACACCTTATTGTTTGTTCACTTATTTGTGTTATTGTGTGAGTTATATGTACTGTGTTGTGCACCTTGTTCTGGAGCAATGTTGTTTTTTTGGTGATCATCATCAGGTGCCATGCCCAGTTTGAACTCTGACTGCCATGGCCCACAAACTCCTGTTTCGGGTCAAGTGTATCAATTCATTGGTATTCATTTCCAGTTCATTTGTTTTTGTCTTCCTCTTGCTTTCTTCCCTTCAATCATTCCCATAATTACCGTGCATTCTAGCTCCTCTTTCCTAATCACATGTCCAATGAAGTTACATTGCTTTTTCATGATCTCATACATTATTTCTCTTTTTGTCTTTGCTCTGTTCGTGACATCCTCGTTAGATATTCATTTCATCCATGATATTCTTGGCATCCTCCTCAAAAACCACATCTCTGCTGCTACAATTCATTTCCTCATGTCACTGGATATTGTCCAGCATTCTGAGCCATATAACATAACTGGATAAACGTAACATTTCAGTACGCTGAGGCGGGTTGTCATGCCTAGTTTAGTATTGGTCAGTATACTCTTCATTCTCATAAAGGTGTCTTTTGCCATCCCTATTCTTCTTTTGATGTCCAAGTCGCACCTGCCATCTGATGTCACCCAGCTTCCTAAGTAGCAAAAGTTCTGTACTTGTTTTATGTCTTCCACATTTATTCTCAGCCTGCAGATAGGATTGTCCTTCTTTTTGGGTATCACCATACATTGTCTTTTTGCAATTGATAGATAGACCCATTTTTGCACTTTCTTCAACAATTATATCAATTAAGTTTTGTAGTTCTTCCTCCGTACTTGCAATTAACAGTGTCATGTGCATATCTGAAATTATTGATGTTTTCACCGCCAACTTTGATTCCCAAGATGTCTCTTATTTTTTTTGTAATATTGTTTCATTGTACACATTAATTAAATCAGGGGAGATAACACACCCTTGTCTAACGCCTCACTTGATTTTCGTAAACTGACTCACTTCTCCATCTATTCTTACAGCAGCAGTTTGTTCCCAGTACAGATTTCTGATTAGGCAAATCTAGATCTAGAGTTTTCTGTAATATTTCAAATAATTTATTGTACTTCACTTTATCAAATGCTTTTGTATAGTCGATAAAACAAACAAACAAATCTTTCTGCACTTGAGTAACTCATTCTGATAGTATCCTTATCAATATTGCATTTCTTGTACCTTTGTCTTTCACAAAACCATATTGCTCTTTGCCTATTTCAGCTCGTAGCTTACTTTTAGCTCTTGTCATCAAATTCTTAGAAGTATCTTGGTGATATGATTCTCATTAAACTTATGGCCCTATGTAATTCACATTCATTGCTCCAGGTTTCTTAGGAAGAGTGATAAATACTGATATTTTCATATGTAATATAGAAGAAAAAAAGTAAAAATAAATAAATAAGTAAATCAATTGCAGTATATGTATATTGAAAAGATTAAAAATTGTCCAAAATCAGAAATATATATTAAAAAAGTGAGTGTGTGTTCACAGGTTCAATGTCCATGTAGGAATCGGATGGCAGAGGGGAAGAAGCTGTTCCTGAATCGCTGAGTGTGTGTCTTCAGGCTTCTGTACCTCCTACCTGATGATAACAATGAGAAAAGGGCATGCCCTGGGAGTTAGAGGTCCTTAATTATGGACGCTGCCTTTGAGACACGGCTCCTTGAAGATGTCCTGGCTACTTTGTAGGCTAATACCCAAGCTGGAGTGGACTAAATTTATGACCCTCTGCAGCTTCTTTCAGTCCTGTGCAGAGCTCAGGTTCTGTAACTTATCAATCTGGATTGTGGGAATGGTGGTGTTAAATGTTGACCTGTCATCAATGAACTCCTGACATAGAAGTTTGTATTGTCCAGGTGGTTTAAGGCCATGTGAAGAGGCATTGAGACTGCATCTGCCATTGACCTATTGTGGCGATAGGTAAACTGCAATGGGTCCAGGTCCTTGCTGAGGCAGGAGTTCAGTCTAGTTATAACATGAAAGAATACCAGGATAAAAGACATGCAAGGGCATTAAACAAACCTGTCAGTATTTTGATAGGTTACAGATTTGTGCTCAAGAGTCGAAAAGGCAGCTAATGTGATTACAACCTGTGCAAAGGATCAGGCACATGAACCCTGGATTATAGACCTATTAGTTCAATAAAATTCCCTGCAAAAAAATGCTTGTACGTTTGCAATAGAGGAAGCAATTTAAGTTTGCTTCACAATAGTGGAATTAATTAGTTTAACAGACAGGTTTGTAAAATCCCAGCAGGGTCTAATAAATCTACTATTGTCCTTTGAACAGAGTGAATAACAAACACTTTGTGTAAGTGGCAGGAAACGGATAGCAAAAACAGAGGGGAGGGATGAGATGGGTTTTCTTTACACAGTCAGTTGTTCTGATCTGGAAGGATTCCACAGTGAGATTATGGTGGAAACAGATTCAATAAAACTGTCTGCAAACAAATAAAATTGAAATGGAAAAAAATGCCTAGTAATCAGGAAAGAGCAGACACTGAGAGAAAATCAATTGATCTTAAAAGTTGCTGACACATGGAAAATAAGTTGGATAGCCTCCTTCCATGCTGTTAGATTCAGTGATTCTCTGATATATTGTCCTAGTTTTCATTTCACACCATTCATTGCAGAATACTGCAAGTAAGTGATAACCTTATGAAATCCAAAGAGAATTTGTAAATTAGATTAATTAGCTAAATAAAAGAAATTTACCACAGCAGTTAGTTGACAGCATTGCTAATTGAACACCTCTAGTTTATGGAATACTTTGTTTAGAGTACTTAACAATATCACTGGAACAGGTAAATGGAATCAGTGATCATGCTGATAGCACCACATTTTGAGAAGTGAAACACTCTAAGGAGGTATATACTGTTTAAGAAGATTTGCGGATAGGCAACTGGGTAAGCAAATTACAAGTAGTCTTCATTGTTGAAAAATGAAAAGTAAATTTGTGTGATTCTTTTTCCCTGGACAGTGGAATCTAGAACCACAGGGCAAAGTTTCAGGATAAGGCTCCAGACATTTAGTGGTGTGGTCAGGAAGAATTTCTTCATAATGAAGACTAAATTTTTGGAACTTTCTTCCACAAGTAACTGAATGTCCATTTGCTGAATACATTAAAAGCTGGGGTTGATAGATTTTTGAAACCCAGGGAAATTACAGAATATGGGAATTGGTTGAGAATGAAGTTAAAGCTTTGATCTTATTATTTGTCAGACCAGGCTCAATGGGTTATGATGCCTTCATGATACTCCTTTTTCTTATGTTCTGCAGCCCAATTTTAATACAGGTCACCAGAAGCCAAGACAGCCATTTATAACTGCCATGTGTTGTTTAAATAAACCAGACCTTACACCTGGCCCAGTCTGTCCAAAGAGCAGGAACAGAATGAACTGTCAGAAGGATGAAGCCAAGAAACTGAGTGAGAGTCCAGAGTATGAGGACACAGTAAAAGTTAGATATAATGTCAGGAAAGATAATGGAGGTCTTTGATTTTCATTGGACCGTGAGGAGCATTCCCTATTTTCTCGGCCATCTTCTGGATCTTGGAACATAGGATATAGAACAGTACAGCACAGGAACCAGCCTTTCTGCCCACAATGTTTTGCTGAACCAGCTGAAAAGTAAATTAAAAACTCAGAAACTAGTCTCTCCTACCTACACAAAGTCCATATCCCTCCATCTTCCTCACATTCACATGCCTTTCTAAAAGTCTCTTAAAAACCTCTAATGTATTTGCCTCTACCACCATATCAGACAATGTATTCCAGGCATCTACCACTGAGTAAAAATCATACTCCTCACATTCCCTTTTTATCTATCCCTTCTCATTCTTTATTTGTTATCCCCTCTCACCCTCAATGCCTGCCCGCTGGTATTATACATTTCTACCACGAGAAACAGATATTCTATCTACGCATCTCATAATCGTGTAAACCTCTATCACATCTCCCCTCAGCCTCCACTGGTCTAAAGAACACAATCCAAGTTTCTCCAGTCTCCTACGATAGCACTCGCCCTCTAAACCAGAAAGCATTCTGGTAATCTTCTTCTGCACCGTCTCCAAAGCCTTAACATCCTTCCTATTGTGAGGCGGCCGGAACTGTACACCAGATGAGGCCTAACCAGAGGTTTCTAAAGTTGCAACATAACCTCCTGACTCTTGAACTTGATACCTCCATTAACAAATGCAAGCATTCCATAAGCCTTCTTAACCACATTATCAACTTGTGCAGCCAGTTTCAAGGAGCTATGATCTTGGATCCCGAGATTTCTCTGCTTAGCAACACTGTTAAGGATCTTGCCCTTAACAGTGTACTGTCCCCTTGCATTTGCCCTACCAACCTGCAACACCTCACGTTTATCTGGGTTGAACTCCATCTGCCATTTCTCTCCCCTTATCTCAAATTGATCTATATTGTGCTGTATTATTTGCCAGTCTTCTACACTATCCACAACAAAACCAATCTTGCATTCATCCACAAACTTATTAGCCCACTCATCTGCAGGTTCATCCAGGTCATTTATTTACATCACAAACAGCAAAGGTCCCAGCACCGATCCCTGCAGAACACCACTACTTACAGACCTCTAACTTGACCAAGTCCCTTTGACCACTACCTTCTTTGTGCAAGTCAGTTCTGAACCCAAACAGCCAAATCACTGCAAACCTCATGCATCCTAATCTTCTGTATTCATCTCCCATGAGGGACTTTGTCATATGCCTTACTAAAATCCATGTAGACAATATCCACTGTTCTACCTTCATCAATCTCTCTCGTCACCGTCAAAATACTCACAGGTTGATAAGATACGACCTGCTTCTCACAAGACCATGCTGACTCTCACTAATTAAGTCATGGGCTTCCAAATCCTCATGTATCCTATCCCTAAGAACTTTCTCCAGCAACTTACCCACAACTGACATGAGACTTACTGGTCTATAGTATGTAGGATTTTCCTTTATTCCCTTAAATAGTGATACAACAATAGCTACTTATCAGTTGTCTGGGACCTCACCTATGGCTAGAGAAGACATGAAGATACTGGTCAAGGCCCAAGTAATTTCATCTCTTGCCTCCCTCTTTAACCTGGATAAACCTCATCAGGCCCTGGGTCTTATCTACCATAATACTCATCAGGAGACCCAACACTTCCTCCTGCTGGGCCTCTAAACCCCCTCAACTAAATATACACTCAGCACTGATCACCTGGATTGCAATGTCCTTTTCCTTGGTAAATACTGATTCAAAGTACTTTTTAAGTACCTCACTCACATTCTCCCATCCAAGGAAATGGCTGTTCCTCTCCACGGCTCGTGGCACATCGGGCAGCAACCTTATCATTTCTTTGTTTTTTTACAAGGACGAGTTGATAGCTGAATGCTCAACTCAGGACAGATGGGAAGTATGCAAGGGGCCAGCTGGATTACCACTTGCCTCAAAGTCCAGTGCGGATGCCAGTACACCACCAACTGGCTATCCAAACAAATGTTTCCCTCTTTATCCTTCAGTGGCCCTACCCTCTCCATAGTTATCCTCCATCTTCTGATTTGCAGTATGTGTAGAATGCCTTGGGATTCTACTTGATCCTATTTGCCAAGGACTTTTCAAGGCCCCTCCTGGCTTTCCTAACTCCCTTCTTGAGTTCTCTTCTGGATTCATGTGCTCTGTTTGATCCTAACTTCTGAAGCTGGGTACACACTTTTCCTTTTTCTTCTTGTCTAAACTCATCACCTCTCTGGACATCCAAGGTTCTCTTATCTTTCCATCTTCATCCATCCTTCTGATCGGAACATACTCTGTGCAATTGATCTTTAAACACTTTCCACGTGTCTGATGTGGACTTGCCAGAAAAAAGGTATTCCAATTAATTCTTCTTAGTTCCTAGATAATGCCCTCATAATTTGTGCTACTCCAATTTAAGACTCTCCCAAAAGGACCATACCTATCTTTATCTATTTTTTTTTTACCCTGAAAGGTAAGGAGTTGTCATTGTTTCCTAACTGCTCAGCCACTGAAAGGTCAGTCATCTGGCCAGGCTCATTACCCAACACCAGGTCCAGTTTGGCCCCTCTTCTCACTGGATCGTCTACATATTGATTTAAGAAACCCTCCTGGATCCACCTAATGCATCTTTTGGACTTTCCTGACTTTGATTGCACTAGATGACTGCTGTAAAGGCAAAGAAAGTGGGTGGAGTCACATCCCTCTCTGTATCAGTGGGGCTGGAATGAAGATGGTTGAGAGCTTCATGTTCTTTGGTGTAAATATCACCAACAATTTGTCCTGGTCCAGCCTTGTGAATGCTATGGCCAAGAAAGTATACCAAAGCCTCTATTTCTTCAGAAGGCTATGGAATCTCAGCATGTTCCTGGTGGCTGTGACAAATTTTTACAGGTGCATCATAGAAAGCATCCAAATGGATATACAACAGCTTGGTTAGGTATCTGCTCTACCCAAGATCTCAAGAAATTGCAGAGAGTTGTGAACACATTTCAGTCAATTATGTAAACCACCTTCCCCTCCATCATCTCCACTTCCTGCGACCTTGGGAAAGCAGTCAACATAATCAAGGGCCAACATAATCAAAGGACTACCCTAGGTCACTATCTTCTTCCTGCTTTCTTCCCCCCCCCCCCCACACACAAAACACTGTACAGAAGATACAGGGCTTCAAATAACACATACCAACAGGCCCAAGGACGTCGTCACATGTCAGTTTGTAAGACTATTGAATAGACCTATTATACACTGAACTCTTGATGCTCGAGTCATTATATATTATAATTCTACCTGTGCTGCACTTTCTCTAACACTATATGAAGGGCACCTTTCCTGTGAGGACATAAGTTTCCTCCAGGTGCTCTGGTTTCATCCCACAGTCCAAATCCATACCAATTAGTCATTTATTTGGTCCCTAAGTAAATAAACTAAAAATTAAGATTAAAGTAATGGTATTCCTTGATTAAAATTAGTGATATTTGGGATCTGATAAATTAGCTTTCTCTTGATTAATATTTTTAAAAATATTTACCATGTTTACCTCTGAATTATTAACATTCCTTGAGGGAATGCATTTCAAATATCCTGTTCATGTTTATTACTAAATGGCCCTTGCTGGACAATGTGGATAAAGCCACAGGCATCTTTGATTTCCCCAATACTCAATGTTAATGATTGTACATGGAGAAAAGCAATTAGGCAGGCTTACAGCTAGAGAGGAGTTTTACTTTTCATATGTCTTGGCACAAGGTAATTTGCTGATTTAATTTCAACACTACTGTTTCCATAAAAACCAATATGCATGATATACTGGCATTCTATACCATAAAGTGCAGCCATTCAGATTTTCCCTTCACTCCCCACCCCAACATGCTCAGAAACTTAATACGCAAGCGGCTATTTAACGTGGAGGAGTAAGAGCATCTGTAGGGGCAAGCCAAAGAACAGTGATAACTTCAGCAACACACACAAAATGCTGGAGGAACTCAGCAGATCAGGCAGCATCTAGGGAGGGGAATAAACAGCTGATGTTTCAGGCCGAGTCCCTTTATCAGGACTTATGATTTCCAGTCCTGATGATGAGTCTTGACCTGAAATGTCAACTGTATATGCGCTTTAATAGATGCAACTTGACCTATCGAGTTCCTCCACAATTTTGTGTATGTTGCTTAAGATTTCCAACATCTGCCGATCCTCCTGTGTCTATGAACCATGATAAGTTAGTTACTTGCTAGGAGAAGAAAATTACCAATGTGAAAGAACACAAGTAATGCTGACTAAAATTAAAAGGAAATTCTCAAGCAACTGTAACATCATAATTATTAAATTTCTACAACTTTTTATACCTTCAAATCAGGTATTCCAATATTTTTGAGTTTATACTTTTATTAATGTTTATAAATTTTCCAAAATTGGGCATTGCATAATTCCTCCTAAATTGAATCATTAATTCTGCATAGACAACAAGTGTTTTCAAAATGTAGACTAACATTTGTTTATCTTTCCTTGTTGGTAATAATATTGGTAATTGGGTTAATGCTCAAATTGATTTATTGTTCAGGCATTGTTTCCTGTAAAATGTTACCATTGTTAATCTTTGGGGAGTCTTCTTGATGAACAGATCTAATGAACTAGTGTGGTCTGAAGTTATTTCTTCCCCAAATGATATGTTTTGAGAAATCACTATCAAAAAGATGTTAAGCAAATTTCATCAACAACCACAGGTACAGCAATTATTCCTAGTTCTTTGCTAAATAACAATAAAAATTGATTTTTTTCCTGTATTTTTTAATCTTTGTAAATTAGATACATATGTTACCAAATAGAAATATTTCCAGCAAATAAGACAGAACAACATAGAACAGTGGGACAGGCCATTCGGGCCACAATATTGCTTCGAACCAGCTAAACCACAAATCAAAAACACCCAAACACTAATCCCTGTGACCTACACCATGTCCATATCCTTCAAGCTTCCTTACATCCATGTGCCTTTCCAAAGTGTTTCTTAAAAGCCTCTAATACATTTGCCTCTACCACCATACCAGACAATGCATTCCAGGTATTGACTCCTCTGAGCTAAAAACTTACCCCTCATATTCCCATTGAAACTACCTCATTTTCAAAGCATCCCTTGTGTATTAGATATTTCAACCCTGAGAAACAAATATTTTCTGGTCTACTGTTATCTATGCCTCTCATAATCTTAAAAACCTCTATCAGATCTCCGCTCAGCCACCAATCCTTCAGAGAACACTCCAGTTTCAACTCTGACCCGGTCAGTTGGATGTTGAGGTTGGGTAAACTTCGCACAGATGTAGTTATCAAGGAAATCGTAAGGTATCCTGAATTCGCACATCTGGTAGGAACAGCATTCCATCCCGAGTACTCCGTACTAAAACTGTGCCTCTCCTTTTTTACACAGAAGCCTGTTAACCCTAAGCTTTCCCACTCTATCACTCAGGCGATGGCCGCTTCAACAATGTCCGCTCTGCTTGAGTCTACCTTCCTTTTATTCCTTTTCTTTTTTTGTGGCTGTCTGTTAGGAGACAAACCCCAAGGCTGCATAACCCCTGAATTTTGTCCGTTTCCTACCTTTTTTTAAAACTTGATGTCTCCTTTTCCAAAGAAGCTGAAGCCATTCTGTAAATCTGTAACTAAAATAGTTCTATTGTTTTTAGCCATGAAAGTTTGTCTTTATTAAGAACAAACATAAGATGGTGTCAGAACTCATCAGGAGGTCTAAATACAAAGTGTAACTGAATACCATGAGTGACTAGAAAGAAATGCTAGGTCCCAAAAGAGAGAACCTGCCGGCAAGAGAGAACACTGTCTTGAAGTTCAGCAAGAAATTGAGGTGAGAGCCTGAAAATTCCCTCAATGGATAACCTAAGTCCTCCTGCAGTTATGCAGTTTACCAGGAATTTAATAGGTAAGTGGAAATGCTTCCAGTTGAGCTCTGCTTATAACAAAAGATTTTCACCTGAGTACATATCTTCCCTAGGAAAAACAATGATAAATCTATGTAAAGTGGTGCCAAATGCTTTTCTGGTATTTTTTTCTATCATATCCAGTCAGGGAAAAAAGCAACACACACACAAAATGCTGGTGGAACGCAGCAGGCCAGGCAGCATCTATAGGAAGAGGTACAGTCGACGTTTCGGGACGAGACACTTCGTCAGGAATAACTGAATGAAGAGATAGTAAGAAATTTGAAAGTGGAAGGGGGAAGGGGAGATCTGAAATGATAGGAGAAGACAGGAGGGGGAAGGATGGAGCTAAGAGCTGGAAAGTTGTTTGGCAAAAGGGATACGAGGCTGGAGAAGGGAGAAGATTATGGGACAGGAGGCCCGGGGGAAAGGGGGAGGGGAGCACCAGAGGAAGATATAGTGAGAGGGACAGAGGGAGAAAAAGAGAAAGAAAGGGGAATAAATAAATAAGGGGTTAGAAGGGGAGGAGGGGCATTAATGGAAGTTAGAGAAGTCAATGTTCATGCCATCAGGTTGGAGGCTACCCAGACGGAATATAAGGTGTTGTTCCTCCAACCTGAGTGTGGTTTCATCTTGACAGTAGCCTTGAGTTCGGAAGAAACAGGGAATTTCCAATAGAATAGATGAGATCAAGCCCATCTTTGTGGAAGTAAGGGGCAAATAATTATTCACACAGGTTATGGATACATGCTATGATAAAGTAATCCAAAGTCAAATGGAGCTTGTTTCTGTGCACTGTCCAGAGGAAAGGACAAGAATGGATAAGGTTTGATTATCACAATTTTGCCACTTCCGCTACAAGTACGTCCTAGAATGATACTGAAGATGCAATTCCCTGATGAAATGAGAAGAAATTGTATTGGAAGTGTTCGGTACTTACCTGGTCAAGGATGGATCATTCCAGTGACTGTGAATGAGACAGTAATTCCGTTCAAGCTTGACACCGGAGTCCAGGTAACTCTGTTAACCATGGATGATAACAAGACTCTCAAAGAGCAAGATTTACCCAGTGAAGTTAAAAGTGACAGACTATACTGGAGAGAACATTCCCGTAAAAGGGGACTATATAAGTGATCTTCAAGTACAAGGGACAGCACCTAAAGGCACAGCTACTGATTGTTGAAAAGCAAGTACAGCTAATACTAGGTCTGAGTGCATGTGAAAGGCTCAACCTGGTGGAAAGGTTTTCATTGTGGCTTCACAGACCAAAGGTGACCAGGCAATACTCAATAAAGACTACCAAGATGTCTTTTGAAGGGCTCAAATGCTTACCTGATGTAACTGAAGAAACTCGTGACAGCATCCATGAGAAATCCAGAGAGGTTATGCATGAGAAGCACAAGAACTCCACTTTCTATAGACTCCCGTATCAGCTACACCGGCATGTCAGTCAGGATGCCAGTGCTGAACAGAGGGGTCATAATGAAGTCATCAGTCTTGCTTCCACATCATGCAGCTTTGGTTCAAAACCTGTCTCTCATTGACTTCCAGTTAAAGACTGGAAATCAAAAATATTTCCATGATCTTTCCTGAAATTGAAGAGGAAAAATAAGAAGGAAAATGTGGAGAACACACAGTACCCAAGGTCGAAACAACAGCAAGATCTCAACACAAACCGACAGAAGAAGTTGCTGTCTATGATACACAGCCAACAGAAGGATCTCTGCGAATTGAGACAGGAACAGTTGGAACTTGAGCAAAGACTCACTGATCACATGGATGTAGTCCAGGGCTCCATTATGAGGCAGGTGGAGCAAACTATGCTCACACAGCAGGAACAATAACAGAGACTGAACACAACAAATAAAAGCTATACAGCTGTGGAAACAATTAGTAGACTGAAGAGGGATCATCAGACCACCACAGAGGTAGATTGAAAGTAAGTGAGTGAATAATGGACTGTATTCAATTATTTCAATTGAAGTTAATGTAAGTATCTTTGTTGGAAAGCACTATTGTGTCTTGCAGGTTTATGAGGACATACTATTGTCTTTTCTTTCTTTGAGGAGTGGTGTGTTATTATGAGTGTATATAATAAAGAACATCACCTCCCAGTGTGCAATGTGGGTAGTTCATGCAAAACTGGAAGTGACATTGGTGAACAGGTCACACCCACTCTTGGCAGGCTAGCGTCCCATTTAAAATGTGGTTGAGCTGAAGCCATTCTGTAAATCTGTAAATAAAATGGTTCTAGTGTTTTAACCTACGCAAGTTTGTCTTTCTTAAGAACAGACATAACAGGGACAACCACTTAATTGGGCGAAAATACTGTTCCCAATTAACCAGAATCCAACGTACTTTTATACTCCTTTAAGACTGAACTATATTACTACAGTTATCTCTGCATATTAAAATTAAATTAGAAATAATTATTACATAGTTTCTTGATGAAATGAGAAGGAATTGTAATTGTGATTACACATTGTTATCCATTACTAGCAAAACAATTATAATTTTCTACAACAGACATTTAATCACTATTACGATGGCATTTGTGCAGTGTATCTTACCACAATACAAGTAGTAAACTTCACACCCAGAATGTATCCTTGAACATCATTTCAAATTGCAAATTTTAATCTTTTAATATGACTCATTTCAAAGCGATGAGTTCATTCCTTTTTCAGTAACTAGTTTAGCATTTGTAATCTTAAGTGGAATGAATTGCTTGATATTGCAATTTTAAAGAAATTCTGTCATTGTATGCAGTGCCATTATGGACCAGTTCAAAGAAACATGCATGAAAATTTTCATTTTCTGCTCTGAAGAATGCTTTTAGTTCTCCAGTACGTAATACTGATGAAAAAGCCATCCAGAAAAATGAGCTTCAATTGATAATGTTGGTTTTTGAGCATCAGGGTGATTTCAGAAAGCCTTACTATATTGTTATTCCACATAAGTGCACTAATTATTTTATGTAAAGATTTCTTTTGTGCAGTTTATCCCATTCGTATACAATATACCATCCTCCATTGTCACTTCATAATCTCCAGCACAAGATGATCTGTATAAGTATTTTAAAGATGTGCCTGAGATTTTAAGAGTATCTCTACTCGCAGATTTGATTTGATTATTTCTAAATTGTATCTCACTTTGCACCTTCCCTGGAATATTAAAAGATTTTCTCTTCACTGCTGCAGAAACCCCAGCAGCTGCTTCCAGAAGCTGATCTTGGAATCAATGATGACTTCTTAGGATCTGGTCACTAAACAGTAATCATATACACACCAGCACAAATAAAATGCTTTTATTTATATTCAGTGGCCACTTTATTAGGTACACTTGTACACTTGCTCATTAATCATCCAATCATGTGGCAGCAACTCCATGCACAAAAGCATGCAGACATGGTCAAGAGTTTCAATTATTGTTCAGGCCAAACATCAGAATGAGGAAGTAATTTGATCTTCCTCGCCAGTGTTCGTCACTGCCGAACAAGCTGGACGAACTAAGGACTTGGACCCTCACACAAAGAAGGCTTATGGATTACAATGTCAGGTTTTTTTTATGGAGACGTGGCTAAACAGTGATGCCCCAAACAACGTGGTGGAACTGGAAGGGCAGATGGTCTTCAGGGCTGACAGAGCTGCAACGGTGACAGGTAAAAGTAGGAGGTGGTTTATGCATCTACGTGAATCGATTCTGGTGTACTAACTCTACCACTGCTGACACTTATTGCTCTGCTGATCTGGAATACCTGGTTATTAAGTGCAGATCTTTTTATCAACCATGAGAGTTTACATGCATCATTGCTGTTGCAGTTTATGTACCACCAGATGCTAATGCTAAAGTAGCCATGAAAGACCTGAGTGTTGCTATTAGCAAGCTGCAGACATTGCATCCAGACGGAGCCTTTATTATTGCCGGGGACTTTAATCATTGTAACCTACGTACCGTGCTTCCAAGATGTTACCAAAATGTATCATGCACCACAAGGGGAAATAAAACCTTAGATCATGTCTACACAAGTGCGGCTGACGCTTACAAAGCCACTACCCTCCCCCACCTGGGACAGTCCGACCATCTTTCACTGTTTCTGCTTCCCAAGTATAGCCCCGTCATTAAACGTGTGAAACCCACAATGAAGACTGTTAAGATCTGGCTGGAGGGTGCTGACTCTGCTCTTCAGCACCAATTCCAGCACACAGACTGGAGTACGTTTGCTGCCCATGCCACCACAGACTCTCAGATTAACATTGATTTATATACCAACTCTGTCCTTGAGCACATCAACAAGTGTGTAGATGACATCACAAAAACAAACAAAAGTTTTCCCCAATCAGAAACCATGGATGAACAGAGAAGTTCACCTCCTACTCAAAGCCAGAGATTCAGCCTTCAGGTCTGGAGACTGGGAGGCTTACAGCTCAGCCAGGGCCAACCTGAGGAGGGGAATCTCTCAGGCTAAACACATATACAAACAGAGAATCGAGGAGCATTTCAACTCCTCGGACCCCCGGCGCATGTGGCGTGGCATACAGTTCATTACAGACTTCAAACCACCTAGTACTGTGCCCCCTTCCAGCTCTGCTTCCCTCCCTGATGAGCTCAATTACTTCTACACTCACTTTGACCGAGAGAACAAGGAGGTCACCCTCAAAGCGGATCTCCCACCTGGTGAACTGCCTCTCTCATTATCCACCTCTGATGTTTGTGCCACCCTGAGCAGGGTGAATGTACGGAAGGCAGCTGGTCTGGATGGAATACCTGGCCGTGTGCTCAGAGTCTGTGCAGGACAGTTGGCCGGGGTCTTCATGGACATTTTTAAGCTGTCTCTGGCACAGGCAGTTGTCCCCACAAGCTTCAAGGTTGCCACCATCGTGCCAGTGCTGAAACATTCCACTGCTACAGACCTGAATGACTTCTGCCCAGTTGCACTCACCCCCATCATTGCAAAGTGCTTTGAGAGACTGGTTCTATCACACCTGAAATCCTGTCTGCCCACTACCCTGGACTCCCATCAATTTGCCTATCGCACCAACAGATCTACAGAGGACACCATCTCCACAGCACTTCACTGAGCCCTGACCCACCAGGACAGCCCCAACTCTTACATCAGAATGCTGTTCATTAACTTTAGTTCAGCATTCAATACTGTGATCCCCTCCAAGCTGATCGCCAAACTTCGCCAGCTTGGTATCAGCTCATCACTCTGCAATTGGACCTTGGACTTTGACTAACAGATGCCAATCTGTTAAGTTAGACAACTCCTTCACGCTGGTTGGCCTGATCAGAAGGGATGACAAGACGGCCTACAAGGATGAGGTCCAGCACCTGGTCGCGTGGTGTGCTGATAACAACCTGGCCCTTAACACCCAGAAGACTAAGGAGATCATTGTGGACTTCAGGCATGCTAGGAACCACACTCATGTCCCCATCTACATCAACAGAGTTGTAGTGGAGCGTGTATCAAGCTTCAAATTCCTTGGTGTCCACATTTCCGAGGATCTCACCTGGTCCCTGAACTCCTCCATCCTGATTGAAAAGGCACAACAGCACCTTTATTTCCTGTGGAGCATGAAGAAAGCTCACCTCTGTCCCAGGATACTGACGGACTTTTACCGCTGTACTATTGAGAGCATACTCACCAACTGCATCTCAGTGTGGTATGGCAATTGTCCTGTAATGGACCGCAAAGCACTCCAGCATGTGGTGAAAACTGCCCAGTGGATTATCAGCACCCAATTGCCCACCATTGAGAACATCTACCATAAACGCTGCCTGGGCAGGACAAAGAGCATTATCAAGGATGCATCTCACCCTAACCATGGACTTTTTACTCTTCTCCCATCCGGTAGGCACTACAGGAGCCTCTGTTTCCACACCAGCAGGCACAGGAAGAGCTTCTTCCCTGAGGCTGTGACACTGCTGAACCTCTCATCACAGCACTAAGCAGTATTGCACCCATATTGGACTGTCAGTACTTTTATATTTGTATGCTGTAGCACTTTTTATTTGCAGTTATTTTGTAAATAACACTATTCTTTTGCACTTCTGGTCAGATGCTAATTGCATTCCATTGGTTTTGTATCTGTACTCGGCACAATGACAATGAAATTGAATCTAAAAAAAATCTAACCTAAGTGACTTTCACCACAGAATGATTGTTGGTGCCAGGTGGGGCGGTTTGAGTAACTCAAACTGCTGATCTCCTGGGATTTTCATGTACAGCAGCTTACAGAAAATAGTATGATAAACAAAAAATATCTAGTGAGGCCATTCTGTGGATGAAAATGCCTTGTTAGTGAGAGAAGTCAGGAGAATTCTGGGCTAGTTCAAGCTGACAGGATGATGACAATAACTTAAGTCACTACATGTTAGTGTGCAGGAAGGCATCTCTGAAGGAACACATCAAGTCTTGAAGTGGATGGGCTACAGCAGCAGAAGACCACTCAATGGTCACTGTATTAGGTATAGGAGCTACCTAATAAAGTGGCCACAGCGTGTATAATAGTCGAAGCAGAGGCTGCCTTTTTTGTCTTTCCAAAAATCTTAAGAATTGCCATTAACGACTGGATAAAATGAAGGACTATTTGAAAGACCATAAGATATAGGAGCAGAAGTAGGCCATTCAGCACATTGAGTCTGCTCCACCATTTAATCATGGGCTGATCCAATTCGTCCAGTCATCCCCACTCCCCTGCTTTCACCCCATACCCTTTGATGCACTGGCTAATCAAGAACCTATCTATCTCTGCCTTAAATACACCTAATAACTTGGCCTCCACAGCCACACGTGGCAAAAAATTCCACAGATTTACCACCCTTTGACTAATAACTTCTCCACATCTCAGTTCTAAATGGACATCCTCCAATCCTGAAGTTGTCCCCTCTTGTCCTAGACTCCCCTACCATGGGGAATAACTTTGCCATTTAAAATCTGTTCAGGCTTTTTTAACGTTCGGAGTGTTTCTATGAGATCCCCCTTCATTCTCCTGAACTCCAGGGAATACAGCCCAAGAGTTGTCAGACGTTTCTCATACCATAACCCTTTCGTCCCTGAAATCATTCTCGTGAATCTTTTCTGAACCATCTCCAATATCAGTATATCCTTTCTAAAATAAGGAGCCCAAATTGCACACAATACTCCAAGTATGGTCTCACGAGTGCCTTATAGAGCCTCAACATTACATCGCTGATCTTATATTCTATACCTCTAGAAATGAATGCCAACATTGCTTTCACCTTCACAACTGACTCAACCTGGAGGTTAACCAAAGGGAGGACTCCCTTTGCATCTGTATTTTGAATTTTCTCTTCATCTAAATAATAGTCTGCCTGTTTATTTCTTCCACCAATGTGCATGGCCATACACTTTCCAACCTTGTATTTCATTTGCTACTTCTTTGCCCATTCCACTAAACTATCTAAGTCTCTCTGTAGACTGTTTCCTCAACACTACCCGCTCCTTCACGTATCTTTGTATCAGCAAATTTAGCCACAAATCCATTAATACTATAGTCCAAATCATTGATATACGTTGTAGAAAGTAATGAACACAAAACTTTAAGCAGAGACATCAGACCAAAAATTACTCGAAGTATTCACTGCACACAAGCAATACCAAAATGTTGTAGATTTCAAATCGTGTTTTTTGTTTGTTTTTTTAAATATAAACACAGTTTACTAAATGGTTCACATCATTTTTTCCAGTCTTCCTGTGTTTTGGATCCTGCACTGTCTCTGTAAAGCCTGTGCATCTGTGTGTTTGTGTGCACTGCTGAGGGCTTGTTTTATCAACAACATCCATGCCCCATCAATTTACAGGACATGTCACTTAGGGACCAACTATTCAGAAGATAGCCAGCATTCTTTGTTTATATGGGACACTATGCCACTCAATTGGGACAGAAGTCTGTGCCAAACAGTTTCTAACTAGCGTCAATCATGTACCTTGTTAGCCATCAGGCTCTACAGTTTTTAAATAGCATTAGTTGTGTATGTTTATGTTCAAAAGCAATAATTTTCATCATGGATAGTTGGCAAGAAATAAGCAGCAAGACAATGCAGAACTGTTTTGCTCACTGTGGTTTCAAGCATTCAGGCTTGGAGATTCCAGAAATAGCTGTTAGACATTACAGAGCAAACAGTTTCACTGGATAACAAAGATTTTGCTATGCTCATCCTTCAATACCAATCAGCTGTGCAGTACACATGAAAGAAAACTACCAAAATTTGGAAATCTTGTTGAGGCACATACGTTACAGCAGAACATCTGTGGTGATCTGAAAGTAGCAGCACTGCTACTAGGAGTGCAGCTTGGATATACCAAGTACTGTTGTTTCATTTGCAATGAGAATCATGCTGAAGAATCTCATTACATTACAAAAGAATGGCTACTCTGTAAGCAGATGGTTCCAGGGCAGAGAAGTGTGGCACATAAACCACTTGCAGATCCAAAGATATTTTTGCCTCCTCTTCATATAAAACTGGGGATCATGAAAAAAATTGTGAAAGTGATGAACAAGGTGAAGGACTTTGATATTTGAGACAGATGTTTCAACAGAATAACTGATGCCAATATTAAGGAAGGCAGTTTTGTTGGTCCACAACTCAAGCAGGTTCATCAATTTGAACTTCTAGTGAGACCAGAGAAAGTAACATGGAAGGCATTCAAGGATGTTGTTGAAAATTTTCTTGGCAACTATAGAATACAAAACTATGTGCAGCTGGCTGACAACATGCTTCAAGCATACAAAAGCATGAAATGCAACATGTCACCAAAGATTCATTTTCTGCATTCACATTTAGACCGCTTCCCTGCAAACCTCACGGATTTGGTGGCACCAAAGTCATATACACTCTAGACCTACGAAGCCTGAGAAAGCTGGGTTTCTTGCTATGGAGTCCAGTGGCAGTTAGCGAGGGACTAATGAGCCACATTTCCAGAGACTCCCTGTAAAAAAAGGGTTTCCAACATGGGCATTTGTCCAGGACCGAGTTTGTTGGATGCTGCATGATTGCCTAAAGCACTGATTAAGTGGGTTGGTGTTTAAACCTGTATTAAACTATTGTCCGAGAAAGTGAGTAAGAGACAGTTATGGATGCCACAGGGATTAATCATTGGCGCAACTCAAAGAGATCACTTGTGGCTAATGCTGTGTTCTGAGCAGGGTGGATGTCTGCAGCCCAGATGAATTATTGATAGGGGTTTTAAATACAGTTAAGGCATGAGGAAAAGTTACAATCACAACGTGGCAGTTTGACCAAACAGGCAAAGATTTCATTTTAATTCAGACTAGCACTGATGTCACAGGAGTGGATCTGTCCAGTACTATTGGGGCCCCCAGAGAGGCAGTGCCATGTGCCATCCATACCTTCAGAGAAGCGCGAGGTGCAGGCAAGGGTGCTGAATGGGAATCTGAGTTTCCCATAGCTGAGAGCTGAGAATTTAAAGAGAAGTTGCTCTCATTTCTGCGGAGTGAGGGGAGGAGTGGTCTGATGCAGAAGGTCTAATGAGTCCTCCAGCAAGGGGTGAATGTTCTGAGCTGGTATCAGCTCTTATGTCACTGGCAGATAAATGGCAAGGTGCACTGGCGCAGAGTCAGAGCTATCGTAGGCCGAGAATGTTCTCAGGAGTGAAGCCCACCCGTGAGGGGGAGGAGAAAACCTCTCAGGTGCTGGATGAGTGGCAGTGTTCTGATAACGTGAAAAGACAGTGACTAGTAGAGAACCTAAAAGGTCCGGCTGCTGAGGTGGTCAGATCCTCGAAGGCAGAGAACCCCTTTGCTACTTCCTTAGGCTACATGCAAGTGCAAGAGAGCTTATGGTGGGGTTTAGGAACGTGTTTCAGAAGGGGAGAAACTTTCTGCTTACATTTTTTGGCTGGAGAGACATTGAATGGCCCAAATGAGGTGCAAGCAACGAGGATGGACCGAGTGGCAAAGGGCACATAGTCACAGGACATGATCACTTTCAGTCTCCGAATACCTCGTAAGACATTCCCTCCTCCCTCATTTGCTGAGCTGATTAGAGAAGTAAGACGAGGAAAACAAGATGGAAGAGCAGTAGCTGAAGCATCTCGGCCCAAAACATCGACCGTACTCTTTTCCATAGATGGTGACTGATCTACTGAGTTTCTCAAGCATGTTGTGTGTGTTGCTTGGATTTCCAGCATCTGTAGATCATTTCTTTTTTGTGGGAGGAGTGGGAGGGCTCCATCAGCAGTGTACAGTCTTTTGTCGTAACCCCTGAGCTGAAGTGACCCCTGGTGTCCCACAAATGGGGGTGTTACAGGAACTAGTGGCAGATTTTAGAGCTGAGCTATCTCAGTTGTTATCTGTGGGCACTGCCACCAAGCATGACCAGGCCAGTAGGGAGCCCAACCCACTGAGGGGTCATACTAAGGTGAGGACTGCCCTTCAATGGGGCCCCTTGAAAGCAGGAGTGATCAGTGTTTTTTGTTACAACTGTGGTGAGGATGGAGACTGCGGGCGGGGGTGTGAAGGACGAGAAAACCTTTGGAAAGTGAGCCTACAGTTACTTACACTGAAGGGGAAATCGGGAAACTTCAGAGACACCCAATGAGGGAAAGGGGCTGGTGTCTCTGGGGGAAACATATTCCAATCAATGTATCAAAGAAAACAATAAAGTGGAAAAGCTCCAGTGTCCCTACAGATCGAGGGTATTTATGCTAGAGCCATACTTGATGCAGGTTCTCAGGTTACTCTGCTGTACAGATCCTTCTACGCATTCACCATTGACACCACTCAGTCCCTCAGGTCTGGTCTTAGTACTGATGACTATCCATACAATAGTTACTTGTCATTGCAGCTGGAGTTTTCGGAGGCAGATGTGGGAGCAGCTGAGGTCCTTGATACGTTAGTGTTGGTTTGTCTAGACCTGGTGAGAAAGGTGGGAATTCTATTCCTGTGGCAACAAATACTCCTATTGAGGAAAGTAGTGGGAGCCTGCAAGGAGAGAGAGTTGGAAAGAGCTTTCTGAAAACCTTGTCCATTTACCCAGTGTTCAGAGCTGTTTTTGAGAAAGTGCATGCTCACCCTAGGCCAGATGAGCATAAATGAGGAACTGTGGGGTACACCCAGTCCAAACCCGACATGTTACGGCCAGGGGAATTAGCTTGAGTGATGGGAAACCCCAAATTTCCTGGAATGCCTGATGCCAAGGCCCTCTAAGTGGATGCTCCGGAAGACCATGGAGTCACATTTATCTGCTGGTGTACTCATGCAGCCTGAAATGCAGAAGCTGTTAGCTGTACACCTAAAATAGTACATGAGGCATTGATCGTGTGGATAGTCAGAGGCTTTTTCCCAGGGCTGGAATGGCTAGCACAAGAGGGCACAGTTTTAAGGTGCTTGGAAGAGGGAATAGAGGAGATGGCAGGGGTAAGGTTATTTATGCAGAGTGGTGAGTGCATGGAATGGTTGTGGGTGACGATGGTGGAGGCAAATACGACAGGGTCTTTTAAGAGACTTTTGGATAGGTAAATGGAGCTCAGAAAAATAGAGGGCTATGGGTAACCCTAGGTAATTTCTAAGATAAGGACATTCAGCACAGCATTGTGGGCTGAAGGGCCTGTATTGTGCTGTAGGTTTTCTATGTTACAACCGTGGCTGATGAGGGAAGTCAAAGCTATAGAAAGCAAAAGAAAGGGCATACAACAAAACAAGAATTAGTGAGAAGACAGGATTGGGAAATCTACAGAGAGCAACTAAAACAATCATGTCAACTGACACACAAAAAATGCTGGTGAACGCAGCAGGCCAGGCAACATCTATAGGAAGAGGTACAGTCGACGTCTTGGGCTGAGACCCTTCGTCAGGACTAACTGTCAGCATTAAACAATTAATCCTACACACCAATACTTAACATTAATCTCCAGAAAGCCACAACAAACATCACTAGAATAGTCAGAAAGTTCCTAACAATTGAGAAATGAGTATGGTTGGCCATACCTTTCTACAGGGGCACAACTGAGAGCATCCTGACTGGCTGCATCACTGCCTGGTATGGGAACTGTACTTCCCTCAATCACAAAACTCTGCAGAGAGTGGTGTGGACAGCCCAGCGCATCTGTAGAAGTGAACTTCCCACTATTCAGGACATTTACAAAGACAGGTGTGTAAAGAGGGCCCAAAGGATCATTGGGGACCCAAGTTACCTCAACCACAATCTATTCCAGCTGCTACCATCCGGGAAATGGTGCCACAGCTTAAAAGCCAGGACCAACAGGCTCCGGGACATCTTCCACCAGGCCATCAGACTGATTAATTCACGCTGGTACAATTTTATTTCTATGCTATATTGACTGTTCTGTTGTACATGCTATTTATTACAAATTACTATAAATTGCACATTGCACATTTAGTGGGATTCATAGTGTAAAGATTTTTACTCCACATTTATGTGAAGGATGTAAATAAAGTCAATTCTATTCTCAGGTTTTATCAGCTTGAGCTGAGAAAAAAAATAGGAATTTGACAATAATAATGTAATAAATAACATTGAGAACCTGAGTTGTAGTGTCCTTGAAAGTGAATCCATAGGTTGTGGAAGCAGCTCAGTGCCGAGTTGAGTGAAGTTATCCACGATGGTTCAGGAGTCTGATGGTTGTAGGGTAATTACTGTTCCTGAACCTGATGTGGGACCCAAGGTCCCTGTACCTCCTCTCCAATGGCAGCATCAGAAGAGAGCGTGGCCTAGATGGTGCGGCTCCTTGATGTTGGATGCTGCTTTCTTATTTTAGTGCTCCGTGTAGATATGCTCAATGGTTGGGAGGGCTTTTCCTTTGATGGATTGGGCTGGATCCACCACTGTATGTAGGCTTTTCATTCATGGGCATTGGTCTCTCTATACCGGGTCATAGAAAACTCTCCAGTGTGCACCAACAGAAATAGGAACATATCAACCTTTCACTGGGGTGATTTGAGGTTCTTACCTGCTAGAAGAGATCAATTGTACTGACGTCTGAGAACAGCGTAGTGGCCTGCCGCAATCACTGCGGTCTGGTGGCACCTCCCTCAACTGTTTTGAGAAGTTGGCTATAGTATGACCACTTCAACTTAGCTTCTAGAGAAACCGATCAGAAGCTGATGCCATTTCTCCAACACTTCACTTTGCTCTGAACTATCTGGACAACAGGAACACACATGTCAGGCTGCTGTTCATTAACTTCAGCTCAATGTTCAACACCATCATCTCTTCCAAACTCATCATCAAGCTTCAAAATGTGGGCCTCCATACCTCACTCAGCAAGTGGATCCTTAACTTTTTCCAATGAAAGACTTCAGTCAGTTAGGATCAGTAACCGTGGTAGCGTAGTGGTTGACACAAGTGTGAGTCTAGAGTTCAATCCCAATGTCGTCTGAAAGGAGTCTGTATGTCTTCTCCATGGAATGTGTGGAATTTCTCCAGATGTTTTGCTTTCCTTCCTCAGTCCAAAGAGATTAGAAGGTTAATTGGTCATTGTAATTTGAGCCCTGATTAGGTTAAATTAGATCAGGGATTGCTGAGCAGTGTAGCTGGAAGGACCAGAAGGGCTTGTTCCACACTATCTATAAATAAAGTTATATAAAAAACTTAAGTCTCCTCCTCACTGAACATCAAAACAGGTGCAATTCAAAGCTGTGTGAATCAACTCCCTGCACTGCTCTCTATACATTCACAAAATGTGGCGAAGTACAGCTCCAATGGCATATGCACATTAGCCAATGACAGCACTGATGGACAGATCAACAGTTCAGATAATCTGTCCTTGGCCCAGTACATGGATGCACTCATGAGGAAGGCCTCACCGCTACTTTCTAAGATCAAGGAGGTTTGGCATGTTACTGATTAGAACCCTGATTAGCTACATCATGGTCTGATATGACAATTAGAACATGCAAGAATGTAAGAGACTGCAAAGTGTGGGAGACTCAGCCTAACACATCAGAAGAACATCCCTCCCCACCATTGAGAGTTTCTACATGAGGCACTGTCCCAGGAAGGCAGCACCTATCATCAAATATCCTACCAGCCTAGCCATGACATCTTTTCACAGCTACTATCAAGCAGGAGATACAGAACACAAGAGATTCATTCTCCAGATGCTGTAAATCCAGAGCAACACACACAAAATGGAGGAAGTCAGCAGGTCATGTAGTATCTATGGAAAGGAAAAAAACTGCTGAATTTCAAGCTGAGACCCTTCATCAGGTGGGTTCAAGTCCAGATACTTCCTTTTAACCATTTAGTTCTTGAACCAACAGCACAACTCTAATCTCTACCTCAGTATAGCAACACCACACTACTTTGATCATTTTGCATTACAATAGCCATTTTTTGTTCTAATTGTATACTTTCTTGTATAAATTATGCTGATGTTTTCTTGTGAATATTGTTTTTAATGCTATGTACATTCTGCATTTATGAAACTGCTGCAAGTCTGTCTTTCATTGCAACTGTGCATACATTCACTAGTGCATCAGAATCAGATTTACCCTTGTATCAATCAGTCTCCTCGAGATTCTAAATATAGGAATGATTTTTTAGATAATTTAGACTTCCCTGAGATTTCACAGTTAGATACTTCCATTACCATGGATGAGATTAAGAATGTTATTTTCTCTATGAAATTGAGGAAAGCTCCTGGCCCTGATGGGTTTACCGTAGAATTTTATAAATGTTTTGCTCTTTCATTAATCCCTTGGCTCTGTAGGGTTTTTGAGGCTTCATTGAAACTTCTTCCTGAATCTTTTAATAGAGCATCAATTTCTTTAATATTAAAGAAGGATAAAGATCCTGCTCAATGTGCATCTTATAGACCAATATCTTTATTAAATGTTGATTCTAAAGTTTTTTCTAAGTTATTAGCAAATAGATTAGAAAAAGTACTTCCCTCTATTATTTCGGAAGACCAAACAGGTTTTATTAAAGGTCGTTACTCTTTTTATAATATTTGTACACTGTTAAATATCGTTTATACTCCCTCACAAAATGTTTCTGAATGTGTTATCTCTTTAGATGCCGAGAAAGCTTTTGATAGAGTAGAATGGCCTTATTTATTTAAGGTGCTTGAAATGTTTAATTTTAGCTCGAAATTTATATCCTGGATTAAACTCAGGGAAGTCTAAATTATCTAAAAAATCATTCCTATATTATTCTCCTGTGGCCTCGGTCCGTACTAACTCTTTAAGTTCACCTTTTTTCCCCTCTTTTTCGAGGTACTCGACAAGGTTGTCCTCTTAGTCCCTTATTATTTGATATTGCATATTGCATTAGAACCTCTTGCAATTGCCATTCGAGAATCTCCAAATATTACTGGGATAACTCGGGGCTTAAAGTCCCATAAATTATCACTATGCTGATGATTTACTTTTATATATTTCTAATCCTCAAAAATCCATCCCAGCTGTTTTAGAGTTATTAGCACAATTTGGTCTTTTTTCAGGTTATAAATTAAATCTTAGTAAGAGTGAACTCTTTCCGATTAATAAACAACTTCCCTTATATTATAAATTTCCATTTAAATTGATTAATAATTATTTTTCATATCTTGGGATTAAAATTACTTGTAAATACAAAGATTTATTTAAGACTAACTTTTTACCATTAATAGACCATATTACTCAACTTTCATCTAAATGGTTTCCTTTATATTTAACTTTGATTGGTCGTATTAATGCAGTTAAGATGTTTTTTTTGCCAAAATTTTTATATACATTTCAGGCATTACCAATCTTTGTTCCAAAATCTTTTTTTGACAAAGTTGACTCTAAAATTTCTTCATTTATTTGGCAGAATAAAAACCCGAGACTGGGTAAAATACATTTACAGAAAGCTAAGAGAGATGGAGGCTAAGCATTACCTAACTTTAGATTTTATTATTGGGCAATTAATATTCGACATATGAAATTCTGGTTACTGGACCAGGATATACTATCCATTCCTAAATGGGTAGTATTGGAATTACAATCTGTTCAGGGTTTTACACTTGGCTCTATTTTAGGTTCCTCTCTTCCTTTTGATTGGAAATGCCTTAAACAGGTGTCTAACCTGATAGTTAAATATACCTTGTGTATTTGGTTTCAATTCAGAAAATTTTTTGCTCTTAATCAATTTGGGTTAGCGATTCCTATTTTAGGTAACATTTTTTTCTCCCTCTTTTACGGATCGTGCTTTTCAAATTTGGAAGACTAAGGGTATTTCACGGTTTTTGGATTTATTTTTAGATGGTTCCCTTATGTCTTTTGAACAATTATCTAATAAATATAATTTATCAAGAATACATTTTTTTAGATATCTACAAGTTAGAAATTTCCTAAGTACTATACTTTCTTCCTTTCCAATGCTTCCTCCTACATACATTTTAGATACTATAATCAACCTTAATCCATGTCAGAAAGGTGCATCGGCTATGATTTATAATATTATTATGAAAAATAGGAAAGCTCCATTTGATAAGATTAGGGTAGATTGGGAACAGGAATTGGGTTTTACCATTTCCGTGGATGACTGGGGGCAGATTTTACAATTAGTCAATACTTCTTCTATCTGTGCTAAACATTCCCTAATTCAATTTAAAGTTGTTCATAGAGCACATATGTCCAAAGATAAGTTAGCACGCTTTTATTCTCATATTAATCCTTTTTGTGATAGATGTCCAGGGCAGATAGCCTCTTTAACTCATATGTTTTGGTCTTGCCCCACTCTGGAAACTTTTTGGAGAGACATTTTTAATATTATCTCAAAGGTATTGAATATAGATATCTCTCCTCACCCTATTACTGCTATCTTTGGACTACCTAAAATTTCCAGTAATCTCTCCCCTTCAGCCCATAGAATGATTGCATTTCTTACTTTAACAGTGAAAAGATGCATCTTACAACATTGGAAAGAGCTTAATGCTCCAACTACCTTTTTTTGGTTTTCTCAGACGATATTATTCTTGAATCTGGAGAAAATTAGAAGCAATCTTTATGACTCCTCATTTAAATTTGAACAGACCTGGAGATCTTTTATTCAATATTTTCATTTAATGTAATATATACCCTTTTTTTTTTACTGTTTTTAATGGAGGTCGGGATTGAGGACATGATTTTAAGTTTAACTCTGTTTGGTTTCAAGTTAGCCCATTGCTTTGCTTTTAGTTAGTTGCATGGGGGGTTTTTTTCCTTTTCTCTATTGATATATATATACACACATAAAATTAGTATACTATTATGTTACCTTGGTATGTCATGTTTAAATTACATTGTAGTTTTTTTGTATTAATATCTTCTGTAATTTTATTATATTCTAACAGTGTATTAGTGTCTATATGGCTTACCTTTTCGTATACATACTTATTTAATAAAAAGATTTAAAAAGAAAGAAAGAATCAGATTTATAATGTGAAATTTGTTGTCTTGCAGTGGCAGTACAGTGCAAAGACATACACTCAGTGACCACCTTAAGTACACCTGTACACCTTGTTAATGCAAATATCTGATCAGCCAATCATGTGGCAGCAACTCAATGCACAAAATCATACAAGAGGTTTAGTTGTTCAGTCCAAACATCAGAATGGGGAAGAAATGTGATCGAAGTGACTTTGACAGTGTAAGGATTGAGTTTTCAGAAACTGCTCATCTCCTGGAATTTTCGCACACAACTCTCGAGAACACAATTCTCTTGAATTTTCAAAGAAAGGTGTGAAAAACAAAAAAAAACAACATTTAGTTAGTGGCAGTTCTGTGGACAAAAAAACATTAATGAGAGGGATCAGAGCACAATGGCCAGACTGGTTTAAGCTGACAGGAAGGCAACAGTAACTCAAATAACCATGCATTAAGACCATAAGATATAGGAGCAGAATTAGGCCATTCTGGCCTTCAAGTCTGCTCCACCATTTCATCATGGCTAATACATTTCCTTCACAAACATTCTCCTGACTTCTCCCCATAAAATTTCATGCCCTGACTAATCAAGAGCCTATCAATATCCACCTCAAATACACCCAATGACCTGGCCTCCACTGCTGCCTGTGGCAATGAATTCTACAAATTCACCACCCTTTGATTAAAGAAATTTCTTCCCATATCTGTTCTCAATGGATGACCATAACCATAATCATAAGATATAGGAGCAGAATTAGGCCATTTGGCCCATTGAGTCTGCTCCACCATTTCATCATGGCTGATTTAATTTTCCTCTGCCCCAATCTCCTGCCTTCTCCCCACACAAGATCATAAGACCATAAGGCATAGGAGCAGAATTAGACCATTTGGCCCATTGAGTCTGCTCCACAATTTACTCATAACTGATCATTTTTCCCCCCTCCTCAGCCCCACTTCCTAGATTTCTCCACACACTGATGTCATGCTCAACCTAGAACCTATCACTGCCTTAAATACCCCCAATAACCTGGTAATAAATACCACAAATTCACCACCATCTGGCTATAGAAATTTCTCCGCATCTCTGTTATAAATGTCCTTGACTCCCGCACCATAGGAAACATCCTTTCCACATCTACTGTCTAGGCCCTTCAACATCCAAAAGGTTTTAATAAGAACATCTTTTCTTAGATAAGGAGTCTAAAACAGTTCACAATACTCAAGTTGAAGCCTCACTGGTGCCATAGAAAGCCTCAGTATCACATTCATATTCTAGACCTCTTGAAATGAATGCTAACCTTGCATTTTTCTTCCTCACCACCAACTCAACCTGCAAGTTAACCGTTAGGGTGTTCTGCACAAGAACTCCCAAGTCCCTTTGCATCTCAGATTTTAGGATTTTCTCCCTTTTAGAAAATAGTCTGCACATTCATTTCTACTACTAAAGTGCACGACCATGTATTTTCCAACATTGTATTCTATTTGCCACTCTTGCCCATTTTCCAAATTTGTCAAAGTCCTTCTGCACCCTACTTGTTTCCTCAATACTACCTGCCTCCACCAATCTTCATATCATCTGCAAACTTGGCAACAAAGTCCTCTATTCTAACATCTAAATCATTGACATACAGCACAAAAAGAAGTGGTCCCAACACCGACCCCTGCGGGACACCACTAGTCACCAGCAGCCAACCAGAAAAGGAACATTTCATTCCCACTCTAGTGCTCTAACCAATGCTCTAACCATCCCAGTAACTTTCCTAGGTAAAACCATGTGCTCTTAATTTGGTAAGCAGACTGATGTATGGCATCTTGTCAAAGGCCTTCTGAAAGTCCAAATATACAACATCCACTATATCCCCTTTACCTATCCTATGTGTAAACTCCTCAAAGAATTCCAATAGGCTTGTCAGGCAAGATTTTCTCTGAATGAAACCATGCCAACTTTGCCCTATATCGTCCTGTCTCCGCAAGTACTCCATAATCTCCTTAACAATTGACTAACATCTTCTCAACCACTGAGGTCAACCTAACTGGTCTATAATTTTCTTTCTGCTGTCTTCCCCTTTCTTGAAGAGTGGAGTGACATTTGCAATTTTCTAGTACTCTGGCATCATGCTAGATTCCAATGATTTTTGAAAGATCATTTCTAATGCATCCACAATCTCTACCACTGCTTCCTCTTTCAGAACCCTAGGGTGCAGTTCATCTGGTCTGGGTGACTTAGACACCTTTAGGTCTTTCAGCTTTTTGAACACCTTCTCCCTTGTAATAGTAACTGCACTCACTTCTCTTCCCTTGCATCCTTCAACATTGACACACTGCTAGTGTCTTCCACAGACAAGACTGATGCAAAATACCCATTTGGTTCATCTGCCATCTCCCTATCCCCAGTGTTATTTCTCCAGTCTCATTTTCTAGTGGTCCTATATACACTCATCTTTTTTTTTTATAAACATATTTGAAAAAGCTTTTACTATGCACTTTGATATTTTTGTTAGCTTACTTTAATCTTTCACCTACTCCCTCTTAATGATTTTTTTTTGGTGCTCTGTAGGGTTTATTAGCTTCCCAATCCTCTCTCTTCCCACTATTTTTTGCTTTGTTGTATGCCCTCTATTTTGTTTTACATTAGCTTTGACATCCTTTGTCAGCCATGGTTATACTATTTTGGTGTTTTTTTTAGTATTTTTGTTCTTGGAATACATTTGTCCTGCATCCTCCTCACTTTTTCCAAAAACTCATGCCATTGCTGCTCTGCTGTCATCCCTACCAGCATCTCCTTCCCATTTACTTTGGCCAACTCCTCATTCATACCACTTTACTTTCTCTCTATCAAATTTCAATTTGAACTCAACTATATTGTGATCACTGCCTCCTAAGGGTTCTTTTACCATAAACTCCCACTCTTACATCAGAATGCTGTTCATTGACTTTAGTTCTGTATTCAAAACTGTAATCCCCTCCAAGCTGATCACCAAACTTCACCAGCTTGGTATCAGCTCATCCCTCTGCAATTGGACCTTGAACTTTGACTAACAGACCCTAATCAGTCAAGTTAGACAACCTCCCCTCCCTCACACTCACCCTGAACACCAGCATGCTTCAAGGCTGTGCGCTGAATCCTTTTCTGTACTCCCTTTTCACCTATGACTGTTCTTGTACATGGTTTTAACTCCATAATCAAGTTCGCAGATGACACCACAGTGGTTGGCCTGCTCAGAGGGGATGACGAGACAGCCTACAGGGACGAGGTCTAGCACCTGGCCACGTGGTGTGCTGATAACAACCTGGCCCTTAACACCCAGAAGACCAAGGAGATCATTGTGGACTTGAGGAATGCAAGGAGCCACACTCACGTCCCCATCTACATCAATGGAGCTGTAGTGGAGCATGTATCAAGCTTCAAATTCCTTGGTGTCCACATTTCTGAGGATCTCACCTGGTCCCTGAACTCCTCCATCCTGATCAAGAAGGTGCAACAGCACCTTTATTTCCTGGGGAGCATCAAGAAAGCTCACCTCTGTCCCAGGATACTTACGGACTTTTACCACTGTACCATTGAGAGCATACTCACCAACTGCACCCCAGTATGGTATGACAATTGTCCTGTACTGGACCGCAAATTTCACAAGGGGGTGGCTGGGAACAGATCCAAATGCAAGACACAGACACTGAAGTACAAGAAACAGGACTTGACTAGAGTAGGGATGTGACAGGATTCAGGCAAGGAGCAGGGACAAGAACACAAAACTTGGGCTAGAGAAAGCGGGACCAGGACTAGGAATCATGGACTAGGAGTTAAGGCTTGGACTCCAAGCCCAAGACTGGACAAGGACCCAGAACCTGGGTCTTGCCTTGGGCTCAGACCCCAGAACCAGACAAGGACATGACATGGTTTCAGGACAGGACATGGCTGGGGTCTAGAGGCGCGAGCCTTGGGTTCTTGAGTCCTGAGCCCCGAGCCCGGCTGCGGGATCCGCGAGCCTTGGGTTCTTGAGTCCTGAGCCCCGAGCCCGGCTGCGGGATCCGCGAGCCTTGGGTTCTTGAGTCCTGAGCCCCGAGCCCGGCTGCGGGATCCGCGAGCCTTGGGTTCTTGAGTCCTGAGCCCCGAGCCCGGCTGCGGGATCCGCGAGCCTTGGGTTCTTGAGTCCTGAGCCCCGAGCCCGGCTGCGGGATCCGCGAGCCTTGGGTTCTTGAGTCCTGAGCCCCGAGCCCGGCTGCGGGATCCGCGAGCCTTGGGTTCTTGAGTCCTGAGCCCCGAGCCCGGCTGCGGGATCCGCGAGCCTTGGGTTCTTGAGTCCTGAGCCCCGAGCCCGGCTGCGGGATCCGCGAGCCTTGGGTTCTTGAGTCCTGAGCCCGGCTGCGGGATCCGCGAGCCTTGGGTTCTTGGAGCTCAGAGAGACTGGGAACCAAACATCAACATAGAGCCAGGACTTATCCTTCAACAAGCCAGGACTCATCTTTAACACGACACTAACATGAGACAGGAGAGAACATAAACATAGAGCCAGGACTTATCCTAAGACAAGTCAGGACTCAACTTCATCTCCACACCAAGGTGGGACAGGTCTCTCTTCATTAGGTAACAGCAGAACAGCCAGACTTACCCAACAGAGGCAAGGACGAGGCAAGGACAAGACAGGACAAGACACCCCACCCACCACAGGGCAACAGTAAAACAGCCTGGCTTACTCCACAGAGGCAAGGACAAGTAGAGACAAACACAAAAGTACAACAGACAGTTCCACCTCTGCTCCAGGGTAGCTCCAAGTCTCAGTTCAGCCAGCAACCTCAGCTGGCTACAAAAACAGCCAGATCACTATCTAGCTCAGAGTAGCAGGCAGCCACTCAGCTGGCCCAGGAAACAGCCAAATCCATACCACAAAGACCACTCCAACAAGTGGCAACAAGGCTCCATGAAGCAGTGGTCCTCCAACCAGGCCTAGAAATCACAAATGGTTTCACTAGCCTTTCATCAACAGGTTGCTCCTAGAGGGACTGACAAGACAAACCAGCAGCCCACACTCACTCCCAAGGCTACTTATATTGCAAGCCCAAAGATTGGAATCAGGTGCCTATGCTTAACTCCAACAAGGGACAGCTGGAAAACCCGGAGTCCTGAGTTCACGGACCAGACCATGAACTGGAATGTGGACTTCACGGACTGGACCATGACAGCAAAGCACTCCAGAGTGTGGTGAAAACTGCCCAGTAGATTATCGGCACCCATTTGCCCACCTTTGAGAACATCTACCATAAATGATGCCTGGGCAGAGCGAGAAACATTATCAAGGATGCATCTCACCCCAACCATGGGCTTTTTACTCTCCTCCCATTGGGTAGGCACTACAGGAGCCTCCACTCCCACACCAGCAGGCACAGGAAGAGCTTCTTCCCTGAGGCTGTGGCCCTGCTGAACCTCACATCACAGCGCTAAACAGTATTGCACCCATATTGTACTGTCCCAGTAACTTTATATTTGTGTGCTGTAACACTTACTTTTTATTTGCGGTTATTTTGTTAATAACACAATTCTTTGCATTTCTGGTTAGATGCTAACTGCATTTCATTGGCTTTGTATCTGTACTCGGCACAATGACAATAAAGTTGAAACTAATCTAATCTAATCTAATCACATCTAATTCATTACATAACACCAAATTCTCAATGGCAGTGCTCGAAAACACTATCTCATAGGCATTCAACAAACTCACACTATTGGGATCCATTTTTGAAAACTGATTTTCCAAATAGACTTGCATGTTTAAGTCTCCCATGACTATCATAGCATTGCCCTTTTGACACACCTTTTCTATTTCCTGTTGCAATTTGTGGTCCACATCCCAACTACTGTTAGGAGGCAATTATCTAACTGCTATCAGGGTCCTTTTTCTCTTGCAGTTTCTTATCTCAACTCACAAGGATTCAAAATCTTCTGTTCCTATATCACATCTTTCTACTGATTTGATGCCATTCTTTACCAGCAGAGCCATACCACGCCTTCTGCCTGCCTTCCTATCCTTCTGATACAATGTGTAACCTTGGACATTCAGCTCCCAACTACAACCATCCTTCAGTCATGATTCAGTGATGGCCACAACATCATACCTGACCTAACAGTGCATCAAGATCACCCATCCTATTTATTGTATTCCCTGCACTGAGATATAATATCTTGAGTGCTCCATTTGCTACCCTGTTTGATTCTGCACCCTTAATGCACTGATATTCACCTTGCTGGCTGCAATTATGTCCTATTATCTGCTTGCCCTTTGTTGAAGATTGACTGCGTGCTATCTTTGCATTTTTACCACCCATCCTATTCTGAGTCCCTTCACTCCATTTCCACACCCCTGCCAAATTAGTTTAAACCCTCCCCAACAACTCTTACAATCCTATTTGCGAGAATATTGGTTCCCCTCAGGTTCAGATGCAACCCATCACTGTTGAATAGGTCATGCCTCCCATTGAAGAGACCTCAATAATCCAAGAGCCTGAAGCCTTTCTCCCTGCACCAGCTTCTCAGCCACGCACTAATTTGCAAAGTCATCCTGTTTTACCCTCACTAGCGTGTGGCGCAGGCAGCAATCCAGAAATTACTACCCAGGAAGTCCTGCTTCTTAGCTTTCTACCTAGCTCTCTAAATTCTCTTTACAGGACCTCTTTGCTTTTCCTTCCTATGTCATAGGTACCAATATGTACCAAGACATCTGGCTGCTCTCCCTCTCTCTCCAGAATGTGGTGGACTTGTTCTGAGACATCTCTGACCCTGGCACCTGGGAGGCAACATAACATCCGGGTGACTCATCTCCTGTATGTTCCCCTGACTATTAAGTCCCTATCACTCCCATTCCCCTCTTCTCCCTCTTTCCCTTCTGCACCATGGTTCAGTGCCAGTCATCCAGTCTCTGTGACATTCCCTCGAAGGTCACCCCCTACAAAAGTACCCAAAGCTGTATACTTACTTTTCAGGGGAATAGCCACAGGGGTACTCGGTGCTAACTGTCTATTCACATTTCCATTTCTCCTGACGTCTATTCTGAGGCTGTTCCCTCTGGTCCCACCTTAGGAAACATCCTCTCCACATCCACTTTACCTAGGTCTTTCACTCCTCATACAATAAAACTTTCATTCCTGGAATCAATCTCATGAACCTCCTCTGAATCCTCTCCAATTATATTACATTCTTTCTTAAGAAAGGGGACCAAAACGACTCACAATATTCCAAGTGAGGCCTCACCAGTGCCTTATAAAGCCTCAGCATTACATCCTTGCTTTTATATTCTAGTCCTCTTAAAATGAATGTTAACACTGCATTTG
Source organism: Mobula hypostoma (assembly GCF_963921235.1). Lineage (NCBI taxonomy): Eukaryota > Metazoa > Chordata > Chondrichthyes > Myliobatiformes > Myliobatidae > Mobula > Mobula hypostoma. The sequence goes on along the minus strand of NC_086111.1, from coordinate 6,576,875 downwards.
CCTTCCTCATCACTAACTCAATCTGAGAATTAACCTTTAGGGAATCCTGTACAAGGACTCCCAAGTCCCTTTGCACCTCATATTTTTGTAATTTCTCTCCTTGCTTTTAATCCTTGTACCATACATTTCTTGACACTGTATTCCATCTGTCACTTCTTTGCCCATTCTCTTAATCTGCTGCCTCAGTCCGTATGCAGTCTCCCTGCTTTTTCAGCCCTACCTCCTCCTGTACCTATCTTCATATTGTCTGCAAACTTAGCCCCAAAGCCATCAATTCCATTATCCAAACCATTGACATACAATGTAAAAAAAAAGCAGTCCCAACACCGACCACTGCAGAACACCACTAGTCACTGGCAGTCAATCAGAAAAAGCTCCCCTTATTTCCACTCATTGCTCCCTGCCAATCAGCCACTGCTCTATCATTGCTTGTATACTTCCATAATACCATGGTCTCCTAGCTTGTTAAGCAGCCTCATGTGTGGCATCTTGTCAAAGGCCTTCTGAAAATCCATGTATTCAAAATCCACTGATTCTCCTTTATCTATCCTGCTTGTTATTTCTTCAAAGAATTCCAACAGATTTGGCAGGCAAGATTTTCCCTTATGGAAACCATGCTGACTTTGGCCTATTTTATCGTGTGCCTCCAAGTACTCCAAAACCACATCCTTAACTATCAACTCCAAAATCACCCCAGCCACTGAGGCCAGGCTAGCTAGCCTATAATTTCTTTTCTGCTGCCTATTTCCCTTCTTGTAGAGTGGAGTGACATTTGCAATTTCCCAGTCTTCCCCAGCCATACTACAATTTATTGATACAGATCACTAGTGTTTCCATAATCTCTTCAGTTACATTTTTCACAGCCCTGTGGTTTAGTCAATATGGTTCAGGTGACTTAAATACCTTTTGACATTTCAGTTTCCCAAACACATTCTTCCTAGTAATAGCAATTGCACTCACTTCTGCCCCCGACATTCTTAAGCTTCCAATATACTGCTAGTGCCTTCCATAGTGAAGACTGATGCAAAATACTTATTCAGCTCCTCTGGAAATTCCTTTCCCCCCATTAATACCTCTCCAGTGTCATTTTCCAGCAGTTCAACATCAACTCTCATTTCTCTTTTACTCTATATATCTGAAAAACTTGTGCTATCTTCTTTAATATTATTTGCAAGCTTACCTTGATATTTGATCTTTCCCCCCTTAGGACTTTTTTAGTTACCTTTTGCTGGTTTTTGAAAGTTTCCAAATTCTCTAGCATCCCTCTACTTTTTGCTATTATGCTGTCTTTGACTTCCCTTATCAGCTACAGTTGCATCATCCTGCCTATAGTATCCTTCTTTTTTGGGATGTCTCTATCCTGTGTCTTCTGAATTGCCCCTAAATACTCCAGTCATTGCTGATCTGCCATCATCCCTGCTAGTGTCCCCTTCCAATTAACTTTGGGCAGTTCCTTTCTCATGCTTCTGTAATTCTCTTTACTCTACAATAATACTGATACATCTGACTTTAACTTCTCCTTCTCAAATTGCAGGGTGAATTGTATCATATTATGATCACTGCCTCCTAAGTGTTCTTTTACCTTAAATTCCCTGATGAAATCTGGCTTATTAACAACACCCAATCCAGAATAACTAATCCCTTGGTGGGCTCAACTGCAAGTTGCACTAAAGAGCCACTTGTAGGCATTCTACAGATTTTGTTTTATTTGGGATCCAGCACCAATCTGATATTCTCAATCTACCTGTATATTGAAACCCCCATGATTATCATAACATTGTCCTTTTAACATGCCATTTCCATTTCCCATTGTAATTTGTAGCCCTCATCCTGGCTACTGTTCAAACAATAACAGTGGTGTGCAGAAGAGCATTTCTGAATGCACAACACATTGAACTTTGAAGTGGATGGGCTACAGCAGCAGAAGACCATGTTATTAGGCACTGTAATTTATTAGCATAATAAAGTGGTCACTGAGTGTAAAGAAGTAAAATTATTATAAATATGACAATAAACTCAACTTGATGTAAACGGACTTGATAGAAGATTAATATATGATATTTATATCATTCCCCCACCTCCAGCCTCTTTTACCTCAAATTATTTGTCGCTATTTTCATTATCAGTGTGGTAAGAATGTATTCTTTTTCTGCTTCTAATACTGTGTATTAGTTACATCTGTTTTCACTGTTTATTTTTTCATTTGTCTCCAGTGTGATGGTGAATGTGTCCAGCGAATTAGAGAGTTTTAGAGCTTGGAGCAGTCAATAGCTATGACAGTCACTGCAGAGCACCGAGTGTTTGACCTTCTCTGGTAACTTTGGCATTATATAGCTATTCCAGCTGAGTTTTTTGTCACTGATGGCCCCACAGATACTGAAAAATTCAGCAATAATTACACTATTGACCGTCAGAAGGAAATAATAAGAGCATAAGCTTCTCTATGTCTTCATATGAGTCTCATCACACCTTTTCTTATTCTACTTAACATTTCTCAGGTTGGTAGGTATGCAATTTGTCCTGAAGAAGGATCTCAGCCTGAAGCATCAGCTGTTTGTCTATTTCCATGGGTGCTGCGTGATCTGTTGAGCTCCTCCAGCATTTTGTGTGTGCTTCACTGGATTTCCAGAATCTGTAGAATCTCTTTTGTTTTGGAATTTAGTATATCCTATGCCACCTAATTGAACTGAACAAAATTTATTTTAAAAAAGAAAATAAAATTGGACTTATAACTCTCTGTCCATTAACTTGCTAAACTATTTCCCAAGTTACTTTGGGTAAATGACAAATATGTTCCAAGGACATGTATGAGATTAGCTCTGGGAGCTTTGACAAAGACCTACACACTTATATTTCCTCACTGAACTCTGTGCCCATATATCTGCCAAGTCATCTTGACCCATTGAGCAAGCTAGTGAAGATATAGTTAAATAGCAATTGGCAAATCATTACAGTGTTTCATTAAAAATGTTTCAGCTTTATCGTGAACTGGTTCAATTCAATCTCATTTAGCATCCTTATCGTCACATACTCAGAGTGCTGACTGCTGGGAAATATTCCCAGTAAGGCTGCATTGCTTCGGTGACGCGCATTCCCCAAGCAGCCAGCGTGTCGAGAGCGCGCAGTGAAAGCCGGAGAGAGGGAGAGAGAGAGAAAAAGAGAGAGAGTGAGAGAGAGAGAGAGAGAGAGAAAGAGAGAAAGAGAAAGAGGAAGAGGGGAGAAAGGGAGAGGAACGGGCAGAGAGCAGCTGGAAAGATGGAGCACTTCCATCACATAGCAGGTTTATAATGATCGGGGAAAGGTGTCCGCGCTGAATGGGATTACAGGGATTGATGTAAAGGTTGGGTCCTGCATTTGTGCCAAGGAACTACCGAGGAGGGAGGAAAAGATGTTGCCTTCACAGGAAGCCTGTAAAATCTACCATGACAATTACATGCGTAACTCCAGAGCCATCGGCGTACTGTGGGCCATCTTCACCATTTGCTTCGCGATCATTAACGTTGTGGTTTTCATCCAGCCTTACTGGATCGGGGACAGTGTCAGCACTCCCTACGCTGGCTACTTCGGCCTTTTCCATTACTGCATCGGGACGGGTTTAAACAGCCGGGATTTAATATGCCAGGGGACCTTCTCCGACTTCTCCAGCATCCCGTCGGGTGCCTTCAAGGCGGCGGCATTCTTCGTGCTGCTGTCCATGGTGTTGATACTGGGCTGCATCGCCTGCTTCGCCCTGTTCTTCTTCTGCAACACGGCCACCGTTTACAAGATCTGCGCCTGGATGCAGCTCCTGGCAGGTAGGGGCTGAGCGATGCGTGTGTGTGTTTGCGCGCGCTTTGTATACATGCAGAGTCGATTACACTTCTGACTATGTATGTGGATATATATGCCATTGTAAGTATAAAAGCTAGAGAGAAAAGGCAGAATTCAACGCTTTGACTGCGGGTCAAATGGCCTCGCAGCATAAAGTATCCACTGCCATAACCCAGAGCAGCCTTCATACCAGGGGATAATAGCGTCCCACTATCTCCCACCTAGTACCACATCTTATCCCCTAACTGCTATTAATTCGAGAGGGTCTTCTGGGACGTGTGCTACGTTATATAACATGTAGTGCAATGATTAAAGGTGGCGATAGAATGCAGGATGGTTAACATTGACTAATTCCAGGGCTCCAGTGGTGAGTGACTGGAATGCAATCCGAAGTTAATGTGGTGGATCGTAAGGTACTGGAGCTTGTTTGGCGTTATGACTTGAATAATATCCTTATCCGAGAGCTGAACATCGCTGAGTCTGTGAAGTATCTTACATCACATCACATGCGCTGACTGCACGGTATTGAATGCTGTAGTATTCTTCAGTTATATTGTGGCCATGGGTCAACAAGGCAAGTAATTGCGAGGCGCAGATTACTGACGGATGGCACTGCCAAAAAAAAGGTTCTTTAACGAAATGTTGATCCCTGTCTCTGTTCCCGTGTAATCTCCAGAATCAACAGACCTGAGGACGGCGGCGATTGAACTTGCCGTGGTTGCCAATGAGTTAATTCACCAGTAGGACCGAAACAGACTACTAATAAAAGGATTGCCAAACCAGGCATGGGAGACGGATAGTTATTTTTATAGCTAAGGGTCGCTCATTGTTCATATGTATTAATGAGGAGTGTGATAGTGGCAAGTAATCTCGCTGGAATGAAGAACAACGATAGGGAGTATTACAAAGCTTTTATGCAAATAATTAGTTATAGGCTGATTTTAGAAAGATCGACCGTAAGGTATAACTCTGCAGAATGGCATTTTTTTTATCCCCCCTCCTCTCTCTTCACGGTAATTTGCGTTTCTCAATATAACTCATTTCGGCGTGAGCACAATTATTACAGCACGGTGGTTTGAGTGTGTCGGTGAACTGAGATGAAAGGACACAACTCATTCTAAATTCATTGTATTCTTCTGAGCCTCCGCTTTCAAAGAGTAGATCTCGCATTTCCTCGTTCTTGTGAAGCGGAATAGAGTCTCCATTATTGAATCAGTATAGCCAGCTAAAACCCAAGCCACTTACATGACTACTAAATCCTCTTTTCATATTTGCATGGCTTTAATTTTAGTTCATGAAATAAGAGGCTTAATGAGCCCAAAATATTGGCCCACTGAGCTGCTTTGAGTTTAGAAACACGTCTCCCTTGGAAATATCGCGCTGTGAGAGCTGTTCATGGCGGAGAAAAGATTCGAGAAGTTTTGCCGCATGTGTGCATTTTATGGGTTTATGTTTTAAGCCATTTGGTGGGGTGTTGGTATTATTCCTTGGCATTGTCTTTGAATAGCAAAGATAAAAATGTAGGTTCAGGGAGTGCAGGTCTGGTAGCTGTTATTACTACCAAAATACCATCAATGGCTCTAAGAAAAGGCTTTTCTGATTACTATTAGTATTCCCTTACAGTGGTAGTTCCATCAGTGTACCAATAATGTCGTGATCTTGAGGAAGACTCGAAAACCTTAATGGAAAAGGTAGATGAAAAAGACTTGATCCATCTCTTTCTGTAATTAAAATAAGCTATGAATCTGTCTTTTGCTACAGTTGGAAAGATTCTAAATTGCATAAAGGAATTCAGCTTCCATATTACACAAAAGGGAACATAAGGACTTTGGAGAAAGTGCAAAAAGCATGACTAGGATGACATGAGGCCTGGTTGTTCAGAAAATGTCAAAGAACTGAGATTCTTTCTATAGAAAGGGATGAACTGGACAAGGATGTGGTAGAGGCTTTTAAGATCATGAAATGGTTTCATCATGCTGTGAAGATCAGAACTAGGAGGTATGAATATAAGATGGTCATGTTATAATATATATAAGACATAGGAGCAGAATTAGGCCATTCAACACATCAAGTCTGCTCCACCATACCATCGTGGCGGGTTTATTATCACCATTGTCCTGCCTTCCCCCTGTAACCTTTGACACCCTTGCTAATTAACAACCTACCGATCTCCCATTGATCTATGCGATGACTCGGTCGCCACAGCTCTCTGTGGCAATAAAGAAGTGAGAAGAACATCCTTATCAGCAGGACTTTTGAATTTGGAACTTTGTACCACAAGGAGTAAATGAGTTGAGTAAGCTGGATGTATGGTTAGAAGAAGCTAGATACTCCAGGCTTAAAGGAATAGAAAACCTATTGCTGAACTCAGATGGGAAGGAGTGGTAAAAGTCTCAGTGACTCATAAATGCAAACCTGTTGAAATGAATACTTTCTTCCTATGCACCAGAAACTGTGTACTAAGTTTGTAGGTTAATTCAAAGCTAGCTTTTGATAACTTAAAAATATACCTACATTACCTCCTATGAGCTTAAAATTGTAATGCTTTTCCAATTATATAATTTGGACAAAAAGTTGACTCAAAAAAATTCATTCCTAAATATACACTTCCCCAATGGCTTCTAACTGTTCTCTCCCCCGACTGCATCTTTCCCTTTTATAACTAAGCTTATCTTATTAACTCCTACTATTACTCAAAGATGAATGTATTGGTTACAATAGGTGTTACGTTAATTAGCCTTTATATGAAGACAGCATTGAGATTCACAAATTAAAGTGTTTATTCTTTTAAATCATTGTGGTTCTTCTATTCAAAAAGTTTGACCAAAACAAATATTTCACCTATTGTTTAGCAAAATTATTAAGTCTACATTGCAACTGTTTGACTTCAAATCTAATATTTTGCCATATAATTGTATATGAATGATGAATACCACTGTTGGAAACTCCATTCCATCATTTTAGCAGATCAGTTCACCCATTTATTGAAACAGAGGAGCATACTGTAATTCCAACCGAAGACAGCGAGTGCTGAAGACATAATTTCAAACCATTGTCGTTATAAAAAGTAGTTTTGCATTGTCTACATAACCACGCAGGTTGGTTATATCTAGCCATAGTATCACTTTGGTTATTGTTATGTTTCACTGCAGTCAGATCAAAAGCATCTTTTCTTTGGGAAAACTGAAGAATTTTCATTGCTGTTCTATTGCCATTCTTTCATGTCAAGCTAGTGAGGCTGGAAGCTCTGCAGTAACACTGGATGCAAAGAGTAATGTGTAATCTCTGCCGAGTTTTAAATGGGTATCCTCATTCTGTATCCATTAAGCATTGTCTATTGTAGCACAGTGGTTAGAGTGACACTATTACAGATTGGGGCATCATAGTTCAGAGTTCAATTACAGTGTCCTCTGTACATTGTTCCCATGAAATGTGTGGGCTTTCCCTGGGTGCTCTGGTTTCCTTACACAGTCCAATGATGTCCTGGAACAATGTCAATTAGTCATTGTAAATTGTCCTATGATTGGTTCAGGGTTAAACCAGGGTTATTGAGGGTTGCAGGGGTGGCGTGGCTCAGAAGAGCCTACTCTACACTGTATCTCTAAACAAGGTAAATAAATACCAAAGGAAAAAAAACTTGCAGATTCTGGAAATCCCAAATTTAAAAGAAAAATTGCTGGAAACATTTTTCCCATTTATCTTAGTTCAAATGAATGCTCTTCAACATTAAACATTTTCCTACCACAGAGTCTACCTGACCTGCTGAGCATTTCCAGTATTTTCTGCTTTTATCTTCATGCACCAAAGTTGGAAGAAAATGTGGTTTAAAATGCTCAGTGAGAAAAGAGAATTATTTCAAAATTTAGTTACATTGTGCAATTGACAGTACCATGGGAAGATGGTGTCGAAGAAGCTTATGAGAGGAAAAAGACCAAGTACTCTGTACTGGCAACTGAAGCTGCCCAGAATGGCTGGAAGACCAAGATTTTCCCTGCAGAAGTGGGTTGAAGGGGATTCGTTGCTACATCTACAACCAGTCTATTGAAGAAGATGGGGGTGAGGGGTCACTCCCTCCAACAAGCAATCAAGTCCTTGTCAAACACAGCAGAAGAAAGCAGCAATTGGATTTGGATTAAAAGGAAAGACAACAACTGGGCTGCAAGATGAAGACAGGAGGGTATGGAACTGAGGGGGGTGTATCTGGGACGCCAGGTAGCACCGTTGAGCCCTCTGGAGACGTCGTGGGCTTATCAACGAAACGTCAAAGAGGGAGGGTGCCCACCTGATGACCTCGATGACGTACCTACCCTCCCTCCTTGTCACCACTCCACACCCACTGCCAACATCGAGAGTGCCAACTTACCATAGGGATTGAAACATCAAGTCCTAGTAGCTCTACTAATGCACCAAAGTTGGAAGAAAATGTGGTTTAAAATGCTCAGTGAGAAAAGCGAATTATTTCAAAATTTAGTTACATTGTTGTGGATGGAGAAGGAAATCAGTTCCTGGAAAAACAGATGGCTGCAAAAAATTAGGATAACATTCATATATCGGCATTAACAATAAAAGCATCAGCAACATTTTTACTGTAATTACGAACTAAAGAAAAAATGTATAAAATAGAATGACATCTGAATATTTTTTTTTAAATATCCTGTTCTTCCTATCTTCATTCCCATTTTTCTTGCACTTTACTTCATTTTAATTTTATTAGAGAAGCCTGTCTTGAGTATGCTTAGCCCCTCAGTAAGATTTGCAGACTTGATGGGCTGAATGGCCGGATTCTGATCTACATCTCATGGCCTATATTTCATTGGCTACTTTACCAAACTTGGAGCTTCTCTATCACCAGACCGCATTCTCTTCCATTCCAAAATCTGTTGATCTAAGCCCTGAATATGAGCATTTATTGAGCAATAATGAACCATTGGTATTTAACATTCCAAGTTTTCACATCATTCTGAGAAAATAAATTTCAGTTCATGTTGGCCAACCATGTACACTCAGTGGCCGTTTTATTAGGTACACCTGTAGACATGCTAATAAACGCAAATATCTAATCAGTCAATTGTGTGGCAGCAAATCAATGTATAAAAGCATGCAGAACAGGTCAAGAAGTTCATTTCTTGTTCAGATCAACAAATGAAGAAGTGTGATCTAAGTGACTTTTTGACAGTGCAATGATTGTTGGTGCCAGATGGGGTGGTTTGAGTACCTCAGAAACAGTTGATCTCTAGGAATTTCCACACACAACAGTCTTTGGGGTTTACAGTGAATGGTTTGAAAAACAACAAAAATATGCAGTGAGTGACTGTTCTGTGGGCAAAAACACCTTGGTGATGAGAGAGGTCAGAGTTGAATGGCCAGACAGGAAGGTGACTGTGGCTTTAAAAACCAATGCACTACAACAGTAGTGTGCAGAAGAGTATGTCTGAATGCACAACATGTCAAACCGTGAAGTGGATGGGCCACTGAGTGTATCTTGAGTCTTTGACTCTAGTTCTGGGCTCGGCAGCTAGAGAGATCTGCCTATCATTCACTGTTTCGTCAAATCTAGCCATTGGTTAGAAACCAGCTCCAAATAGACCCCAAACTCTATCAGGGCATGATAAAGTTGTCACAGATATGATTTGGCAGTAATGAATAAAGCCAAGATGAAGCTGTAGTAAGACTGAAAACTGTATGATATCCCACAAAGGCCATAGCATTCTATTCAGTCTGATTGCACTAATGCAACACTAGAAAGTGAAGTAAATTGCGACCTTCAATTACATTTCAGTTGCTATGAATGTGGTTTCCCATAACTTTTAAGAGTGAAAATTTCTGATCTGCATTCTTCAAAATGTGCTAAACTTTCTTGCAAGACTTAAGATAAAGGAGCATAGTTTATAGTTGTTAGCATTGTGCAGTTCTTATTATAGATGAAAACATGGTGCTTGGGGTATGTAGGGTGCATGCGCAAATATTAATGGCATTGTGTCATGGTCCGGATCGGGGTCCCTTTAAATTTAGGTTGTTTATGTTACGATCCGGACCGTTGATTCCCTGTTTTCCCGTGTCCCTCGACTTTGGTGATTAGAGGCAATTAACACTGGGCTGAACTGGTAGTTTATAGTCTCCGGCTTTCAGCCGTTCGGGGCGGGAGCATCTGCAAAGTGTCAGCATGCCAATGTCATCTGGCCGGAGCAAGCCTAGTCTCTGCCGAAGCGAGTGCCGGTAACTCGCCCTTCCTCACCAGAGCAACCCTGTCCAGTTACCTCGCCAAAGCGAGCCTGCAAAGTTTCCTCATCAAGGTGGGTCCGTCAGTTAACCCGCCGGAGAGAATCAAGAACTGCTGTCTACTGTTCCAGGGTCGAGTCGAGAGCTCGCCGCTACCCGGAGGCTCCAAGTCAAGTCCTGGCTCCGGGGGCATTCAAGTTTCAAGTCAAGTCCTGGCCCTGGCGGCATTCAAGCACCAAGTCAAGTCCTGGTCCCAGCGGTCTGTGATTCCTGTCCTACCCCCTTGTTTGAATCCCTTCTCTGCCCCTCTCGCCTCTAGCCCTCATCTGCAGCCCCCGCCTGCACTTCGGTCTAGTTCCGTCGCCGGAGCTAGATAGGTACTTTCTGGTGTTCATTCATGTTGGTCTTGTCTTGTCTTGTCCTCGCCTCCATGGGGTAAGTCAGGCCGTCTTGCTGTTGCTCCACGGGGGGTCATATTTTGTCTTGTCTGGTCCTCGCCTCTGTGGGGGTAAGTCTGGCCGTCTTGCCGTTACCCTGCGGGGAGTCATGTCTTGTCTTGTCTTGTCCTCGCATCCATGGGGTAGGTCAGGCCATCTTGCCGTTGCCCTGCGGGGGGTCACGTTCTGTCTTGTCTTGTCCTCGCCTCCGTGGGGTAAGTCAGGACGTCTTGCCATTGCCCCGTGGAGGGTCATGAGTCCCGGCCCTATGTCCTGTACCCAAGGAAGGGTCTGGACTCTGTGTTCTGTGTATGTATCCATGGTTTCATGTACTTGCTTTCCTGAGACCGAGGCTCTGTGTTCCCATGTTCCTCCTCTCCCTAGCCCATGTCATGTCCTTGCCTGGTTCTGGGGTCCAAGCCCGAGGCAAGACCCAGGTACTGGGTCCTTGCCCAGTCTCTGGCTTGGAGTCCATACTCTAGCCTCTTCATGTCGCCTCTAGTTCTGGGATCCGATTCCGAGTCCAAGCCCAGACCCCTAGTCCCAGCCTAGTCGTAGGCCTGAGTCCTTGTCCAGATCACTATTCCTGCTCCTGCCTTGCTCTCCTGGTATCGAACAATAAACTAAATCTAAGTAACCTCACAAGATGCATCTTGCATTTGGGTCCACCCTTGCTCCCAATGCCCCCGCCACTGTGACACAATGAGTGGAATATCAGACTTCTGTGGGTGGAGTTTCAGATTCACATTCAGATTTATTTATCACATGTACGTCAAAACATAAAGTGAAATGCCTCATTTGTGTTAACAACCAGGGACGGGCCAAAAGTATCACAAAACATTTCAGCCCAAATATAGTATACTTACAATGATCGGCAAACAACACAAGCAGCAACAACAAAACAAACCAGAAGCCCCTGTTCCATCCATCCCACACACACACTCAGATTTAGTCAGGCTTCCAACCCCAGGACAGGCTACCTCCAGGCCTCTTGTCCTTGGCCCCAGATTCTCAGACTCGCAGGCCTTGGGCCTCTAACTTTGGACTTTGCCACAGGGCTCGTGATCACAAATTTAACCTTTGGGCCCAGCCCCCAGGACTTGCTGAACATGGATCTGACTGTTGATAGGGAGATGCAGGATTTCGACACAGAAATGATCAGTAAAACTGTGTTTTAACAAAGAAGAGAACATGGACCAGCACAGGAACTGGCCCTTCAGCCCACCATATCCATGCTGAACATGATCCCAAATTAAACTGAATCTCTTCTGCCTGTGTGTGATCCATATCCTTCCATTTCCTACTATATCCATGTGTTTATTTAGCAGCCTCTTAAACAGCAATTTCTTGGTTGTCTGTCATATCCAACAAATTCAGGCGACCTGTGCAAGAGAGTTTTTAAAGCAGAAAAGCAGTTGCAATGGGGCTACCTGTCTTGCTGTAATCCTCTAGCATTCTGTGTGTATTTCTCTAGGTTTCCACCATCTGCACAATCTCTTCATCATGTATTTTTTGTTGTTTGGTATAAAAGGAAACCATCCATCCCCTCATGTCAATGTATTGATAATGTTATTTATACTAGTCCAACTTTTCATTTCTCAATCCATTGCATTAGAGTTTATGGTACTTCATGTGTATTGTAAATGTAATTACTGTTTCTAGCTTTAGAATCTGTGCAGCCAGTGAGTTGCAGATCACTCTTAATAATAAAAAACTTTCTCCAACTCTCTTTTAAACCTTCTACAAGTAAATAAATTTATAACCATTGTTACTGATCTTTCTGCCATGAAAATAGATTGCATGCTCATGCAATTTTATATTCATCAATTAATTTGATGAAGTCCTCCTTTGTTCCAAAAATAAGTAATCTGCAATTCATCTTTAACAGCCGAGATGAACTGAACTACTGAGCATAGCAAAGGTTGCCAGAGTGGAGTGAGGTCCTCTGTTTTACACTGTACCCAGCTCACCAGGGAACTGTCTGTGTTAAAACTATGAAGTTTAAAAGGTGACCTCAGGAACCTGTCTTGTAAAGCAAACAGATCTAATAAAAATGTAAATACTTTCTCATCAGTGGTCCAGGCCACAATTAAAGTTTTGTGCCTTACTTCTGTCTTTTGCTATTTAGTCATGTTTGCCTTTGTCAGTCAAGGATGAAGCTCTACCAGGGCAGGGAATGTGAGGTATTTCATTGAAGCAAGTTTGAACTCCAGATTCAGCTTACTTACCTGAAGTATTAGAGGCATTGGTCCCTACTTGGAATTACACAAGTCCTGACGAAGGGTCTCGGCCTGAAACGTCGACTGCACCTCTTCCTACAGATGCTGCCTGGCCTGCTGCGTTCACCAGCAACTTTGATGTGTGTTGCTGGAATTACACATACAGGCTAATGACTTTGCTTTCAAATATTTATCCATATCTCTTTGAAAGAGATTACTGAATAGGTTTCTACTAGAACAGCAAGCAGTTTATTGTAAATCATTTCCATCTATGAGGAAATTTGTTTCTTATTAATTGAGTTTTGTAGTCATGTTAATGAAACATATAATGCCACTTATTATTGTATTTATTGATTGACATACTGTGTGGAACAGGCCTGTCCTACCTTTCGAGCCATGCCACACAGCAATTTCCCAGTTTAATCCTAGCCTAATTATGGGATAATTTATAATCACAAATTAACCTACCAGCCGGTTCTTCTTTGGACAATGGGAGGAAACTGGAGCACCGTGAGAAAACCTCACGGTCACAGGAAGAATATACAAACTCTGTACAGGCAGCAGTGGGAATTGAACCCCAGTCTTCTGTATTGTAAAGCATTATGCTAACCACTATGCAATCATACTGCCCCGATTTGTTTCATTGCAATCCTCAACTGGATTTGATCAAAGATGTGTACATTTAAAATATAAATTCATCATAATTGACCTCCAACTTGCCGGAAATAAATCATTAGCTTAATTTGATTCCATTGTACATAAAAAAGAGCAATAGAGCCTCCCTAACTATTCCATTGGAATTTGTAGTTTATGTAGATCTTAGCTTCAATTTTCTACTTATGTTCCAGTGATGAAGACTGAGGTGTATTATCTGAATCCTCCTCTGAATAATTTTAATGTCGTGTGAGGTATCATTAAATATGAACCTTCTTGCATTTGTTTTCCTGGATTTGGTGAAATGTTGAATCAATAGTCCCAGATTGTTTGCATGAAAGTAAGCGTATAATGTACACACTGATGAGCAGATAGTTGAGCCAACAGTAAAAGTGGTTTTGTTGTCAAGTGAATAATACAGATGTAGTTTTGAAAATACAACATCTCATAGATGCTGTAAATCTAAACTTATGACGGACAATAACAGGATTATACAAGAGTTTGGGCAGTACTATGGAGACCAGAACAGAGCCAACATTTCTTATTTGTGATCCTTAGTTACTGTATATGTGGAAAATTTGCAAATATAATTATGCTTAAATAAGCACAGAAGCACAAAAATGGAAGAGGAAAGAACAAAATGAAGTGATGTACATTTTTAAAATTACGAAGTGGATAAGGGTGCAGGCAAAAGAAGCTATAATGAGATAGTAAGAAACAGACGATGGCCTAGGATATGTACAAATGACAAAAGACCTATTAATTAACATTGCCTGCAGTTTGGAAGGAATGGGGTGTTGGTTATGATCATAAACTACTGAATAGATTATGGAGATAGGAAACTAGCCAAATGAAAGATGAGGTACTGTATCTCATCCTCTGTTAAACATCGTTGGAAAAATGCAGGAGCCTGAGGTTAGAGGCTGGGGGGAGAGTAGTACTGAGAATTACAAAAGGAACCTTCATATTATTCTTGTAGATTGAATAAGGATATGTTGAAGAGTAATTATCCAATGCACATTTGGTCTCTCCAATCCAAATACCGTATCAATTGTGAGCAACAAATATATGGTAATATATTGAAGCAGGTACAAGTAAAATATTGCTTCACCTGGAAAGCGTGTTTGGGTCCATGGTTGTTTATTTATTTACTTTTGTGATGCAGTGCAAAACAGGCCCTTCCAGCCCAATGACCCCAGCAATCCAACTACTTAACTCTAGCCTAATCACAGAACAATTTACAATGACAAATTAATCAACTAACCAGTGCGTCTTTGGATTGTGGGAGGAAACCACAGCAGCCCAGAGGAAACCCATGTGGCCACAGGGAGAAAGTACAAGTTCTTTACAGATTGCACCAGAATTGAACTTTGAACTGCAATGCCCCAAACCATAATAGCATTGCATCATCTGCTACACTACCGTGGCATCAATAATGGGATTGGAGGAGGTGAGAGGAAAAGTTGCAACTCCTGCGGTTGCATGGGAGTTGCTGCTCGATGAAACGAAATAAGATGTAACAAGGATCCTTTCATCTTAATTCTCTGTCCCAAATGCCTCTCTTACCTTTGTCCCTTCAGCCTCCAGTTGTTTGTGAAACAACATTTCAATCAGACACTTTAGAGAGCTCTCATTTTATCAGAAAGTAAGAATGTTAATGATCCTGTCTTTGTCATTTGCAGATTCTCCAGAGACACCATTTAGCTCCTTACTTGTCTTTTATTTCCTTTGCATTATCATTTTTTGTCACTTTAAAGGGCAGGCTAGTACAGTTGTTCTGTTGCAGGATGGATTAGTAATCCACAGGTCTCAACTAATCGCCTAGTGACACCAGCTCAAATCCCACCAGGGGTAATTTGAATTAATTAAGTAAATCAAGAATAAATTGTTGTGTCAGTCATGATGACCATAGAATGCCACTAAACTGTGTCTGGGAAGGAAATCTATTCCCTTTTGCTTCTTCTGGTCAATTTGTAGTTCCAGAACATCTGGAACTTAACTTGTTAACTTATTGCAGGACACCCTTGGATTTAAGTCATTCAAAGTCAGTTCAAGTTTATTGTCATTCAACTGTACACCTGTATACCACCACATGAAACAACACTCCTCCAGACCAAGGTGCACAACACAGTACATACAACACACACATAAAGTAATATTACCAGAAAGAAATTTACATATAATGTGTATTTGTGACACATGTTACAAAGTAAAAGTATAACACTACTAGGGCTTCGTGTGTGATGAGACCTGGGTGTTGACAGGGAGTTCAGTAGTCTTATGGCCTGGGGGAAGAAGCTGTTTCCTAACGCAGCAGTACTTGTCCTAATGCTACGGTACCTCCTTCCTGATGATAGGGGGGATCAAAAAGATTGTTGGATGCGTGGGACAGATCATTGACAAATTCTACATGGATAATAAAGGCTGATTTATGTCCACACCAGCTGAATGCGTGAACAAAAAGTATTGTGTTCACCTTCTGCCTCTCCTCTGGTCTCCTGCGTGTTTCCCTGCTTCCTGTGACTTCTGTAGCATCTTCCAGTTCATGTGAATGGCCACAAATGTAATTGGAAGCAACACACATAAAATATTAGAGGAACTCAGCAAGCCAGGCAAAATCTATGCTGGGAAAAACCAGTCAGTATTTCAGGCCACAGCCATTCATCATGACATAAGAAGGGTCTCCGCTCAAAACATTGACTGTTTATTCCCCTCCTTCGATAGTACCTGAATTCCTGAGTTCCTCCAATGCTTGGTGTGTGTTGCTCAAGATCTCCAGCAAATGCAGGATCTATTCTGTTCATGAAATGTAATTGAAAAGTGTGTTTGAATATTCAGTTTAATTCAAGCAATTGGTTGAACCTCCATTCTCTCTGTTTACCCACCTTGAAATTTTGCTCTCTTTTTTGGAGCTCCTCTTCCATCTGGTGTTTTCATATCATTGACATTCTGTGAACTTACACTTCTTGCCAAAACCCCGGCAGAATGATAAAGAAATCAAACTGCAGATGTGATTGCAATGTTGTTCCGCATCCAGCATTTTATCTAACTTAAGAGACGGTAGATAGGGGTTATTGGCAATGCTCCTTTTTGACACAGTGTTCAGTGATGGCCCCGGTGCACAGGGAGAGACAAAGCGAAAGAATGAACAGTTCACTGTATTTTAATAAGATCTGTACAAAGCAAAAGGACAAAAATAATAAACACTAGGCCAACAGGGCCGCTAATTAAAACTCTCAAACTGAAATCTTAGCCATCATTGCAGCTCAGAAGAAGAAACTTAATACTCAACTTATACCACTCCTTTGTAGCATCAATCTAAATTGTAACTTTCTATTCTGGAATGTGGACTAAAGTAAACAGAGAGCTTTGCCATCACCTGCACTTTCGTCAAGATTTGACAAGACAGAGACGAAAGGATGGGAGTTAAATAAAACCACAAAGAAACACTAATTGGTTGGAATATGCGTGATTCTCTCAAGCGTGATTGTTGACCCTATTCAGCTGTCCTCCAGTGAGGCACCCAGACTCCAAGGCAGAGAAACCATGTTTGTTTCACTTTTAAAAGCTGAGGTTTATTTAGGACATCTTCAAGGTGATTACGAATTTACATATGAATATGCAAAATAGGAGCATGAGTAGGACTGTTAGCCCCTTGAGCTGTTTGGTCATTTAATAAGATAATGGGTGAATTGATTTTAACCACAATTCCATGTTTCAGTCTACCGGCAGTAATTTTTCACATACTTGCTTATCAAAAATCTATCTCCCTATCCATTACAAATACTCACAGACTCTGCCTCCATTTCCCATTGAGGAAGAGAGTTCCAAAGTCTTGCAGCCCTCAACAAGAAATAATTTTTGCTCCATTTCTGTCTCAAATGGGAGACCCATTATTTTTAAAGAGTGACTCCTAGTTTGAAACAATCCCTCAGATGGAAACATACTTTCTGATCGACCCCTAGGATAGTTCAAAACACGTCACTCTCTTCTGAGCTTCAGTGGGCACAAGCTTTTGCTTTCCAAAGTTTCATCAAAGAATAAGTCACTCATTCTGATTATTGGTCTAAAATTGCTTCTAATACATTAGTATCCTTTTTAAATAAGGAGACCAACATCATGCACAATACTGCAGTTGTGGCCTCTCCACTGGCCGTGTTTAGCATTATGTAACAAAACAATAGCTAATTAAAGTGATTTAAACCAAATGTTAGACATAAAGCATTGTTTTACTTCTCTGTTACAGATTTGATTATGTTTATTCCCTTTTCGTATTCACTTCCTTTAGCAATGATCATCCATCTGTAACAGTTTGTCAGCACTGAGCTGAGAGCGACCAGTTTTTAAATAGCATCACTTGCATATTTGTGTTCAAAAAGCAGTGATTTTTGTCAGTGATAGTTGGCAAGAAATAAACAGTAAGACAATTCAGAACTGTTTTGCTCACTGCGGTTTGTAAGTATTTAGGCTTGGAGATGCCAGAAGCGGATGAGAGTAAAAATGAAACCATTTCACTACTTTAACAAGTTAGGAACTATGCAGAATTTGAAGGTATCAACAATCATCTTGAATAGTACAATTAAAATGAAGATTTGGGTGACAGAATGCTCAGAAGCTTGGTCTGTTAGCTGCACCATTCTTTCATCAATAGCAATTAGGAACTAATACACAATTTTATAGTACTGTAGTACAATTGGTAGTGTTCTAATTTGTCCTGTACTTCTTTTAAATACATAATTTGTTACTCAATTAAAAGGTAATTTGTCTTTTTTAATACTTCTTTAAGTATTTCCATTAAACTTCATCTAATTGGGCCAAAATGTACTAGTGCCCCAATTAACTGGAATCCACTGTATGTATTTATGTTGTATATATTATGAATAAATGTTTATAGAACTGTATCTTTCTGAGGGCAATAAGCTAAAGAATCTTCTGTCCCACTATACTGAACAAGATACCAATGTTCTCAGTATCTGGTTTCAGTAACTGAACACTTTTTCCAAAGCAATAAACACCTCCCATTTGTGAACAATCTGTTGTTTAACATTTGGTAAAGTGATACCTCAACAGCTGACTGAAGTGATCAGTACCCAATACCAGGCATGAAGTATGCTTGTTTTATTTCTCCGTTACAGATTTGACTATGTTTGCGCACCTTTCATTATCACTTTCTTAAGCAATGATCATCCATCTGTAACAGTTTGTCAGCCCAGCTAGATGTTTGGCATTTCTTTCATTTGTAACACGGAATCAGTGTAGTAATATCAGATACTGTGTAACTTGCCCGACATATTTTCAGAAGAGAGTAAAGTACAGAAAGATGCTATTCTCAGATTTAATGCTATATTTTATTCATTGAAAACCTATTCAATGTTCTGAGGAATTCCTCAAGCAACTGGAGTGGAAAGTTATGTTAACATCTCCAAGTAGTTAGTCAGACTCTGACATTGGCAACTGATGCAAAGGCAGTAGAAATATGATATAGATTTTTAGTGAAATTGATTATTTTGCTAAGTGCAAACTTGAATTATTATCTATTGATAATTTTGAAAAGGTAGGTTACAATATGCAGGCAAATTTTAAGGATGCAGGATAATGAAAATAGAATTATTAAAATTCTAAAGAATGAATAATCATGATTTATCAACAAGGACAGAACATTTTTTATTTAGAGATACAGTGCATAGTAGGCCCCTCCAGCCATTTGAACCACATTACTCCAGCAAACCCCAAACACCCAGATTTATCCTGCCTTTATCATGGGAGAATTTACAATGATTCATTAACCAGTACATTTTTGGACTGGGAAGAAACCAGAGCACTCAGGCAAAACCCATGCATTCCATCTGGTAGACATTCAGAGACTTCTCTGTACTCCAGAGGACACCAGAAATGAACTGCAAAATCTGACGCCCCCAACTGTAACAGTGTTGTGCTAACTGCTGGACTACCGTGCTGCCCAAATGGAAGTGTAAGTTTGATCAGGGCTCAAAGCGGTATACTTCAACAGTCCTGCTGGAGGGCCTCAGCCCAAATTGTTGACTGTATTGTTTTGAATAGATGCTGCCTGCCCTGCTGAGCTCCTCTAGCAATTTGTGTGTGTTGCTTGGATTTCCAGCATCTCAGACATCCCACCTCTTCCGGAAGATCCGGGAGTCTCCCGCATATCGATAGTGGCTCCCTGACGCCCGGAAATTATATACAATAGCCCGGAAATAGAATTTTTTGAGCGGGAGAGGGAGAGCGAGCATCCTGATGGGTCTCCCTTCGTGCTAAGAGTGGTGCCCAACCACCGGGCCGCGAGGAAACAATATGATGTGGCGATATGAAACGATATGAGTCATTTGCATCTTTCCTTATTCCCTGTCAGTCACTGTTGAACTTGAACGCACGCGAGGTCATCCATGTCAGCGCGAAGAAGATCAACTCCTCGAGCTTGTAAATGACGGTGGGCTGAAAAGTTTGTTTGACATAACATCTCTGCCGGCATTTTGGATCAAAGTCAAGGCTGAATATCCTGAGATAGCCACGAAAGCACTGAAAACGTTGCTTCCATTTCCAACATCATATCGCTGCGAAGCGGCGTTTTCTGCAATGAATGCCACGAAAACTAAATTGCGGAATAGACTGGACATAAGGAACCCCCTTTGAGTATCGCTGTCTCCCATCACCCCTCGATGGCACCGTCTTGTTGCAGGAAAACAAGCCCAGGGCTCGCACTGATTCAGCGATATTGGTGCGTTGCAATGATTTTATATGTTCATACGGGGAAAATATGCGCTGTGTGTTTCATATCCAGACGTTACTTAAAATGTTATGATGCTATTGACTTATCACCTATATTCCGGTCGTGATTAACACCCTCGCCCCCGGTCGGCCGGTCCGCAAGAATATTGTCAATATTAAACCGGTCTGCGGTGCAAAAAATGTTAGGGACCCCTGCTAGGTAGACCTATCAGTTTTCTCTGTGGGTGGGCTTTACAGTCGACCTCAAAAATGATTGTCGCTCGCTGCACTGTTTGCAACAGTGACTTTTCTATTGCCCATGGTGGGTTAAAATGTAAAAGACATGTTGAGGTGAGTTTAACAGGTGTCATTACAGCATAGCTAATGTTATTTAAACTAGCTGGCTAGCTGCTAAGTAGCTACGCTATTGATGTCCTACGTGATGAGGCCAAACTCTCTGTAGACTTGCTTAAAGTTGTAATAGAATAAACATGGTATAACATAATATAAGCACATATTTTAATGTCACATTTGCTGCATACACCCAATTTGGTTTACAGATTAGACAAAATCACTAAACAAAGTATTACATACATCCTTGGAGGCCGACTGGCCGGTGGGGGGGGGGTGGGGGGTGGAGGATATGGTGTTGCGGGAGGGTGGGGGTGCTACCTCCCTGAAATGGTGGTGATACCTCCCTGAAATGAGTTTTTGCAGGGTGGGATGACTGGCATCTGCAGATTTTCTCTTGCTTAAAATTACTGTGGATTTAAATCTGAAGAAGTATGTTTGAATCTGTAGGATACTGAGCCAATGATCTCATATTTAAGGTTCCAAAGCTCTTTGTTGACATAATTGTCATTCAGATCTATAACCACTTTTAAAATCTGTTAATTTATTTCAGCCATTTGCCCTGCACTTGCCCCCACCCTATGTAATCACACTCAATGAAGGTGTACTGTACATTGAGTTAAGCATAGTTGTCCTGAATCACTTGTAATGGTCTGGTACAACTAATTGAGTTGTTTGGTCACATGAGAGAGCAGGTAAGAGTTCTCCTGATCAGGAGTTGTAAATAGTGCAGCAATTTGTGTTTGTATTCTGCTTCTACAAACAGCAACTGAAAATTGTGATGGTGATTGTGAGATTTGTATTAGCCAAGATGCTAGAATTTGCAGTGAATTCATAGACAAAATGCAAAAATTGTGATCTTTGAGTCATCCGAATATTAGTTTCCCACTGCCATTCTGGTTCTCAAACTGCTTAGTTTTCTAGATGTATGGTTCCAGCCAACTTTATTTTGCACATCTCCCCACCCTTACTCTGAAGTTTAAATTTCCCTGTTCAATAACTGTGGATTCTGTACATCAGCACCGGTACATTTTGGCCCAATTAAGCCGCTGCCCCAGTTAGCCAAAGTTTCATGGAAATAGTTAAAAAGGTATAATAAAGACAAACTATTGTTTAACTGAGTAACAAATTATGTATTTAAATAAAATACGGGATAAATTAGAACACTATCAAAACTACTACAGTACTATAAAACTGTGTTTATGTTCCAAGTCCTTACTGATGGAGGACTACATTCTTTGTACGATGATCTGTTGATTGACTGTAAATGAACAAAATCAGTGAAGGCCCCTAGTGTAGATAATGGACTGCCTTCATACAGTACTTTCAATGATTACATTCTCCAAATCGTCTTTTTAATTGTAACATTCAAGATGATTGTTGATTCCTTCAAATTCATCATAGTTCCTAACTTACTGAAGTAGTGAAATCATTTCATTTTCATTCCCAGCCATTTCTGGCATCTCTAAGCCTGAATTCTTTGAATCAGTGAGCAAAACAATTCTGAATTGTCTTATTATTTATTACTTGCCAAATACCAGTGACAAAAATCTTTTTTTAACACAAACGCACGTAAGTGAGACTACTTAAAAACTGTTTGCTCTAAGCATGGTGTAGTGTCTAACGGCCACACGACTAACACTAGTTAGAAACTGTTTGGCAACAGTCTCTTGCCCCAATTAAGCAGCATGGTGTCTCAAATAATTGACAGAATCTCAGCTATTTTCTTAATTAGTTTTTGTTCTTTAAGAGTTATCACAAATAAGCGGCTACGCTGATGTAATCATTGGCCCGATTAACTGGAATTGACTGTATTTGACTGTCTTGCAATTAGTCATCTGTGGGTATGAGAATGAGAGTAGGCAGATATAAGGCACTGATTATTGAAGTCATGGAATGAAATAGATACTTGATTTATTAGTAAAGGCATTTCAAGTATTAATCTTCATTAGACAGATTATACATACACACTGTCCGCAGCTTCTGAACTGACCTCCATACAAATATCTGAATAGAAAATTGTCTTTGATTGAGTTCAATCAAAGGAGCACAGCTAACCCTCATAGTGGAGTAGTGCATTAGCATTAAATGATATGCTGTCATCTTCATAAAACTTTTTGCATTAACCAATTTAAAATAAGCAATGCATCAAATTTCCATGTGGATTATAAAATAAGTCGTATATATATTTCCTCTCATCACAGGGTTTTTCCAAGCTTTCCACACTCATTTTTTCCTATTCTAGTTCAATAAAAAAATCCCAAGAAAAGAGCTCTGAATTTCAACCAGCTTTAACTTAATGCCCAAAACGCCGACTATTTATTCCCCTCCATAGATGCTGCCTGATTTGTTGAGTTCCTCCAGAATTTTGTGTGTGTTGCACTAGATTTCCAGCATCTGTAGAATCTCTTGTGTTTATGATCTATTTAATCGAAGCAGCAATTTAATTGTCCTTTGTGTAAAATGAGTATTTAGTGATAATTAGATTTAACAGCATCCCGATCATGGTATTGCATTTGTCACAAAACAATTCTTTGTCAGACATCGTTCTTGAGATTTGAGTAACATACAACATTATAACTCAATCCAAAATACTCTTGACTGTACTTTATAGCACCACGAGATCACAGCTCCCGAGACCATCAATTTCAGGAGTGACAATGATGTCCAGAGAGGGCAAGATGTCACAACAGGATGGAATACAGGACTGGATGCTTTAAAATTAATAAATTTGGTTTCCAATCTCGAGCTGGCAGCTGTCCATGAGATCCATAGTCTGAAGGCGGAGATGGCTACTGCTTCCCTCATGTATTGTGCAAGATCTTCTCCTGCAAGAGGATAGACTAAATGCGGAGTCCGGCAGCCAAGTGTGCGCTGAGTAGCTCAGCAGAGACCAAGTTAGTATACTAAAATGGCGAAAGAGATTTTAAGGTTGTGCATCAGGGCGGCTATAAACCATCTTGACTGAAGTACAATACGAAGGATCAGCTGTGGAAATGTTTTAAGTGTGGTGGCAGCACAGACTTGGAGAGAGGAAGAAAGGCAAAGGCATTCGGCATTG
This sequence comes from Mobula hypostoma, assembly GCF_963921235.1. Taxonomy (NCBI): domain Eukaryota; kingdom Metazoa; phylum Chordata; class Chondrichthyes; order Myliobatiformes; family Myliobatidae; genus Mobula; species Mobula hypostoma. Next base: position 6,553,398 of record NC_086111.1, on the reverse strand, counting down.
ATCGTAATTTAAGCATAAAAACCTATCAAATATTGAAAGGCCTAGAGGGTGTTTCCTGTCATGGGGGAGTCTGGGACCAGAGGGCATAATCTCAGAATAGAGGGACATCCATTTGGAACAGAGATAAGGAGGAATTACTTTATCCAGAAGGTGGTGAATCTGTGGAATTCATTGCCACAGATGGCTGTGGAGGGCAAGCCATTAGGTATATTTACTAGGTTGATAGATTCTTGCTTTATCAGAGCATCAAAGATTAAGGGGAGAAGGCAGAAGGATGGGGCTGAGAGGGATAATAAATCAGCCATGATGGAACAATGGAGCAGATTCGATGCACCAAATAGCTTAATTCTGCTTCAATGATTTATGGTCTTATAATTTAGGATTCATTTGTATTCCTGTGGGTGGCAGGGTTGGCACGCAAAGTAAAATATAATCTAACATGCATTCATCTAGCTGTATGCCAGTGGTCTGTGAGTGTCAGGGAGCAGGGTTGAATGCCATTGCTATTACAAAGGAAAAAGTGCTAGGCAAACTCAAAGATTTTAAGGTGGATAAGTCACCTGGACTAGGTGGACTACATCCCAGAGTCCTGGGAGAGGCTGGTGAAGAGATAAAGGTTGCATTGGTCTACACCAATGAAGAATCTCTTGATTCTGGCATGGTCCTGGAGGAGTGGAAAATTGCAAACATCACTCAACTCTTTAAGAAGGGAGGAAGACAAAAGAGAGGAAATTATAGACCAGTTAGCCTAACCTTAGTGGTTGGGAAAGTGTTAGAATCCATTATTAAGGACAAGGTTTTGGGGTACTTGGAGACTAATGATGAAATAAGTCAAAGTCAGCCTGGTTTCTGCAAAGGGGAAACCTTGCCTGACAAATCTGTTAGAATTCTTTGAGGAAGTAACAAGCAGGGTGGACAAAGGGGAGGCAGTGGATGTCATTTACTTAGAACTTCAGAAGGCATTGATAAGGTGCCTCACATGAGGCTGCTTAAGAAGATAAAATCACATGGTGTTACAGCAAATATACTGGCATGGATAGAGGAATAGATTACAGGCAAGGGGCAGCAAGTGGGGATAAAGGGGGCCTTTTCTGGTTGACAGCCAGTGACTAGTGATGTTTCTCAGGCATCAGTTTTGGGACTACTAATTTTCACAATGTTTGTCAATGATTTAGATAGTGGAATTGATGACTTTGTGGCAAAGTTTGCAGATGATACGAAGATAGGTGGAGGGGTAGGCAGTGCGGGGGAAGATTGCAGCAGGGCATAGACAAATTGGAAGAATGGGCAAAACAGTTGGAATTTAGCATGGGGAAATGTATGATAATGCATTTTGGTAAAAGGAACAATAGTGTAGACCATTATCTAAATGGGGAGAAGGTTCAAACATCAGAGGTGCAGAGGGACTCGTGCAAGACTCCCAGAAGGTTAATTCACAAGTTGAGTCTGTGGTAAATAAGGCAAATGCAATTTTGGCATTTATTTGAAGGGCAATAGAATATAAAAGCAAGGAGATAATGCTGAGGCCTTATAAGACACTAGTCAGGCTGTACTTGGAATATTGCCAACAGCTTTGGGCCCCATATCTCAGAAGGGATGTGTTGTCATTGGCGAGAGCCCAGAGGAGGTTCACGAGGATGATTCTGGGAATGAAGGGGTTAACATATGAGAAGCATTTGGCAGTTTGGGGCCTGTACTCTGGAATTTAGAAGAATAGATGAGGATCTCATTGGAATCTACCAAAAGTTGAAAGGACTAGAGAAATTGGATGTGGAGAGGATATTTCCTCTGGTGGGTGTATCCTGAACTACAGGGCACAGTCTCAAAATTAAGGAGTGACCTTTTTGAACAGAAGCAAGGAGGAATTTTTTTTAGCCAAAGAATGGTGAATCTATGGAATACTCTGCCACAGACTGGGGGGGAGGCCAAGTCCGTGGGTATATTCAAAGCAGAAGTTGATAGATTCCTGATTGATCGGGGCATTAAGGGATTATGGTGAGAGGGCAAATGTACAAGGTTGGATGGGATCTGGGATCAGCCAAGGTGAAATGGTGGAGCAGAGTCAATGGGCTGAATGGCCTAGTTCTGCTTCTATGTCTTATGGTGTTTTCTCAGAGTTCTTGGCTTTGCTGCTGAACACAGCCATGTTTCCATGCACTGTGTCACCTTAGACCCAGTCAACACAGGATCTACGTCACGATTCAACGGGTGAGCTTATTAAAAGAAAAAAAATCCACATTGAGTCCTGACTTCAGGTGCTGCCTGTGGTATGCAGTTTGCATGTTCATCGTGTGGCTGCGTAGGTTTCCAATAGATTACTCCCACATCCAAAAGGCTTGCACGTTGTTGGGTTAGTTGGACATTAAGTTCCCCATTATGTATAGGTGAATGGCAGATTCTGGGAATGTGGGGAGTATAAAAATTTAGATTAATGGGTGCCACAGTAGTGTGGGGGTTAGCGCAACACCATTACAACTCGGGCCTTCAGAGTTCAATCTTGGCGTCCTCTCTAAGGAGTCTGCACATCCTCCTGTACAATGTGTGAGTTTTATCCAAGTGTTCTGGTTTCCTCTCACAGTCCAAAAATATATCAGGTAGGTTAATTGGTCAGTTGGGTTAGAGTTGGATTGGCATTGTTGGGAACTTCTGGGAGGCACAGCTTGAAGGGCCTGTTAGGCCTATTCCACGCTATGTCACTAAATATAAAGAAATAAAATGTACATTTATGGCTGGTGTGCGTTTGGTATCTATGCTGTGTAATTGAATGACGCAGAATTTCTGTGACAGAACACCTTACATGACCTTAATTAACACCTTAATTTCTAAAGTAAGTACATGTTTGGCACAGCATCATGGGTCGAAGGGCCTGTATTGTGCTGTAGGTTTTCTATGTTTCTATGACTGTTACAGTTCCTTAGTTTCCTTGAATAGTATAACAAAAGCACAAATCCCTTTATAAAATGGAAAGCTTCAAACACATTCAAAGCATTCATAAGCATAAACTTTATGTTAATGTAGCATAGTTCTGTTAAAGGGTCTTTGACCTGAATTTTGAATTCTGCTTCTCTTCCCCATGCTGCCTGATCTGAGTATTTTCTGGTTTTATTTTAGATTTCCAATATCTGCAGTCTTCAAAAAATTTTTGTCAATTTCATATATGTTTTCCAAAAGGCTATAGAAGTGTATTTCTTTCTTGTCTTTGAGCACTTGATTTCATCAACCTCTCTCAAAACTCGAGGTTTCATTGATATTACCTTTGATCTATCATTCTTTTGCGGAAGGGCATTCCAGCAGCTGAAATGTTATTTGTTTATTTATTTAGGGATACAGCGCAGAATGGACACTTCCGACCCTTCCGCTGCACCAGCCAGTTACTCCCAGTTTAACCCTAACTTAATCATGGAAAAATTTATAATGAGCAATTAACCTACCCGGCTCATCTTTGGATGTTGGAAAGACACCAGAGGACCCAGAAAAAAAGCCATGCATTCCACAGGGAGGACTCCTTATAGGGATCACTGGAATTGAACTCTTTGAACTCTGATGCCCCAGCTGTTATAGTGTTGTATTAAAATCCCCAGGGAAATTTTAGTGTGAGGAAATGCAAAAGTAGGTGGTCCTGGCTTGGTAGCTACATACACTCCTCCCTGATGGGAGTGAGATAAATGCAATAGAGAAATGGAAAGACACTTCTTTAAACAGAGATTGCTTAGAAGTGGGTAAAGATTTGAACTCTGCATCTGACCAGACTGTAGTTGAAGGACATGGAATAGAACTTGCTTCACTTTGATTTTAAGCTTTATTTTACATGATCTGAAGATACTTGGTAGAGGCATTGTAGAAGAAATGTGGTATTGGTTGTCTGTCGTATCCAACAGTGATAGGAGACCTGTAGGAGGCCTGTGCAGGAGAGTAATTAGAGTAGAAAGCCATTGCACTGGGCAGTTCCACTTTCAACCAGGTTTGCTGGTACAAGTAAGTCATCACAAACTGGGGTTTTCCTTGGTTGCTGAGAGGGAGGCAACAGAAACTCAAATAACCACGTGATACTACAGTAGTGTGTAGAAGAGCATCTCTGAACAGATAAGTTGAACCCCAAATTGGATGGGTTACAGCAGCACAAGACCATGAGCATACACTCAGTGACCACTCCATCAGGTACAGGAGGTATGTAATAAAGTGGCCACTGAGTGTATGTTGATGATATTATACTTTATTCTGATTTCTATAAATTAATCATCGAAGGATGTATGTGTCAGGATATACCGCATTGAGGTTCATTTTCTTGTGGGCATTCACAGTGGAACAATAAAATACAATATAGTCAATGAAAACACACAACTAACATGCAAAAGAAGAAACTGCAAGTAAAATATAATAATAATATAATAATAAATAAGTAAATGAATTGTAGGGTCCTTGAAAGTCAGTCCACAGTTTCTGGAATCAGTTCAGAATTAAGGGGAGTGAAGTTATCCGTGCTGGTTCAGGAGCCTGATGGCTGCAGGGACATGGTGGTGTGGGCAAGCTACTGAGAATCGTCTGTTTACTATGTATTCATTCTCACAGATTCATCAGCCCTGACAGCGGGTGGTGTGAGTGTTGACAGTAGCATATTTCCTCCAGATACTGGGCATGGCACACATGTCTCAGAGCTGGCTGTACATTGCAATTCAAATGAAATGACGTATTGACTGTCATCACCAACATTATGTGCCACGTGGTATGACCTTGGTGAGCATGGTCTCATCACCACGATGTTCTACGGAAGTAGTTTGTCATTGCCTTCTTCTGGGTAGTATCTTTACAAGACAATAGTTATAAAGAAGGCAATACTTTTATTTGGAGTTTGAAGAGATTTGGCATGTCAACAAATACATTCAAAAACTTCTATAGTTGTACCGTGGAGAGCATTCTGACAGGCTGCATCACTGTCTGGTATGGGGGTGTTGGCTACTGCACAGGACAGAAAGAAGCTGCAGAGGGTTGTAAATCTAGTCAGCTCCATCTTGGGTACAAGCCTAAAAAGTACCTGGAACATCTTTAGGGAGCGGTGTCTCAGAAAGGCAGTGTCCACTATTAACGACCCCCCATACCCAGGGCATGCCCTTTTCTTACTGTTACCATCAGGTAGAAGATACAGAAGCCTGAAGGCACACACTCAGCGTTTCAGGAACAGCTTCTCCCCCTCTGCCATCTGATTCCTAAATGGACATTGAATCCTTGGACACGACCTCACTTTTTTAATATACAGTATTTCTGTTTTTGCACATTTTTTAATCTATTCAATGTATGTATACTGTAATCATTTTATTTATTTATTTATTTATTTATTTATTTTTCTCTTCTATATTATGTATTGTATTGAACTGCTGCTGCTGAGTTAACAGATTTCACATCACATGCCGGTGATAATAAACCTGATTCTGAATCTTCAGAAATTGTCTGCCTGGCATCAGTGGTCACATAACAAGACTTGTAATATGCACCAGCTGCTCATCCACCATGGTTTCGTGTGACCCTGATCGGTTGGGGGGCGGGGGGTTAAGCAGGCGCTACCCCCTTGCCTAAGGGTAACACTCAGGCTAGCGGAGGGAAGGAGCACCTTACACCTCCTTTGGTAGAGACACACCTCCACCCCAACAGCCAATACTGCCTGTACCTCAGGGTGATTATTCACTGTAGTGTAAACAGGCAATACTTACACCTGCAGACTCTGCACCTTTGCAAACAAACAATGTTGGATTGTGCAGTATCATTAGTTTTCCCTTCCAGTTAAAAACCTTTAACAAGAAGGCGGACAGGAGGCCTCTACAAATGGTGATCAGAACTACCCAACGCTTCACTGTCTCCAGCCTACCTGCCATCAAGGATGTATATACAGAAATGTGGTGGAAAAGGGCCAGTCACATCATGAAGGATCCCATACACATTGCTCATGGACTGTTTGTCCCATTCCCATCAGGCAAAAGACTCGGTAGCATTCACGCAAAGACCACCAGACTCAAAGACAGTTACCTTCCCAAAGCAGTAAGGCTAATGAATATCTCCACTCACTAACTCCACCACTACTTTATTATTTTTCATCAGTCACCTTATGTACAGCCAAGCATCACTTTATGGACACACAGTCAATGTATATAAGCTGCCTTATGAATTCATATTAATTGTGTGTTTTTTATCTTCTATGTTTTTTTGTGCTGTATCAGAGCCAGAGTAATAATTATTTCATTCTCCTTCCATTTGAGTACAGGAAATGACATTAAACAATCTTGACTGTTGAATCTTGAATCATTGCATCAGCAACCAGAATGGATATTTAATTCTCCCCACACAAAAAACAGGCAAACAATTAACAGAGACAGAGTGATGTTAGTCTGATTTCAAATGTGGTGAATTTACAGGATGTGCAGCAGAAAACAAATATGGAGAAATAGCCAAATTGTTAAGAGTATTTTAAGATGATATAATTTTATTTGTTTGGTGTGTATTTCTGAATTAACAACAGTGCTTGTAGATTTTGAGCCTAGAAGTACCATACCTTGAGTCAGGACACTAATATGGTTTAATCATGAGAAAACAAGCATTATCTTCAGAAGAAACTTCTTCATCTTGGCAGTGATAAGGGTTCATTACTACAGGGAATAATTGAAGTACAGATAAATTTAAGAGGAAAATGGAGTGTTACATTGATGGAATTGGATGAAGAAGACTGGAAAGAAACTTGAGAGGAGCACAAGTACTTGTTTAGACTGGCTGGGATGAATGCCCAGTTTCATTCCTGGTAATTCTGTGTAATTCTATACAATCCTCCAAAATATTCTTTCAACAGACCAATCATAAATCTTATACCAATCATTTGGAAGGAGTGCAGAAGTTCAAGTTTCAAGTTTAGTTATCACTCAACCATACACAAATATAGCCAAACAAAATAGCTTTCTTTCGGCATCAAGATACAAATATATTACAACCGCATACAGCACACTGCACGTATTACATAGGAAAAGTAGCACATAAATTGTAGCTATGATTTCAGAAAAAGCATACACAGTCACAAAGAGAAAAAATAATAATATAACCCATCCCTGAGTGGCATGACTAGGTTTATGGTAAGCTGTCCTGCGCCAGCTTGTTCGTCCTCTGGGTGAACACTGGAGGGCAGCACCAAGCAACTAACAATGGGCAGCACTGAGTAAGCACTGGAGTGCAGCACTGATGGGACGGGCCAGCCCCCAGCCCGGTTTGGAATGCTGTGGCAAGTGTGGAAGTAGTTCTTCACATGTGAACTGAAGGAAATTCTTGGCTCGAATGGGGGTGAGGTATCGGGACTTAAGAAAGGAGATGTGATTTATCCATTGGTATGGTTAGATTTCAATGAGAATATTTATAGAAATTGCAGATACTTTGGCATCGACAGTACTCAGCCTTTGAACAAGTTGACAATATACTCAGTAATCGCTGGAAATAAATGCGCAGTCCAAATTAAATCATGACCAGTCCATGGAATTGGTCGGGATGCATGGTGCATTATCTAGCCCTCTATAGTGAAGAGATTTGGTGGTAGGTTTTAACACACACAAAATTTTGGAGGAACTCAACAGTTCATGCAGCATGGAAAGAAATGAACAGTCAATGTTTTGGGCCAAGACCATTCATCAGGACTGGAAAGGAGGTGGCACAGAAGCCAGAATAAAACAGTAGGGAGGAGAGGAAGAAACAGGAGCTGGCAGGTGATAGATAAATCCAGATAAAGGGGAAAGGCATGAGGAGGGGGAAGAAAAGGGAATAATGTGAGAAGATGGGAGGTACAAAAGATTCTGCAGATGCTGGAAACTTGAGCAATTCCAGTCTTGATGAAGGGTCTCAGCCCAAAACATCAACTGTTTATTTCCCTTTTTACTTACTGCCTAACCTACTGAGTTCCTCCAGCATGCTCTGTGTTTTGAGGAAGCTGGGAGGTTATTGATGGGACCAGAACATTGACTGTTCATTTTCCTCCATAGATGCCGCCTGACTTGCTGAGTTCCCCAGTATTTTGTGTGTGTTGCTCAAGATTTCCGGCATCTGTAGAATCTCTTGTGTGGTAAATTTTGATATCCAGGACTCATATGCATGAACTTGATCGATGTACAGCATGAAGTGCTTGTTGACCAGGTACTCCACAAGGTGATCTCCATCAATGAGGTTGTGTAAGGGACAGAGGGTTCACACTGCAGTTGATGGAGTATCTTCACAACCTATCGGCTCTGGCTCAGTTTACTACCAGCCTGGCCTGACAAACAATATAGTTTGTGCGGAACAGTAGCCTCCCCCCACAAGCCCTGATTAAAGTTACATTCGGCCATTGTACTTCTGATAGGAATCAAACTGGAATTGAAATTGGTTTATTATTACAGTCGCATGCAGTGGGTTGCAGTACAAAGTTTTCAGTTGTGTGCCATCCAGGCAGAACACACGTGATTCTGCAGAATCCAGAAATCCAGAGAAACATACACAAAATGCTGGAGGAACTCAGCTGCATCTGTGGAGAGGAATAAGCAATAGTTCAATAGTTCCATTTAATATCAGAGAATGTATACAATATGCAACCTGAAATTCTTGTTCATTGCAGATATCCACAAAAACTGAAGAGTGCCCCAAAGAATAAGTGACAGTAAAAATGTTAGACCGCCAAAGCCCCTACGGCTCCTCTCCCACGGTCAAGCAGCAGCAAAGTAACGACCCTCCCTCCCCCACTTATTTCAGCAAAAAAAACCCATCAAGCAATAGCAAATCCCCCAAGAAAGACCATGATCTGTGATACAACAAAAACTACTCATTAACCTGACAATTCGACACACCACAGTCTCTCTCTAATAAAGGGACAGAGAGGTGTCATCCTTTCACAGTGAGAGGGGAGACCAACAAAGACAAACAACTCACTGATTTATAGTGTTGAAGTCTGCCGAATCACTTTTTCTCTGAGATCCCTCACCCGAAAGTTGGCAACAATGAGAAAAAGGGAGGGAGAACATGATCCGAGTCCTGAGCCCTGACAGCTGATCTGCTGTTCCCGATGTTCCATTTTCTCCTGCGATACTTCAGTCAGTGGCACCAGCAGAGAATTGGCTTGTCCCCAGGGCCACATAGCCTCGGAACCTCAAAGACCCGCTTGCCTTCCAGGCCACACCCTTGGAATATTGAAAAATGGCCAGTTAGTGAACAAGGGGAGCAGGTCCCTTCACTGAAAAGAGTGTAGCTCCAGGTCAGGGTCTTCAACAGAACCCCACCCACTTTGAAACGTTAAAAGAGAGACATTGAAGGTAGAAATTAAGCTATTTTCCACAGATGAGCTTGATGGGATGAGTACTTTCATCAAGACTGGAAGAGGGAAGAAGCCAGTAAGAGAAGATGGTGGGAAGGGAAGAAGTGCAAGCTAAAAGGTGATAGATGAAGCTGGGTGGGTTGGGGGGGAGGGGATGAAGTAAAAAGCTGAGAGGTAATAGTTGGAAAAAGTAAAAGGCTGAAGAAGGAATCTAAGAGTGGTCATGGGAGAAAAGGAAGGAGGAGGAGGAGTATCAGAGGTACGAGGTAGATCACGGGAGGAAGGGGGTGGATCACGGGAGTAAAGAAGGAGGAGGAGGAGTAACAGAGGTACGAGGTAGATCACGGGAGGAAGGGGGTGGATCACGGGAGTAAAGAAGGAGGAAGAGGAGTATTAGAGGTACGAGGTAGATCACGGGAGGAAGGGGGTGGATCACGGGAGTAAAGGAGAAGGAGGAGTATCAGAGGTACGAGGTAGATCACGGGAGGAAGGGGGTGGATCACGGGAGTAAAGGAGAAGGAGGAGTATCAGAGGTACGAGGTAGATCACGGGAGGAAGGGGGTGGATCACGGGAGTAAAGGAGAAGGAGGAGTATCAGAGGTACGAGGTAGATCACGGGAGGAAGGGGGTGGATCACGGGAGTAAAGAAGGAGGAGGAGGAGTATTAGAGGTACGAGGTAGATCACGGGAGGAAGCGGGTAGATCATGGGAGAAAAGGAAGGAGGAGGAGCAGGAGGAGGATCAGAGGCATGGGATGAGCAGGTGAGGAGAAGAGAAGCAGTAAGAGAGGAACCAGAATGGAGAACAGAAAAAGAGACAAGGTGAGGGGAAGGGGATGTTGAAGAAATCGATGTTCATGCTGTCCATAAGTATGCAGAATATGGACCTACGGTCAGAGAAAATGCAGTGCAGGTAGACAAATATAAAGTGTGAGGGCCACAGCAGGATAGGTTGGGTCTTACTTGATTTAAATTGGTAGCTTATGGGAACACAGCACCGCTAAAGGTGACCACTTACTGCAACCAATTTCCTGCCTGTACACTGGGTTGCAGATAACAATGGTATCACTGTATCGTGTGATCTGCTGTGATGCTCATGGTCTGTGCAGGCTGAGACTGAGTGATAGCAAGAATCTAAGATGTGTTTGAAAATTAGTTTTAAATGTGTTTCCATCACCTATTTGGGCTCTGAATCCTTATTAGGAGATTTATGAGCAGCTGATAGCACCATCACACCTTTCTGAACTCAGATTGGCTTACACTAATAGTCAATTGCCAATCTCTTAGACAGTCACAGGACAATAGTCATATGATAAGAGGCATGGGTTGAGTGGATAGCAAGAGACTTTCTCCTAGGGCAGAAATGAACACTTTTTTTCCCACTCTCTTTTTGCACTCCATATTTAATTTAATTTTCTTTTTTCTATATTCTCCTTACTGTAATTTATAGTTTTATTATTATATATTGCAGAGTACTGCTGCTACAAGACAAGAAATTTCACGACATATGTCAGTGATATTAAACCTGATTCTGATTCTAATGCAACGGGGCATAATTTGAAGGTGAATGGAGGAATGTATAGGGGATGACAGAGGCAGGTTTGTTGGTGTTTTTGTTTTTACACAGAGAGTGGTGGGTGTGTGGAACACCGTGCCAGGTGTGGAGCTGCGTGCAGATACATTAGGGACAATTAATAAACTCTTACATAGGCACTGGGGTGATAGAAAAATGGAGGCATATGTAGGAGGGAAGAGCTCGATTGATTTTAGAGTAGGTTAAAAAGTTGGCACAACATCGCGGGCCGAAAGGCGTGTGTTGTGCTGCAATGTAAAATGCTCCATGTTCTATATAAGAGACTGCAATTCGGAGCAACACACAATCTGCTGGAACAACTTAACGGGTGAGCAACATCCGTGCAGGTAGAAGAACTGCTGGTGTTTCGGGTTGAGAGCCTGTATCAGAACCAGATGTAGTACTCTTGCTGGTGCACTGCTGGTGTGATTTTGACGCAAAATACCGACTGCTCCTCCCCACCTCCCACAGATGTGCTTGTCCCACTGATCTGCTTCAGCAGATGGTCAGTTACTCAGTCTCTCCTACCCCGAGTTGGAGTGTGGAATGGCAGAATCCAGAAGAATCAAGATCAGAATCAGGCTTATTATCACTGCCTTGTGTGACATGAAATTTGTTGTTTTGCAACTGCAGTACAGTGAAAAGACACAAAACTGCTATAAATTAAAAAATAAATAAATAGTGCAAAAAAAAAGAAGAAATAACGAGCAACACACACAGAATGCTGGAGGAACTCGGCAGGTCAGGCAGCATCTGTGGAAAAGAGTACGCAGTCAATGTTTCAGGCCGAGGCCCTTTGTCAGGATTCCAGAATCAGGAATCACGAGGTAGTATTCATGGGATCATGGACCATTCAGAAATCTGATGGCAGGGTGGAAGAAGCTGTTCCTAAATAATTGAGTGTGTTTTTCAGGCCACTGTACCTCCTCCCTCATGCTAGTAATGACGAGGGCATATCCCAGATGGTTAGGGCTCTTAATGAGGGATGCTTCCTTCTTGAAGCACTGCCCCTTGACATGTCCTCGATGTAGGGGAGGTTTGTGCATGATGAAGCTGGATGAGTCTGCAGCTGCTTGTGATCCTGTGCATTACAGCCTCGATACCAAGCCGTGGTGTAACCAGTTAGAATACTCTTAGAGGAATTTACAAAATCTTTGCTGTCAGCAAATCTCCTCAAACTCTTAAAGGAGCAAGAAGCTCTTAATGAAGTAATGAGCTAGCATGCTTCCTTCATGATTGCATCAATGTGTTGGGTTCAAGATAATTCCTTGGAGATGATGACACTCAGGAACTTAAAGCTGCTCATCCTTTCCACTGCTGAAACTTCAATGAGGACTGCTGTGTATTCTCCCAACCTCCCCTTCCTGAAGTCCACAATCAGTTCATTCACCCTGCTGATGCTGAGTGTAAGGTTACTGTTGGGACACAGCTCAACAGCCCAAGAATACAAACTATGCAAATACAAAACAAAAGTAAATGTGTAATACTGAGAACATGAGTTGTCAAATCCTTGAAAGCGACTCATAGGTTGTGGAATCAGTTCAGTGTTGAGGTGAATGATGTTATCCACACTGGCTTAAGATCTGATGGTTGAAGGGCAATAGCTATTTGGTATATTGCGGAATATTGGTAGCTTAGGTTGGCTATTTGGAAGTTTGGTTGATCACTAAGCTTGGCAAAATGTTTATAAAACATCATAACTATTCCTGAGCCTGGTAGTGGGGAACCTAAGGCTCCTCTACCTCCTTCCCAAAGGCAGTAGCAAGATGAGAGCAGAGCCTGGATGGTGGGGGACCTTGATGATGGAGGCTACACTCTTATGGCAGCACTCCTCATAAATGTGCTACAAGGAGTGCTGGTTGGGAGGGGTTTTTCTGTGGTGGTTGCTGATAATGGATGAGCTATAGATGGAAGGAAATGAGGATTCTGGCCCAATGCCATTCTTCATCCTGTATTCACTAAACTTTCCTAATGAATAATGTACAGCTGAAAGTACTTCACTAGTAATATCATGGTCTGATTTGGCAGTTCAAATGCACAGGAATGCAAGAAGCTGCAGAGGGTAGTGAACTCAGCCCAATGCATTACAGGTGCATCTTGTAGATGTTATAATATCTACAGAAGGTGCTACCTCAAGAAGGTAACATCTATTTCCAAAGATCCCCACCACCCAGGCCATGCCATCTTCTTGTAGCTACCATTAGGCAGGAAGTACAGAAGCCTGAAGTCCCATAGCCTCTGGTTCAAGAATGGCTACTTCCCTTCAACCATTTGGTTCTTGAACCAAGTGGCACATCCCAAATCACTGCAGTTCAGACACATGACGACCACTTTGATGATTTTGCACTAAAATGGATAATTTTTGTTCTAATTATGTTCTTGCTTGGAAATATTATGTTTAATCCATACCTAATTGATGTCTTTCTTGTGAATGCTGTCTATATAATGCAATGTGCCTGTGATGCTGTTGCAATTAAGTTTTAAATAACATCTGTGCACACATGGACTTGAGCAAGCGACAATAAACTCCACTTAGTCTTTGGTTAATGGGAAGGACAGAATTAGTCTGAGATTCAGGGGTATATTGTCAAGATATTGGGGAAATACTATATTTACAAACCTATCTCCTACACTATATTATGAGGCATAAGCACAAGAGATTCTACAGATGCTGGAAATCTAGAGTAACACACACAAAATGCTGGTGGAACTCAGCAGGACAGGCAGAATTTATGAAAATGAATGAAGAGCTGATGTTTTGAGCCGACATCCTTCGTCAGGACTCCATTTATAAAAGATATCAGTAGACAGTCTATCTCATAAGATGGAGATAGGGGGATCGAGAAATGGGAGAGGGTTGTCAGAAAGGGATCAGTGGATTGAAGGGCAGGGTGTGAATTGGAGGCAAAGCTGATGAAACTGACGAGCTCAGCATGCCTGCATAAAGCATGAACCCATGCAGTCATCAATATAGCAAAGAGACGTTGAGAAGTGTTTCTAGTGAGGGTTTGGAACCTGGGCAGTTCCACATATTCAATGAAAAGGCAGCCATAGCTGGGCCCCATGCAGGTGATGATAGGGTCCATAGGGCCCTGGGATCCTGATGAAGGTTCTCAGCCCAAAATATTGGCTCTTTATTCCTCTCTGTAGATGCTGCCTGATCTGCTGCATTCCTCCAGCATTTTGAATGTTTTACTCTGCATTGAGAGCCATTATCTTTTCATCCTGATTCATGACCGCTACAGGATGGATTATGAAATCATCCAGACATTGCATTTGTCACAGTAGTGAATCACTTTATACTCTTAGAGGCAAATGCTATAATTGTAAAAAAAAAACCTATGTTTTCTAAAGGTATTAAGGACAATGTAAAGCTCAAAGTTAAAGAATACAGGAATGCAAAAATGGCCCATATCGCAATGAATAGAAAGTTTACAAGAAGCAATGAAAAATAACCAAACAGAGTGAACTCCAAAACAGGAAACTTAAAAAGAGGGATCAAAAATGGTATAATTGAAAAAAACAAAAAGCTTGTTTGAAATATTTTCAATACATTGGAGCCTGAAAGTGCAATGTCATAAATGAAAATTGAAACAGAATCAGAAATAAAAATAGGAAAATGTGGCATTATCAAATTCAAAATGCAGAATGATGAAAACAAGTTATTATTTAAATGGAGTGAGACTGTAAGATATTGCAGTACAAAGGGATCTATGAGTCTTCGTGCATGAAATACAAAGGATTGCCATTGAGCTCCAGTAGTGATAGAAAATTAATGGGATCGTGGTCCTTGTCACTGGGGATACACAGTATAAAAACAAGGAATATATGATCAATGTTGAAAGTTCAAAGTAACTGTATTATCAAAGTGCATATATGCTACCATCTACTCCCCTGGGATTGATTTTCTTACAAGCATTTACTGGATAAAAGTACAATAGAACTTTACAAAAGACTATACTAAAACAGACAAAGACTGATAAACAACCAATGTGCAAAAGAAGACAAGCTATGCAAATAAAAAAAATATTACTGAGAACATGAGTTGTAAAGAGTCCTTGAAAGCGAGTCAGTAGGTTGTGGAATCTATTCCAAGCATTGGTTCAGAAGCCTGATGTTTGTAGGACAATAAATGCTCCTGATCCTGGTGGTGTGGGACCTAGGCTTCTGTACTTCCTGCCTGGTGTATGGGGTGTCAGGAAAGGGTAGCACCTCTGGTGGGGGAACATGTCGCGTCCTTTTCAGGGCGGTTAGTCCACCTTTGGTCCCCACCTGGCACTCAGCTCTCACCTGTGGCTCCCCGTAGCTGTTTGTATGCGACAGCGGCCACACCCCAGGCAACGGCTTTGACAAGCCGGCTAAACCAGGTGAGGGTAGCCGACGGGTCTCAAACCCTCAGTGAGATAGGGACTTGTCTATCCCAGCATGTGAAGACAGACTGTGGCAGATTGAACGGACGAGACCAGTAGAAGGTCCAACAGTCAAGAAGGCAGTCTCTGCAAGCGTCGTGGAACGTGTATAGAGCAGGACAAGACACAGAAGACGTCCTGGTCATCCACTGCGCCTGGTCCCATCTCCAGCCGTCTCGACTCTGTCTTGCCACTGGATCCAGATGGGAATTGGGAAGAGAGAGTGAGGCTGACACTGCGCAACTCTCCCTCACTTAAATCCAAGTCATGCGCTAGTCTCAACACCATCATAATGGTGTTGAGGTCCTCATCGACATTGACGATGGACGAACACTACTTCCTGCCCGCTGGTAATAGCAAGAAGAGGGCATGAACTGGATGGTGGGGAACTTTGATGATGAAAGATGCTTTCTTGCTGCTCCATGTAAATGTACTCTGTGGACAGCTCCACTGGTGTGTTTTTACCCAGAGTTCTGCATTAGGTTCTGTCTCCATATTACAAAAGGAAGTATCTGCAGGTACAAAGTTCACTAGGTTGCTTCCCATGACAAACTGGTTGTCATAGGAAGAAGGGCTTGAAGTCTTTGAAGTTTATATGAATAAGAGGGAATCCCATAGAAATGTATAAGATCCTGTGGAGGATGGACAGGGGGATGCTGAGAGGATATCTCTGCTAGCGATGGTATCTGACACTAGGGGGAATTATTTCAGAACTATTTAATTTGATGTTCAAGAGAAACTTCTGTTAGAATAACTCTGCAAGTACCAGAGGAACTCAGCAGTTCAGAAAGCTTCAATGAAGGGAATTGGATAGTCGGCATTTCAGGATGAAACTTCTCATCTGGGCTAGAAGGAAAAGGGGAGATAGCCGGTAAAAAAAGATGGTTTGCAACAATAGGTGGATCCAGGTGAGGGTGGAGGAGGAGTGATAGGCAGTTAAGGTTGGGTTGGTATAATGTCAAAAATTGGGAGTTGATAGGTGGAAGTAAGAAAAGGTTGAAGATGGTGGAATATCTCTTCAAGATATTCCTAGCTCTTTTTTAAGAAAATTGTGAACTTCGGAATTTTCCATCAATCAGAACCAGATAGTCACCAGTATTCAAATTTCATTATAACTATAATGAATAAAAATAGTATCAAAAATTCTCAGGGTTTGAAAGAAAGTTGGTGAAAACATTGTGAGTGTCCCAAGTCTGTTTCTCAAAGATCCCCTCAGTGTAGCTTATGCCTTTAGATTAGATACTTATGATCGACACAGTGCAAGGTAAGAAAGTTGGAGGAAGGAAATCATGGTATTATAGATTAGTCAACCAGAAAACCCTTAGCCAGAAATTGCTGGAATCTATAGTTAAGACTTGATCAAATGAACACCTTGAAAACTTTCAGGTGATCAGAGATGAACTTAGAAAGTTAAATAAATACTTCATAAACATTATTGAATTTTTGAAAGAGTATTTAAAATAGTAGGGACCTTTTGTGGGCTTATTTATCTTAACAATCAGAAGACATTTGATTAAGTACCCCAAGAGATTATTTGCAAAGGGAAAAACTCATAGAATTGTAGGCAAATTGTCAGCCTGATTAGGAAATTGGGCAAATCATTAGGAGGCAAAGTATGGATAACATGTAGGTTCATCAATTGATGGAGTGTAGCCAGATATTTCCATGAGAAAATATAAAGTCTTGCCTATTCAGTGTATTTATTAATGATTGAGATGATGGACTGGAAAGCCACATTATCACTAAGATAGGCAGCATCATAAATAGTGAATATGAAACCATAAAATTATAGAGAAATATTAATAGATTACATGACTAATTGTTGTGAATAATGGAATTCAATGTTGGTAAATGTGAGGCCACCTGATTTAGCCCCAAAAAAAAGATCAGAAAGATTTTTTTCTAAATAATGAAATGCTAGAAACTATGAAGTCCTAAAGAGGCCTGTGAACCCTCCACATAAAATGTCATAGGTAGATGTGAAAGCTAATGCAATGTTTGTCATTACACCTAGAGTTAAGTAATAAATAAATCTTGTGTTTAGAAATGATGGAGCTAGCTTGACAGGCCGAATGCCATCCTCATTTCCTTCTGAGTTCCAGTATAATCAGCAGAGAAAGAGATATTGATAAAAATGAGCAGAAACTGATGAACTCAATTGTCTCACATACCTTCCTATTAACGTTCTCTGGTCCAGGAGCTGAAGTTCAGATACTTGAATCTCATTGCATTGTGTGGTTTCCTTCATAACAATACCACCTGGTACTGGGAATTTTAATTCCACTTAATAATAGATAAATCGCTGAATCAATTGAGTCCGGCTTAAAGAGCTAACTAGCAGTATAAAAACCCTAAAGACAGATTAATAAATGCTCTCCTGAAAAGCAGTGTGGTTGCTGAGCGTTAGTCTTGTGCCTGAGGAGCAGCTGTACAAACTGCCTGGGTATTGCTCTTGCCAATTTCCCTGCAGGTTTCCCTCAGTTCTGAAGCATGTCCTCCCACAGCACTCAGAGAGTTAACGTGAATCTAGGAGACTCCGGTTGTATTTTGGCCCATAGGAGCTCTTACATATTCAGTTTTGCCTCTCACGAGTATTCCTCCTGGAAGATATCTACTCATAATAATAACCCATGATCTCTTTAGTTCTTCTTGTGCTGTGTGTCTGGCAAGATGCCTACATTTTAGCAATCAGCAACATAAAGATCTGGCCATGTGACTCCAGTGCAGTCTCAATGGAAGAGAACCTTTCTCTACTAAAATTTCTAAAGTCTTAACTTCTATTTGAATGCAATAATGCACAATTGGATATTAGAAGTAATTGTAACAATGCATAACAAAATTCTGGAAAAAAAAATTGAATCATGTTTGTGATCCAATCACAAACAAGAGTAAATCTGCAGATTGCTGGAAATTCAAGCAAAAGACAGAATGCTGGAGGAACTCAGCAGGCCAGGCAGCATCTATGGAAAAATGTACAGTTGACGTTTCGAACCAAGATCCTTTGGCAGGACTGGATGAGTAGATTTGGAAAGCTTTTAAACCATGTAAGCTTCAAAATATACAAACTCTTTTATTTTATTTCCAAGAGGAAAGCAATGCAGCATAATGCAGAGGTATTTTTGTCTCAGATTCTGTGATGGTGGATGACTATAAACTCAGTGCTAAATTTTGGATGCAATACACTCAAGTGTTTTATCTCCTGTGAGGTTGCCACTGAATATTTCCATACTCACTTGGAGCTTTCAGGAAGCTTTTAAGTTTGAGCAGAGTATTGATTCTCCTTAACACCATAAATATTTGTTCTCTTCCAGCAGCCATAGGCTTCCTGTCTTTTTCTCCCTCTGATTTATTTATGTTTCCTTATGCCCATACCTCTTATGCGTGGAGTTTGGTCGTCACCATGAACTGTAGAAGTGGCTTGCATTGTGTTCAACATTACAGCACATTGCTGGGTGTGCAGCTGAATGGAGTCAGCTGTGACTGACTGTTCTGAATGAAACTAACAGCCAGTGTTTAGTTATTCTCCAGTAAGTCAATAGCAGCCAGAATTAGATCATTTGGCCCATCGAGTCTGCTCTGCTATTCCATCATGGCTGATTTATTATCCCTCTCTACCCCCATTATCCTGCTTTCTCCTTGTAATCTTTGACACGCTGACTAATCAAGAACCTATCTACCCCCATTTTAAATATAACCAGTGATTTGGCCTTTACAGCTGTCTGTGGCAATGAATTCCACAGATTCTTTTGGCTTAAGAAATTCCTCCTCATCCCTGTGCTAACTGGATGTCCCTCTTTTCTGAGGCTGTGTCTTCTGGTCGTAGACTCCCCCACTGTAGAAAACATTCTCGCCACATCCACCCTTTATAGGTTTCAGTGAGATTCCCCTTCATTCTTCTAATTGAGCCTCTGAACGTGAAATACAAAATGCACCACAGACAGAGAAAGCATGCAAGAAGGGTGCTGATGATAGTCATGTGGAATTTCAAATACGCAGGTAGATTGGGAAAAGCAGGTTGCTGCTGGATCCCAAGAGAAAGAATTAGTGAAATGCCTACAAAATGGCTTTTTTTGAGCAGCATGTAAGATCAGAATAAGCTGAGTGATAGATGTAATGAACTCCAGATTGCTCATGCTGGAATTCCCTAGTATTCCCAAACCATGGTAGTCAGACCTGGCATGTTTTGAAAATCCTAGGCCTGAAGATTAGAAAAAAAAAATCAGGCATGTTTCATAAGTAATCATTTGGTTATCTGTTATCATAATATTTGTGTACTTTTGGATTTGTCTGTTTCTAAATGCGCAAAAGGATTAAAAATAAATTATAATAATTCTAATTTCTACATTCAAGAAGATACCCGGACAAAATATTTTACAGCCAATTAAATATTTCTGAAATTTAGTTGCTATTTTATTGGTGATGGTGTTGTGGATAGTGTTGAAGGTTATAGTACATTTCAGTAGGATATTGATAGGGTACAGAGTAAGACTGAGAAGTGACAGATAGAGTTCAGTCTGGAAAAATATGAAGTGATACACATTGGAAGTTTTAACTTGAAGATGGAGTACAAGGTTAATGGCAGGACTCATCGCAGTGTGGAGAAATGAGGAATTTTGGAGTCCATGTCCAAAAATCTCTTTAAGTTGCCACACAAATTGATAAAGTAGTTAAGATGGAGTAACATGTGCTAGCCTTCGTTAGTTGGGGGAATGAGTTCAAGAGCTTTGATCATACTTGGAGTGTTGTGTTCATTTTTGGTTGCCTCAATATAGGAAGGATGTAGAAGTTTTAGAGAGGGTGCAGAGGTGATTTACCGAGATGCTGCCTGGATTAGAGAGCAGGTTTAATGAGGAAAGGCTGAGCAAGCTAGGGCTTTTCTCCTTGCAGAAAAGGAGGATGAGAGGTGACTTGATAAAGATGTATAACAGGATAAGAGGCATAGATAGATTGGACAGTCAGTGCCTTTTTTACACGGTAGCAATAGCTAATATGAAAGGGCATAATTTTAAGGTGATCAGAGGAAAGTATAGGGAAGATGTCAGAAGTAAGTTCCTTACACAGAGAGTAGTGGGTGCTTGGAATGCCCTGCCAGGGGTGGTAGTAAATGAAGATACATCAGGGACATTTAAGAGACTCCTTGATATGGAAGTAAAAATCGAGGGCTATCTGGTGGAGGGATTGGTTAGATTGATCTGGTCTAGGTCAAAAGGTCGGCGCAACGTCATGAGACAAGGAACCTGTACAATGCCTTGCTGTTCTTTAGTCTATATTTAATTATTGTATGAACTTTTACAATTAATTTCCTAATAAAGAACAACATAATAATGACCAGATGATATACTATAGTGATGTTGGTTGATGATGAAATTTGTCAGGGCACTGGGATAACTTTCCTGCTCTGTTTTGAACTAATGCCAAGGGAATTTCCTGCCCATCTGAGAGAAGAGGTAGTGTTTCATTCAAAAAGTCAATTCAAAAAGCAGCACAACCCACAATGGCATACACTCCGTACTGCACCAGCATGTCAGATCTTTTTCTTGATCGTTTTTGTGATCAAGGCTTTGGATATTTTATCCTTACCAGTGGCAAGTGGGAATTTTTTCATTACATTATTATTCTTTGGGTTACACTGGCTCTTCTAAAGTATGAAATTCCCCAGGATACAGGGACCACGTTCCCTAATACTAATTGGAGGATGCACTGCGTAGGAGCACAACAAGCAGTAGTATAGCAGAGTGAGACATCATTTCGGCATGCTACATTCCTACATGGTATCAACTGCAAAAAAAAGTGTGCATATACGGGTGCCACGGTAGCACAGGGATTAGTATGATGCTGTTACAGCTCAGAGTGCCCGAGTTTAATCCAGGTGTCCTCTGTAAGGAGTTTGTACGTCCATCCCACGACCCCGTGACTTTCCTCCATGTGCTTCAGTCTCCCACAGTCCCAAGACATACCGGATAGTAGGTTAGTTGGTCATTGTAAATCATCCCGTGATTAGACCATAAGACCATAAGACAAAGGAGCAGAAGTAGGCCATTCGGCCCATTGAGTCTGCTCCACCATTTTATCATGAGCTGATCCATTTTCTCCTATTTAGTCCCACTCCCCTGCCTTCTCACCATAACCTTTGATGCCCTGGCTACTCAGATACCTATCAATCTCTGCCTTAAATACACCCAATGACTTGGCCTCCACTGCGCCCGTGGCAACAAATTCCATAGATTCACCACCCTCTGACTAAAAAAATTTCTTCGCATTTCTGTTCTGAAAGAGCGCCCTTCAATCCTTAAGTCATGCCCTCTCGTACTAGACTCCCTTATCATGGGAAACAACTTTGCCACATCCACTCTGTCCATGCCTTTTAACATTAGGATAGAATTAAGTTGAGGGTTGCTGGGCCACATGGCTTGAGGGACCAGAACTGCCTATTCCATAATGTATATATAAATTAATGAATTAAATTACCATTAATGTGATGCTGCTATTGAAAGACATTGAGGCATTGGTTATAACTAATGCAGTTCAGACTTATTTGCAACACCACCATGGGCCCTGTAAACTGATAATTCATGTGAGATGCCTATGTGTGCTAACTACTGACCTCACATTGAGGATTCCTGCTGGATATGACAGCTTTTCTCTCCTGTGATTTCCTATTCTCTTCTGTCACTTTATTCTAAATCACTAACAAGTTACCATAGCAATGATCTTCTGTTCTTTTCCCTTTTGGATTTCCTCTCCCTATTAACACTCTGCTCTCTCCACTAATCTGTGTCTGGTCTATCTGTAGATGTGTAAAAAGCATCAGATAAGAAGAAGGAAATACACATCGGTGTGTATGGTCCTATTGGATACCACATGAATACTGTACATACAGTATGCATGGCTGGGGGGCATGGGGCGGTTGAGTATTATTCTGTACACACTAACCTGGAGTTCAGTCCATAGGGGTGACATAGTAGTGTAGTGGTTAGCATAATGCATTATAAGGCAACTGTAAAATCAAGGTGCAATTCCTGCCACTGGCTCAGAAGAGTTTGTGTGTTCTCTCCATGATCACATGGGGTTCTCCCGAGTGCTCTGGTTTTCTCCCACATTCTAATGATGTACTGCAGAGATCATATTAACTGGCTACATCACTGTCTGGTATGGTTGGGGGGGGGGGGGGAACTGCACTGGACTGAAATAAGCTGCAGAAAGTTGTGAACTCAGTCAGCTCGTTCATGGCCACTAGAGTTCCCAGCTTCAAAAAGCAATGCCTGTAAAAGGCTGCACTCATCATTAGGATCCCCATCACCCAGGGCATGCCCTCTTCTCATTGCTACCATCAGGGTAGGAGGTACAGGAGCCTGAAGACACACACTCAGCGATTCAGGAACAGCTTCTTCCCCTCTGCCATCCAATTTCCAAGTGGACATTAAACCCATGAACACTACATCACTACTGTTTCTTGTCCTTTTGTATTATTTAATTTAATTTTTTATTATATATACTTATTGAAATTTACAGTTTTTTATTATTATGTAGTGCAATGTACTGCTGTGGCAGACAGCAAATTTCATGACATATGCTGGTGATATTAAACCTGATTCTGACTATGAAATGTATGGTTAGTGTTAGTGATTCGTGGGCATGCTATGTTAGCACCAGAAGTGTGGTGACACTTGTGGGCTGCCCAGCACAATTCACGCTGATCTGGTTTGATACTGAAATCACACTTCACTGTATGTTTTGATGTACATGTGACATATAAAGCTATTCTTTAATCTGGTTTCCAAAAGAAAAGTGGTCAAGGTCATTTGAAGCAACACGCACAAAACACTGGAGGAACTTTTTTAATATATATGCTTATTCAAAGTTACAGGTCAGGCAGCATCCATGGAGGTCAACGTTTTGGGCCGAGACCCTTCTTCAGTCCCGAGTTCTTCCAGCATTTTCTGTGTTGCTCCAAATTTCCATAATCTGTAGACTCTCTTGTACCTCCAAGGTATTTTAATATGTCTATCTTCTGTGTAACTACAGTGCCTTAGTTAAACATGTGAACCCAAAAATTGTGGAGCAACTACTTCTGTAAATTAGAACAAAGGAGGTATTTGCCTTATATGATTTGTTTACGGACTCTTCTATTGTATGCTAATCGTGCTGTAAGATCCTTAGTAGTGGGAGCTCCTTGAATCAAAATGAAATGCAGAAGAAAACTTTGTCGGTTGATACCTGCAGGACTTTTGCATGGATTGTGACCTTTCAGTTCGTTTAGCATTTTCTGTATCTGGGGTGCACTTCAAAGTATGGCTGTACCAACTGGGGAACAAAGTTCCACAAAATCTACACACTAGAGGAAAGGTGTCAATACAACTGAAAGATTGCAGAGAAAATTTGCAAGACTTTTGCCATGACTTGAGGGCCTGAGTAATAGGGAAAGGTTGAACAGGTTAGGACTTTATTCCTTAAGCTGAGGGGGGATTTGATAGAGATATAGAAGGGCAAATTACAAGAGCAAAGGCAGGAAGTAAGAGAGTTAATTGTGAACACTTTTTTTCTGGCAAGCCCACATCAGGCATGTGGAGGGTGTTTAAAGATCAATTGCACCAAGTACAGCAAAGGTATGTTCCTGTTAGAAGGAAGGATAGGGATGGAAAGTTAATAGAACCTTGAATGTCCAGAGAAGTGATGAATGGAGTCAAGAAGAGAAAGGAAAAGTATGTAAAGACTCAGACGTTAGGATCAAACGGAGTACATGATGATTATAAAGAAGCCAGAAAAGAATCCAAGAAGGGAATTAGGAAAGCTAGGAGGGGCCATGAGCAGTCTTTGGCAAGTAGGATCAAGATTAATCCCAAGGCATTCTACACATACATCAAAGTAAGAGAATAATCGTTGAGAGGGGAGGACCACTCAAGGATAAGGGGGCGGGGAGGACATTTGCTTGGATATGGAGAATGTGAGTGAGGTCCTGAATGAATATTTTACCAGGGAAAATGAGATGGAGGACCAGGAGATCAGTATGTTTGGGCATTGAGAGATCAAGGAGGAAGAAGTGTTGGATCTCCTAATGAATATTAAGGTAGAGAAGTCCCCAGGGCCAGATGGGATTTATCCCCAAGGACAAGAATGTTGGGGTCTTGACTAGTATCTTTGTGTCCTCTCTCGGCACAAGCAAGGTCCTGGAGGACTGGCAAGTGGTGAATATTGTACCTCTACTTAAGAATGGAGCAAGGGAAAATCCTGGGAACTATGGACCAGTGAGTGTCACGTCAGTTGTAGGGAAATTGCTAGAGAAAGTTCTTAGGGATAGGATATACGAACATTTGGAAACCCATGGCCTAATTAGGCATAGTATGGGGCAAGTTGTATCTTACCAACTTGATGGAGTTTTTCGACAAGGTGATGAGAGAGATTGTTGAAGGTAGAGCAGTGGATGTTGTCCACATGTATTTTAGAAAGGATTTGACAAAGTCCATCATGGGAGGCTAATCCAGAAGATTAAGATGCATAGGATCTGCAAGGAACTGGCTGATTGTGTTATGTTACTTCTGTTTTAACGTACTATGGGTTAACAATGAAGAATCATGTTCTGGAAGAATTAGAGAACTTTTATTTACAATAATAAACAAACACGTTTTAAACCCGCCACATGCTGAAACATTCTGGCAAACCCTGTGCATGCTCAGTGCTCTGTCCAATCAGGTACTGGCACATCATTGCACGAGATATCACCACATCTTCATTTCCTTAAAAAGAAAAGAATAAATAACAACATTAACCAATAAACAAATCAGCTAACGGAAACTCTGAAGTTGGCTCTTCACTATCTGGGCCATGACTCTTCCTGTGCTTCTTCTTTTTCTTCTTCTTTCCTGCTTGAAGCTTTTCTTTATGTATCTCAACTAAACTTTTTGGTATACTCTCACATGTCTCCTGGTTAGAATCTGGAATTTCAGGTAAGCAGTTCACGCTATCCTCCTCAGCAATCTGCTTCCTTGCTTCTGTTTGGACTGTACCTTTCCTAATTCCTTCCACTTCCATTTGTAATGAAATACGAATCTTCTTATCTTTATCTAATTCATTCATTAACAGTGTAATCTCTTTTTTATGCTGAGACTTCATCATTTCAATAAAACTTCTCAATTCCATTACAGTCAACCTTCATTTATCCGATTACCTGTAATCCAGTTTCTTCGATAATCCGGCGCTGTTTATGCTTAATGTGATCCTTCTGTAATTCAGCAATTTCACTAATCTGGCCTGTACGTCGACCTGTACTTCTGCTTTCACTTCTTCCTTATACTGTGTCCACTGTGAGCGTTCTTGCTCTAGACGGTGATTAGACTGAATCTCATATTCTCTCAGTGTCTCTTTCATTATCACTTGCATTGAAGCAACCTCCTCCTGCCATTGTTTTTTCACATCGTCAATAGCCTCCTGTTTGGTCGTCTCAGACACTGCAGCTGCTGCTTTTATATTCTCCATGTCAGCCTTTTCATAAAGCGCATCTATGTAAAATTCCTCATGTTCATCTTCAATCACTGCATTTACTTGTTTCATTTCATTTTCCTTCTTTCTACTTCTACAACAACGCGAAAAATGATTAATCTTACCACAGTTGTAGCAAAGTCTGCCATACGTGAAACACTGATTTGGATGATGTTCCCACGCACAGCGATCACATGACTTTTTTCTTTCAAATGCCATCTTGCTCTCCATTGGTTTTGTTGACCTATTATTATATTTCTTGATATATTTGCGCGCTTTTTTACAGCGTTTACATTGCAGTTTTTGACAAAAAGCTCTTCAGCCGGCGACATTACGGTCTCAGAAGCTTTGCAAAGTGCCAAAGCTTTTTCGAAATTTAAATCTTGCTCTCTCAACAGCCTTTCTCTCAGTGCATTATCTTGAAAGCCACAAACTAGTCTATCTTTAGTAAGAGAGTCTGTGCGCAATCCAAACTCCCATGTTCTACTATGCTTTCTTAACTCCGTAACATACTGATCAATTGTTTCAGTAGCTCTCTGTGCACTTGTGAAAAATTTATGCTGCTCGTACGTTAAATTATGCGTAGGTATACAAAATACTTCAAATCTGTCCATTATCGACTTTAAATTGAATTATCTCCATCTTCAAAGACAAATTTATTGTATGCCTCTACTGCGTCATTTCCGATTACATGGAGCAGAACTGCAGCTTTGGTTTTTTCCGCTTTTCTATCAGCTCTGATCGTCGATAAATATATTTCACACTGTTGATTGATTATCCTCCAATTCTCAGCTACATTGCCAGTCAGCTGCAATTTTGGTGGGGGTTGTAAACCTTCCATTCTACCATTTACAGTTCAAACTCTTTTCTTCTTTATTTTCGATTATCTTCGATTCTCGATTCTCAATTCTCCCGTATTATTCTTCCAGAACCACTTCTGACACCATCATATGTTACTTCTGTTTAAACATACCGCGGGTTAACAATGAAGAATCGTATTCTGGAAGAATTAGAGAACTTTTCTTTACAGCAATAAACAAACAAGTCTTAAATCTGCCACATGCTGAAACATTCTGGCAAACCCCACGCTTGCTCAGTGCTCTGTCCAGTCAGCTACCACCACGTCATTGCACGAGATAGCACCACAGATTGGAGTTAGAATTTACTTGCACATAGAAGACAAAGGGTAGTGGTTGAAGAGACTTACTTGAGCTGGAGGTCTGTAAGTAGTGGGGTTCAGTGGAGATCTGTGCTGGGACTTCTACTGTTTGTGATATATGACCTGGATGAAAATATAGATGGGTGAGTTAGTAATTCTGTAGATGACACCAAGATTGGTGGAGTTGTGGATAGTGTAGAATACAGGGCGATATAGACCAGTTGCTAATACTGTATGGGCAGAGAAATGGCAGATGGTGTTTAACCCAGATAAATGTGAGGTGTTGCACTCTGGTAGGGCAAATATAAGGAGACAGTACACGGTTAAGGGCAAGGTTGTTAACAGTGTTGCTAAGCAAAGAGATCTTGGGGTCCAAGTTCATAGCTCCATGAAAGTGGCTACACAGGTCAATAAGGTGGTTAAGAAGGCTTTTGGAATGCTTGCTTGTATTAGCCGAGGCATTGAGTTCAAATGTCAAGAGGAAATGTTGCAATTTTATAAAATTCTGGTAAGGCCAATCTGGAGAATCTAGTTCTGGTTGCCCCACTATAGGAAGGCCATTGAGGCTTTGGAGAGGGTGCAGAAGGGGTTTACCAGGATGCTCCTAGTTTTGAGGGGATGTGCTATCATGAGAGGCTGGACAAGCTTGGCTTGTTTTCTCTGGAGTGGCAGAGGCCTGAGGAGAGATCTGACAGAGGTTTATAAGATTGTGAGAGACTTAAGTACAGCGAGTATCTTTTCCCAGGGTAGAATATCTAATACCAGAGGGCATGCATTGAAGTTGAGAGGGAGGTAGGTTCAAAAGGGATGTGAGGGGTAGGTTTTTTACTCAGTGGTGGATGCCTGGAATGTGCTGCTTGGAATGGCGGCAGAAGCAAATATATTAGAGGCTTTTAGATAGGCAGATGAATACGAGGAAGATGTAGACATTGTGTAGGTAGGAGGGATTAGTTTTAGTGGGTTTTTTGATTTACATTTTAGCTGGTTCAGGACAACATTGTGGGCTGAAGGACCTCTTCCTGTGCTGTACTATTTTATGTTCTGTGCAAAATGATGAGGAGTATAGACAGGGTAAATACAAGCATGCGTGAGACTACAACCAGAGGTCATAGGCTAATGGTAAAAGGTGAAATATTTAAGAGAAACATGAGGGGAAATTTCTTCAGCCCAAGGGTGCTGAGAGTGCAGAATGAGCTGCCAATGGTGGATGTGAGGTCGATATCAACATTTAAGAGAAATTTGGATAGGTACATGCGTGGGAGGGGTATGGGGAGCTATGGTCCGCATGCAGGTCAATGGGACTAGGCAGACTGATAGCTCAGTGTGGACTAGATGAGCAGAAGGACCTGTTTCTGGGCTGTACTTTTCTATGACTCTACAGTATGAAATGTTGTGTGTAGTGTTTATGTGAAAATTTCTGTCTGTGTCACACAGAATAAAGCTGCAGCCGTGATTGTTTCTTTCCAACCATTTCATGGTACTCCGCTCTATGTGAATACACAACTTGTCATACATCTGGTGGAGGTTGTTTTTTAATGTAAAATTATACTGTAAGGGCAAGGTAAATTTACTGATTCTCCTTTGCCATGAGTTTATATTGCTTTGTTTTTCAATTGCTGACATTTTATAATTTCAAGAGACAATGGGTGTCACAACATCAAAATTCAAAATTCAAGTAAATTTATTATCAAAATACATATATGGTGACATATATGTACAACCCTGAGATTCATTTTCTTGCGGGCAACCACAGTCAATACAAGGCACAGGGTAGAATCAATGAAAGACCAGACCAACAGGACAGACAAACAACTAGTCTGTAAAACAGCAAATTGCTCAGATAAAAAAAGAAAAAATAAATACTTATAATAATAAATAAATAAGCAACAAATATCAAGAACAGGAGATAAAGAATAATTGAATCCGAATCTACAGGATGTGGGAACAGTTCAGTGATGGGGTGAGTGAAGTTGAGTGAACTTATCCTCTCTGGTTCAAGAGCCTGATGGTTGAGGGGTAATAATTGTTCCTGAACCCGGTGGTGTGAGTTCTGAGGCTCCTGTACCTTCTAAATTGATGGCAGCTACAAGAAAAGAGCATACTTGGCAACATTGAAAAAAATAACTTCACCTGCCTGACAAGCTGGACACTGATATAACTCTGAGAAAGTGTAGACATCTAATGTCATGCACTTGACCTCATGTAACAGCAAGGTTTTCAAATAAGGTTTCTTTCTTGAAACCAACAGTTCTGCAGTTTTGTTTGTTTATGCAGACGCAGCTGAAAAGCATTGTATGTGATGGAAAATCAATAAAATGTAAATGTATATGCACTGGCAGCTTTTTGTGGCATTCTGCAGCTGCCAGACTGAATGAGGATGGATCAGAGGGCGTGGTGGAGTGGTGGATTGCATCTGGTGTTCCACTCAAAACTGTTGTAGTGACGCAATCAGAAAGCAGCTCTTAATTACAGGGTTTGGTAATTAGTGTGTGGTGTTATGAATGGTCTGTCAAAACAGGTAGAATCTCCTCAAACAGCTCATTACTCAGAGACACCTACCATTAATTATTTAATAATCAGCTCATTAATGATCTAGCCTACTGGCCGGCCTTGGATTGCACAGCTCGAACTGACCAAGCACAGGTATTTCTGGAGTGTTGGGTGAGTGGGAGGGGCTGGTATAATGAGCAGTAGTAAAGACTCTAATTAGATATCGGCTGACTTAATACATTGTGCCTCTATAAGAAGGCACAGGTTTAACCCTTCCAAACTAATTGTTCCACCCAGGAATACTGATTAATCACAATTTTTTTTTTCATTCTTCCTTTAAATGCTCCTTTCATTTTATTTCTTTGTTCTCATATACTCAATCCAATGATGCTCCTGTTCTATGTTCTCTACTGCCATGACGAGGCCACTCTCAGGGTGGAGGAGCAACTCCTCATATTCTGAGGTGATTTCCAAATTGATGGCATAGACATTGATTTCTCCTTACAGTTTTTCTTCTCTTTTTTCTGGGTACAAAGATGTTAAAGAGGTGAATTCACAAACTCTGGAGACCTCAACAGTGATTAGGCTTCAGTTGATGTAGCAGTGACACCTTGTCCTTTCAGCCTTTGATAGGAAGCACAAGGTGAGACCCACTTTTTGTCAAAGACACCCTGAGATACTTCCTAAATATCACTGATATTTAGAGACATTTTCCCTCCCTGTTCTCTTTTCTAATATTCCCAACTCTGGCCTCTTGCCTCTTCTCCTCACCTGCCTATTGCCTCCCTCTATTGCCCCTCCTCCTTCCCTTTCTCCCATGATCCACTCTCCTCTCCTATCAGATACCTTCTTCCCCAGCCCTTTGCCTTTCCTACCCACCTGACTTCACCTATTGCTTTCTAGGTAGCCTTCCTTTCCATCCCCCCACTTTTTTATTCTGGCAACTTCCCCCTTCCTTTCCCATCCTGAAGAAGGGTCTTGGCCCAAAATATTGTCTATTTATTCATTTCGATAGATGCTGCCTGGCCTGTTGAGCTCCTCAAGTATTTTGTGTATGTTGCTATGTTCTTCTAGATTTGTTTCACATTCCCATTTGTCACCTTTGTGTCTACTGTATTCAGCTTCCGCCATTCTCTCTTGCATGATTACAGGGAGAACAAGCTCAAGACTGAACTCTGACACAAGAGATACTGCAAATGCTGGAAATGTTGAACAACACACACAAGATGGTAGGGGAACCAAGCAGATCCAGTGTTTTGGGCTGAGACTCTCCATCAGGACTGGAAGGGAAGGGGGCAGAAGCCAGAATAAGAAGGTGGGGGAGGGGTTGAAGTGGGTGAGGAAGGACTACAAGTTGGCAGGTGACATGTGAGACTGGCTGAAGGGAAAGGT
Source organism: Mobula hypostoma (assembly GCF_963921235.1). NCBI lineage: Eukaryota > Metazoa > Chordata > Chondrichthyes > Myliobatiformes > Myliobatidae > Mobula > Mobula hypostoma. The sequence goes on along the minus strand of NC_086111.1, from coordinate 6,522,596 downwards.
GGGTGGGTGGCCTGAGAAGTTGGGAGGTAGTAGGTGGAAGGGGTAGAGGGATGATGAAGAAAGAATCTGATAGGAGGGGAACTGGATATAAGGAAGAAGGGAAACTGGAGAGAGAGGAGATGGGTTGGACATGAGAGCAGGGTAAAAGAGAAGGAGTGAGAGGGCCACCAGAACTGGGGAAGCAAATAGGTGCTGGGGTTGGAAGAGGGGAATGGTTACCAGAAGTTAGAGAAATTGATGTTCAAACCGTCAGATCGGACACTACCCAGCTGGAATATGAGGTGTTGCTCCTTCGCTCTTGCATTTGTCCTTATCATAGCTGTAGAGGAGGCCAGGGACAAACGTATTGATGTGGTAGTGGGAAGTTGAATTGAAATGGTAGCCACCTGCTGTTTGTAGTGGACAGAGTGAAGGTGCTTGACCCGGCTTTCTGACACAGTGAGGCAATGGCTCTACCAACTGCTCCACCTAAGACTCAAGGTCTGGGCGTTGCTGGAAAGAACCAAATATATTGCCCTTTGAAAAGGCAATAAAGGATGGGCAATGAATGCCTTTTATTTTCACATTTAAAGTGGAACTATTTGGAGGTGGGGAAGGGGTAAACCTTTGCATTAATGCAGGAAGAAACAGACACAGAGCAAGGATTAACCATCAGATTTGCACTTCAGAATTTAGAACCTAGTGCAGACAATCTGATGAATTATGAAGCATATCATGTGAAATCTTCTAGATATGCAAATGTGCATCGAATTCTCTAACTGACTCAGCAAATCATTCCTGTTACTGAAAGGTTCCCAAGATTTTGATGGGTACAGGTTCCGGCAGGCTGTGCTTTAAATGGAAAAAATATCTAGGTCCATATGTCTATGTCTAAGCATCCTGATGAAGGGTCTCAGCCCGAAACGTTGATTGTTTATTCATTTCCATTGATGTTTCCTGACCTGCTGAGCTCCTCTTGCATTTTGTGTGTGTAGGTCCTCTTAAGCCAAGGTTAAGGAAAATTTCAACAACACTAAGAAGTATATGTCAACCATTTACTTCTGATCTGTTCACTCCTTAGTTATAACAAAATAATTTAAGTAATAGACACACTGTAATAAGATCATAAAAATATCAATTCTTAACCTAAACTGGCCTTCAGTTATCTATTTATAAGAGCAAGATATAAAACCTTCATTGTGAGTTTTCGGCTATACAAGCTAGATGTCTGCTATCTTTGATTCAGCTCATAAGTTGACAGGTTCCAGAGGGATTGATGCATACTCTATTCAGAAATCACAAGGCTAAAATTGCCACAGTTAGTTGTAACTGAAAACTTGTCCTCAGAATAAAGCCATCACAGAAGGTTGGGAAGTACTGGAGAATTGTTATAGTCCTGTGCCACTTTGGAAATGCCACCGCCTACAACTTCCACTCCAAGCCACACACCACTTTAACCTGGAAGTGGCCCTTTATCAACATGGAAAATAAAATCTTGGAACTCTCTACCAAGCAACATGGTATCAGTACCTTCCCCCAAAGGACTGTAACAGTTCTGTTACTACCTTACTAATCCTTCATGCTTGTATGAAATGTTGTCATCTCTTATAAAGCCAGCATTTATAATCTATCGAAGGAGCTGGCAGTGAGCTTCTCTAAACCTTTGCAATCATTAAACTGAAAGCATTTATCCACATTCTTAATGTTAATCTACTGAATACTGAAAGCTTAGATGGAGTGGATGTTTCCAATAGTGGGAGAGTGGAGGACCAGAGGTCACAGACTCAAAATAGAAGGACATCCCTTTAGAACAGAAATGAGGAGAAATTTCTTTAGCCGGAGGGTGGTGAATCTGTGGAATTCAATGCCAAAGGTAGCTGTGGAGGCCAAACCATTGGGTAAATTGAAAGCGGAAGTTAGAGGTACTTAATTTGGAAAGTATCAAAGGTTATGGGGAGAAAAGCAGGAGAATGGGATTGAGGGAAAGATAAATCTGCCATGACTGAATGCTGAGCAGATGCATTGGACTGGATAGCCTATTCCTGTTCCTATGTTTTAAGATCTTACCTTCTATGGTCATTTCCTAAACATAATGCATTGGAATTCCCATGATTTTGGCCAAATGATGTTGAAGGACCGACAATACCTTTCAGAGTTGTTGTGGAATTTGGAAGGAAACTGGTAAATGGCCTTGCTAGTCATATTCATATCCTCTGTGTAAAGTTAAGAAAAGAACTGATTTTTAAAATGCATTATCCTGAAAAATACAAGTATCGCTAGGCTAAATCCCAAAAATCTCTATATCAGATCAATTAATTGTGTATAAAAGCAAAACTGCTCAGGAAACATTCGTAGAGAGAGAGTAACAACACTAATATTTGTTTCTGAAACCCCTTTATTTCACTTTATTTGTGTGGGACTCAGAATAATGTTTAATGAGCATGCTGAACTCTTAACCTTTGCATTTTCCTTTCTCTGGAACACATTCCTAATTTTCTGCATGAATTTATGTTCCATCAAGGTGCCAATCATTTTCATTACTGCTTCTGTTGAAAAGTCAGCACAGTGTGATTTGTGACTGAGGCATTACAGAATAAAGGATGCAGTGACTGCACAACAAAGCCACAGTACAACCAATACACTTTAACACTCAAGGCCAAGGGCTGAGTTGTTTTGTGCTTCCTGTGTTTTACAGTTTTAGACTGGCAAGCAGCTCACACACCCTTAATATTTTACTTTTATATATACATTTGGATGATTAATGAAGAGAGGGCTCTTGTGCCCATTACGACTTACCATCCTTCTGCAGAATGAGAAAGAGAATAAAGTAAAATATGTAGACATTCTTAATGTAATTTAGAATTAATATTAACTCTATAACAATAAGAATGTGTGTATAAACTCATGCAAGTACCAGTCAATTTCTACATGTGTCCCTGCCCACTTCCCAGCCATTTACTGTCCAGCAATGCTTGGAAACCCATTTTCTGGAGGTCACGATGTAGTGTTCTTTTCCCAAGTCTGCTATCAAAGATATGACAAAGTACCAGCACTCTGTCATAAGGCATGTCATTCCCCCAAGAAACGAACGAACGAACGAACGATCTCTCTCTCTCTCTCTCTCTCTCTCTCTCTCTGTCCCCTCTTCCTGCTAATAAAGCAGTTTGCTATGTGTCTGCAGTAACATTCTAATCAGTTTCTCATTAAACCCTAATATCATTAATTACTGATTACTTAACATAGTCACACCTCATTGCTCCTTTTGACATTCCGTCTAGCTTTATCATATCATAAGGAGCATATATTTCCAAACCTGTATTTTGAATATCTGATTTAGGTCGACTTCTAAGGATGTCTTAACTGTTGAAATTATCTTGCAGCCTTTTTATTCGCATTAATTTCTGCAGCTGTCTGGGACAGAGTGAGGTATTGTACTATGCTTTAATTTTCCTGTGGTCCTTTAACCCTAACCTTTAATAAGTTGTAAATAGGCTTTTGTGCCAGGAAGTGCAGTACAGCAACTTGATAATTAACGTAATAAATCCCCCATATCCTATCTGGCCAGGGAGGGGGATTTGGGGGTTGATGTGCCTGTTCCCTTTTTGTTCGCTTTTTGTGCAAGCAGGGGAATTTAGGGTTTGATGATCATGTTGTCGTTCTTTTGTTTCTTGGTTTTATGGCTATCTAGAGAAGAAGATTTTCAGATTTGTAAATGAATCTTTGGACATGAATGTACGTTATGTCCGACAATGACGGGAAACCTGTGCAGCAGAGTTATTAAAGTGGAAAAGACGTTGCACTCTCTTGACCTCGGAAGCCCAGATCCAGGAATACAAACGAGCTTCCTTTGTTGCTCTGGATGACCACGACTTCTTCTGTGCCTCGTCATGTTCTTCACTCTCCACAGAGAACTGCAGAGCTGCCTTCCTGTCCGTTAGATCTCCCTATAGATCTCTTCCTCCCAGTCCGCCAGAGCTTACACCATATATGACATAGCTTTTTAACTTTTCAATGGATCTTTGGCTAACTGAGCCAAAATGTATTGGGCCTGATTTGTCCTACTTAACTGGAATCCACTGCATATAAAACACAGGTGAGGAATACCTAAAACACCCTCATAATCCATTTAGTGTATCCTATTCACAGGTGATGTTCTGTGCGATGTTATATAATTCTCCAGCAGACAAAGGGACAATCAAACAGACCAGGCTCAAGTGAGGAAAATAATTTGGAAGACTCTTCACCAACCCTGATACAAAATTAATTCAGGACGGTACCTTAGCACCAATTAATATAAGGAGATACTTACTCTGGCCCAAGTAGTTGTTATTCATTCGATAATAGAAAACAATAGTTTGGTTTTCTCCCACAGTCCAAGGATTTAACGGTTAGTAGGTTAATTGGTCATTGAAAATTGTCCTGTGATAAGGTTAGGGTTACACCAGAGTTGTCAGCATTTGCTGGAGCGACACAGCTCGAAAGGCCAGAGGACCCTACTCTGGGTAGTATTGCTAAGTAAATAAATCTGTCCCATTAGCTCCACAGCACAATTAAGAAACGATTACCTAGTCATCAGTGCTGGAGCGAACTCCTGGAGAGATTCATTTCTGCACAGTGCTGACAACAGAATAGAGACTTGTGTCAGCATTCCTGCTCTTGAACCAGGCCTCCCAATGGCACCAAAAAGGAAGAACAGCCCAGAGCTAACAGGTTTCATACATTATTCAGCAATCTCCTTATTTAATGGTGACAATACTGTGATTCCTTCATCAAAGTGAGACAGTCAGCAGTTTTTATTGCGTTATATTTACCTAAAATTCTGCTCCAGCAACTCCTAGATTCTTACAGTAAAACAAGGTTTCACCATTAGTGAAATTTCTTACGCAGCAGAACTTCACTTTTGGAACGTTGCTTCTACGATGTGTTTCTGAATGAATTTATGCTTACATGAGGTGAGAGTGGAAAGGAAAAAATAAAGAAAGATAGAGATGATTTATCACATGTACATTGAAACATATAGTGATATGTGGCTTTAATGCAAACGGACAACAAAAGTGCATCTGGGGGCAGCCCGCAAATGTCACCATGCTGCAATATCGACATAGCACGTCCACAACTTACTAACCTTAACCCATAGTCCTTTGAAATGTAGGAGTAAACTGGAGCATTCAGAGGAAACTCACATGGTCATAAGGAGAACATACAATCTCCCAACAGACATTGGTGGGAATTGGATCGTGATGGCTGATCACTAGTACTGTCATAATGTCATGCTAACTGCTATGCTGGATCCAGGTGATCCATCTTAGTAGCTTCAGTCATTGCTTGTCCCTCATGAATTCTTGAGTGTTACTTTAGTATTTATTTATTTAGTTATTTATTGAGATACAATGCAGAATAGGCCATTTTGTCCTTTCAAGCTGCACCATCCAGCAATCCCCAATTTAACCCTAGCCTAATCATGGGACAATTTACAATGATCGATTAACCTACTAACCGGTACGTATATGGACTTTGGAAACCAGAACACCCCAAGAAAACCCACACATTCCATGGGAAGGATGTACAGACTCCTTACAGGTGACATCAGAATTTAACTCTAATCTCTGATGCCCCAAGCTGTAATACCATCATGCAAACCGCCACACTATTGTGACTGAGTATTACAAACTGCCTCACTACCGTGACTGGGTATTGCAAACCGCCTCACTACCACAACTGGGTATTGCAAACCGCCACACTACCGTGACTGGGTATTGCAAACCGCCTCACTACCACGACTGGGTATTGCAAACCGCCACAGTACCACAACTGGGTATTGCAAACTGCCACACTACCGTGACTGGATATTGCAAACCGCCACACTACCGTGACTGGATATTGCAAACCACCTCACTACCATGACTGGGTATTGCAAACCGCCACACTACCGTGACTGGATATTGCAAACCGCCACACTACCGTGACTGGATATTGCAAACTACCTCACTACCATGACTGGGTATTGCAAACCGCCACACTACCGTGACTGGATATTGCAAACCACCTCACTACCGTGACTGGGTATTGCAAACCGCCACACTACCGTGACTGGGTATTGCAAACCGCCTCACTACCATGACTGGGTATTGCAAACCGCCACACTACCGTGACTGGATATTGCAAACCGCCTCACTACCGTGACTGGGTATTGCAAACCGCCTCACTACCATGACTGGGTATTGCAAACCGCCACACTACCGTGACTGGATATTGCAAACCGCCTCACTACCGTGACTGGGTATTGCAAACCGCCTCACTACCATGACTGGGTATTGCAAACCGCCACACTACCGTGACTGGATATTGCAAACCGCCTCACTACCGTGACTGGGTATTGCAAACCGCCTCACTACCATGACTGGGTATTGCAAACCGCCACACTACCGTGACTGGATATTGCAAACCGCCTCACTACCGTGACTGGGTATTGCAAACCGCCTCACTACCATGACTGGGTATTGCAGACGTTCGAAGCAGGTATTCTATCGAACTGCACAGGACAGTTATAAACTGGAAATCGTATTAGAACATAGAACAGAACAGCACAGTACAGGGTCTTCAGCCCATGATGTTGTGCCAGCCATTTTACATACTCTAAGATCAATTTAACCCTTGCATCTCACATAGCCCTCCATTGCCTATTTAAGTATCTATCTAGTGTTTCTGATGGATATGTAAATACTACCATCCACTCTCTGTGTAAAAAAACCCTACAGTACACTGACATCCACTGTACTTGCCTTCCATCTTAGAAGGATGTCCTCTTATATTCAATGAACATTATTCTCTACTGCAAGCAGATGTGAGTTAGAGTTTATAAAGTATATGGCACAGGAACAGGCCCCTTCGTTCTATGATATCAGTGCTGACCATGACAACAATTTACATATAACAATACTGCACAGGAACAGGCCCCTTCGTCCTATGATATCAGTGCTGACCATGACAACAATTTACATAGAACAATACTGCACAGGAACAGGCCCCTTCGTCCTATGATATCAGTGCTGACCATGTCAACAATTTACATAGAACAATACTGCACAGGAACAGGCCCCTTCGTCCTATGATATCAGTGCTGACCATGTCAACAATTTACATAGAACAATACTGCACAGGAACAGGCCCCTTTGTCCTATGATATCAGTGCTGACCATGACAACAATTTACATATAACAATACTGCACAGGAACAGGCCCCTTCGTTCTATGATATCAGTGCTGACCATGTCAACAATTTACATAGAACAATACTGCACAGGAACAGGCCCTTTCGTTCTATGATATCAGTGCTGACCATGACAACAATTTACATAGAACAATACTGCACAGGAACAGGCCCCTTCGTCCTATGATATCAGTGCTGACCATGTCAACAATTTACATAGAACAATACTGCACAGGAACAGGCCCTTTCGTTCTATGATATCAGTGCTGACCATGACAACAATTTACATAGAACAATACTGCACAGGAACAGGCCCCTTCGTCCTATGATATCAGTGCTGACCATGACAACAATTTACATAGAACAATACTGCACAGGAACAGGCCCCTTCGTCCTATGATATCAGTGCTGACCATGACAACAGTTTACATAGAACAATACTGCACAGGAACAGGCCCCTTCGTCCTATGATATCAGTGCTGACCATGACAACAATTTACATAGAACAATACTGCACAGGAACAGGCCCCTTCGTCCTATGATATCAGTGCTGACCATGACAACAGTTTACATAGAACAATACTGCACAGGAACAGGCCCCTTCGTCCTATGATATCAGTGCTGACCATGACAACAGTTTACATAGAACAATACTGCACAGGAACAGGCCCCTTCGTCCTATGATATCAGTGCTGACCATGACAACAGTTTACATAGAACAGTACTGCACAGGAACAGGCCCCTTCGTTCTATGATATCAGTGCTGACCATGACAACAATTTACATAGAACAATACTGCACAGGAACAGGCCCCTTCGTCCTATGATATCAGTGCTGACCATGTCAACAATTTACATAGAACAATACTGCACAGGAACAGGCCCCTTTGTCCTATGTTATCAGTGCTGACCATGACAACAATTTACATAGAACAATACTGCACAGGAACAGGCCCCTTTGTCCTATGATATCAGTGCTGACCATGACAACAATTTACATAGAACAATACTGCACAGGAACAGGCCCCTTTGTCCTATGATATCAGTGCTGACCATGACAACAATTTACATAGAACAATACTGCACAGGAACAGGCCCCTCAACCCTCAGTGTTGCAACAGACTAATTAAGCTAAATATACCTCATCGTTCATGCCTACACGTGATCTGTATACTTCCCTTCTCTGCACATTCATGTACATGCCTCTATCACATCTGCCTCCATCGCCACTCTGACACTCACAATTCCCCACCCCACACCCCACCCAGTGCCCTCAGGTAGTTGACATTTCCACACTGGGGAAAAAGACTCTATCTTCCCAATTTAGCATTCTCATCATTGTATACACTATCAGATCATTCCCTAGCCTTTGACACTCTAGAGAAAACAACCCAAGTTTCTCCAGACTCTCCTTACACCTCTGATCAAGGCAACATCCTATTGAACCTCCTCTGCACCCTCTTCAAAGTCTCCACATCTTGCCTGTAATACAGTAAACACAGTCTAACCAAAGTTTTATACATCTGCCTATGACTTCCCAACTTTTAAAATGAATTCCCTGACCAATAAGGCAAGTATACTGTGCAACACACATAAAAATTGCTGGTGAACGCAGCAGGCCAGGCAGCATCTATAGAAAGGGGTACAGTCAACGTTTCAGGCCGAGACCCTTCATCAGGACTACTGTGTATACTGTGCATCTTGCTTACCACCCTACTGACCCATGCTGCCACTTACAACAAGTGATAGAGTTGAACCCCGAGATCCCTTTGTATATTAAGCCTCCTAAGAATCCTGCCACTTTCCATATACCTTCCTCTTTTATTTGACCTCTGAAAGTGAAATTAAACTCCATTGGTCATTTAGTCATAGAGTACGACAGCACAGAAACATGTTTTTCAGACCTTACAGTCCATGCTGAACTATTATTCTGCTTAATCCCATAAACTTGCATCTGGACCAAAGCCCTCTATACCCCTCCTATCCATGTACTTATCCAAACTTGTCCTAAATCTTGAAATCTAACCTGTATCCACCACTTCCTCCGGCAGCTGTTTCTACACTCTCACCACCCTCTGAGTGAAGAAGGGCTCTCTCATTTTCACTTTTCCCCCTTAACCTGTGATCTCTAGTTCTGGTCTCACCCAACCTCAGTGGAAAAATCCTCTTTGCATTTACCCTGTCTATATGCCCCTCATATTTTAATATATGTTTTTCAAATCTCTTCCATTCTCCTATGCTCCAGCCATAATTCCATCCCGTTATATCCTGTTGTATCCTTTGACAACACTCCTCACTATCAATATCTACTGCCAATTTCCGTGCAACCTTACTAATCAGTCTACTTACAGTTTCATCTAAATCACTTATACGTATGACAAACAACAAAGATCCCAGCATTGATCTCTGCAGAACACCACCGTTCACAAACCTCCATTCCAAATAACACACCCCATTGCCTTCTATAGCCAAGCCAATTTTGAATGCAATGTACAAAGTCTCCATGGATCCATATTCCTCAAACTTCTGCATCAGGCTGCCATGAGGAACCATGTTGACTAAAAGTTCATGCAGACAATATCCACCATCTGACCCTCATCAATAATCTTCGCTATCTCCCCAAAACACGGGATCAAGTTTGCATGTCATAACCTCTCTCACACAAAACCATGCTGACTATCCCTAATACAGTAAGTCCATGCTTTCTACATGTGACTTGAATTTCTTCACAGAAAACTTATTATTCTGTTTCAATACTTCAGTATTATAGAATCATGGAACACTCCAACACAGAAACAGGCCCACTGGTTCATCTAGTCCATGCCAAACTATTAATCTGCCTAGTCCCATTGACACGCACCAGGAGCAAAGCCCCCCATACCTCTCCCATCAATGTACCTATCCAAGTTTCAAATCAAACCCACATCCGTCACTTCCACTGGCAGCTCGTTCCACCCTCTCACCACCCACCAAGTGAAGAAATTCCTCCTCATATTCCCCTTAAACATTTCACCTTTCACCCTTAACCAATGACTTCTAGTTCTAGTCTCAGTAGAAATTAGTAATTGAAACAAAATCTATATTTGTAGAAATTGTGGGGGCTGGTCATTTAGCACTTACAGGTAGGTGTGCAGGTATTGTGCTGACATTGTACAGGCTCCCACTTGTGAGGGATGAGTCAGCAGCCCTAACTACGTCATGTTGTATCCAATAGACAGGCTGCAAACAATTGTTATGGCTTGTAAGATAGGCAGTAAGACCACTGGGACTGTGCCACTCATAGTATAACAACCCAGTCAGCTTATTTCTCTGGATCTTTCCCTATAGCCTACAAAGGCCTTTTCTTTTTTTCACATTCAAGTTCAAGTTCAGGTTCATTTGTCATTCAAACATACACATGAATACAGCCAAACGAAACCATGTTCCTCCAAGGCAACAGTGCAAACCACACAACACATATCACATATAGTTACAACAGCAGAAAATCATAGTCACAAAAGAAATAATCTAGCCCAAGTCCCTGAGTGGCATGGCCTGAAGGTTGGTGGTACATGGGATACTGTCCTGGAGCCACGTTTCCGCAAGAACAAGCACACTGAAGATCCTGCTCATGCACTACTGCAGCTGCAAAAGACGTAATCCAGTTTGTCTTTCCCCGAGCGAACCATGGAGAGCAGCAACAATGGGAGGGGCTGTGCCCCCGGTCCTAGACTCCCCCTCCCAGACTCCCCTGGTCCTCCCAGACTCCCCTGGTCCTAGACTCCCCCAATGCTAGATTCCCCCGGTCCTAGACTCACCCACTCCCGGACTCCCCCGGTCCCAGACTCCCCCACTCCCAGACTCCCCCGATCCTAGACTCCCCCACTCCCAGACTCCCCCGATCCTAGACTCTCCCTGCTCCTAAGTTACAGAGAAAGGTTAAACAAGTTGGGTCTTTATTCTTTGGAACATAGAAGGTTGGGGGGGACGACTTGATAGAGGTATTTAAAATTATGAGAGGGACAGATAGAGTTGACGTGGATAGGCTTTTTTCATTGAGAGTGGGGAGATTCAAACGAGGACATGAGTTGAGAGTTAAAGGGCAAAAGTTTAGGGGTAACATGAGGGGGAACTTCTTTACTCAGAGAGTGGTGGCAGGTTCGATGTTGTTTAAAGTTAAACTGGGCAGTTATATGGACAGGAAAGGAATGGAGGGTTATGGGCTGAGTGCAGGTCAGTGGGACTAGGTGAGAGTAAGAGTTCAGCATGGACTAGAAGGGCCGAGATGGCCTGTTTCCGTGCTGTAATTTTTATATGGTTATATAGACTCCCCCCACTCCTAGACTCCCCTACTCCTAGACTCCTCCACTAATAGGGAACATCCTCTCCACATCCATTCTATCTAGGACTTTCCATATTTGATAGATTTCAATGAGACTCCCCTCTTTGTTCTCAACAAGCCCAGAGTCATCAAACATACCTCATATATTAATCCTTTCATTCCTGGGATCATTCTCATGACAGTCAGAAAAGGTTAGTTGACTGAGCCTTGTAAAATTGCCAATTCGATACTGTGTATCTGTTTGATACATTTAATCTCTGTCAGTCATGTGCTCCCTGTTCTCTTCTCCGTAGCATTGCTCACTGATCTGACTCTGTCTGACAAAAACAGCAAAATTGGTTAAGATACAGGTTGTCGAACAGAAATGTCTGTCACAGTCTTGGAAAGGGATAGAATTTACTGTCTTACACAAAGAGGCTAGGTGGCAAAAACTCTGAGCAAAGTTAAATTCATAATTTTCTGTTACATTACCTTCGATTAAGTTGACTTCAGTCATTCTACAGATCTGAAACGAGGGAGATATGGAGACAGGATTGTTCTCTAACTATATTGCACCACTGTTTCTTGTCATATGCCATGCAGACACTGCTGCATGACTTTCTTTTACCACCACAGAAGAGTAGACCCGGATCACTCTATAAGACACAAAATCCCTTCACTGGTCTCCAACAAACAGTAGTCGAACTACTAAATGCTGTGGTGGCTGTGATTGATTACACCTTTGGTGCACTGTACAGATTCTGCCTGTTAGCCCTCCTTTACTAATGAGGAGGCATTCAGACTAATGAGATGCAGAGCATCTTTTGACTTTGCAAGCTTTGCTTGAGAGGAGGCAGGGATGGATTGGAGGTAGCACTTACAGGGCAATCATAGACAATAATAGATAGACTGAATACTGCTCCATCTCCCTGAAGCTAGATATTATTCTGGATGAGCATAACCTAGAAGGCTACAGCCAAAAATGGGAAAGTGGGAGTAGCCTTTTTGGCTTACGATGAGCTGAATTCCTGTCTTCTGTGCCATAAACCTCAAAAAGGCTAGAATATAAAGGCAAAATGTAATACTGAGTCTCTATAAGGCATTTGTTCGACCCCATTTGGAGTAATGAGAGCAGTTTTGGTCCCAATATCTAAGATATGCATTGGAGAGAGTTCAGAAAAGGGTTACAAGATGTTCCCGGAATGAAAGGGTTAATGTATGAGAGATATTTGGTGGCTGTGGGCTTGTACTCACTGGAGTCTAGAAGAATGAAGGAGGATCGCATTGAAGCCTATGGAATATTGAAAGGCCTAGATAGAGCACAGAACATAGAAATCTACAGCTCATTACAGGCCCTTTGGCCCACAATGTTGTGCTGACCATGTAACTCACTCTAGAAACCGTCTAGAATTCCCCTACCGCACAGCTCTGTACCACATAGAGTGGACACGGAGAAGTTGTTTCCTTTTCTGTGGAAATCCAGGACCAGAATATAACTTCAGAATATGAGGTTGTCCCTTTAGACTAGAGATAAGGAGGAATTCTTGATCCAGAGAGTTAAATCTGTAAAAATCATTGCAACAGATAGCTCTGGAGGCCAAATCAATGGGTATATTAATAGCAAAGATGGATAGGGGATGTGTGTCCAACAGAGTGATCAGCAGCACTGGGGCTCCACAGGGGACTGTCTTGTCTCCCTTTCTCTTCACCATTTACACCTCGGACTTCAACTACTGCACAGAGTCTTGTCATCTTCAGAAGTTTTCTGATGACTCTGCCATAGTTGGATGCTTCAGCAAGGGAGATGAGGCTGAGTGCAGGGCTATGGTAGGAAACTTTGTCACATGATGTGAGCATAATTATCCTCAGCTTAATGTGACAAAGACTAAGGAGCTGGTGGTAGACCTGAGGAGAGCTAAGGTACCGGTGACCCCTGTTTCCATCCAGGGGGTCAGTGTGGACATGGTGGAGGATTACAAATACCTGGGGATACGAATTGACAATAAACTGGACTGGTCAAAGAACACTGAGGCTGTCTACAAGAAGGGTCAGAGCCGTCTCTATTTCCTGAGGAGACTGAGGTCCTTTAACATCTGCTGGATGATGCTGAGGATGTTCTATGAGTCTGTGGTGGCCAGTGCTATCATGTTTGCTGTTGTGTGCTGGGGGAGCAGTCTGAGGGTAGCAGACACCAACAGAATCAACAAACTCATTTGTAAGGCCAGTGATGTTGTGGGGATGGATCTGGACTCTCTGATGGTGGTGTCTGAAAAGAGGATGCTGTCCAAGTTGCATGCCATCTTGGACAATGTCTCCCATCCACTACATAATGTACTGGTTGGGCACAGGAGTACATTCAGCCAGAGACTCATTCCACTGAGATGCAACACAGAGCGTCATAGGAAGTCATTCCTGCCTGTGGCCATCAAACTTTACAACTCATCCTTTGGAGGGTCAGACACGCTGAGCCAATAGGCTGGTCCTGGACTTATTTCCTGGCACAATTTACATATTACTATTTAACTATTTATGGTTTTATTACTATTTATTATTTATGGTGCAGCTGTAACAAAAACCGATTTTCCCCGGGATCAATAAAGTATGACTATGCCTATGACTATTAGTAAGGGCATCAAAGGGAGGAGAAGGGGTTGAGAGGGTAAATAAATTAGCCATGATTGAATGGCAGAGTAGACTTGATGGACTGAATAGTCTTGTTCTGCACCTGTGCCTTAAGAAACATCTATGATTGTTTAACCTCATGAATGCAGTTTCTATAATGGTTTCATAGCTTATAGGTCATAGGCATTTAATATGAAAGGAGACAGAGAAAAGGTGACACAACAAACTCACTCATTCATTGGTGCCTGGTAGTGATGCGGCAATAAGTGTTATGCACAAATCTTCATACTGATCCACTCAACTAATGTTCCTAGAGAGCCCAGGTTTGGTGGGACTGTGACTGGGCTTGCTGGTGGTGCTCTGTGGATTGCCAGCCTTGATGGAGTTTCTCCAGACTGTATTGTAGACAGGGTTCAATCAGTTCTCAAATCGGAGTGCCAACTTCCTGGTCAGTGTCATCCTATGTTAAGCTGGCTGATGGCCCACCAAGGGTTACCTATTAGAAGTAAGGGGTTGTATGCTTAAGAAAAGTCTGGTGAAATTCTCTCCTTTTGGGACAGTTCCCTCGAAGGGCAGTCAAAGCAGAATCTGAACATTTTGAAGATGGAGGTAGAGAGATTGTTGATAAACAAAGAGATAAATGGTTAACTTAGATAGACAGGAATGCAGAGAATGAGGCTGCTGTCTACAAGGAGTTTGTACGAAATCTCCATGACCAGGTAGATTTTCTCCAGGTACTCTGGTTTCCTCCCACAGTCCAAAGACATAGCAGTTAGTAGGTTAATTGGTCATTGTAAGTTGTCCCGTGATTAGGCTGGAGCTAAATTGGAGGATGATAGGCAACATGGCTCGAAAGGCCAGAAGAGCCTATCCTGTACTGTGTCCCAATAAGTAAATAAATCAGATTGTCCATGATATTATGAAAGGCAAATTTGTATGACAGTCACTTGATGAGAAAGTCTAGTTATCAAGCAAGCATAGTTGGTGTTTGCCCTTCTATAAAATCAGACACACATTTCTCAATACCTGAAAACCTTTACACTGAGGTATAAAGCAAAGCACTGGGGCAACATGAGACAGATGGGAAGAAAACAAGAGGTTATTCCTGAATATCTATAATAATTCACAGCTCACTGGAAATACCTAGAGGGTCAGGCAGCAACTATGGAGAGAGAAACAGAGATAAGAATTGAGATCAATGATCTTTCATCAGTTTACCTCATCTTGCTAGCCTCTTTATTTCCCATCTGATCCTAAATCTCCTCCCGGACATGCTACAAATCCCAAAATTCATGTTCTAGTCCAGGACACAGAACCCACTTTACAGAGAACATATCCTAGGAATTGGCCCTTCACCCCACGGTGTTTAGCAAAACTAATAACTGGTAAATATACACCTACAGCATCTATAAAAAGTATTCACCACCCTTGGAAGTTTTCATATTTTATTGTTTTACATCATTGAATCACAGTGAATTTAATTTGACTTTTTTGACATTGATCAACAGAAAAAGACTCTTTTGTGGCAAAGTGAAAACAGATCTCTGCAAAGTGATCCAAATTTAAATTCAAATATAAAACACAAAATAATTTATTGCATAAGTATTCACCCCCTTCAAGTCAGTATTGAGTAGATGCACCTTTGGTGTGTGTGGATAGATCTCTATCAGCTTTGCACATCTGGACACTGCAATTTTTCCCCATTCTTCTTTACAAACTGCTCAAGTTCTGTCAGATTACATGGGCATTATGAGTGAACAGCACTTTTCAAGTCCAGCCACAAATTCTCAGTTGGATTGAGGTCTGGTCTCTGACTTGGTTACTCCAGACCATTAACTGTGTTGTATTTCAAACCATTCCTGTGTAGCTTTGGCTTTTTGCTTGGGGTCATTGTCTTGCTGGAAAACAAATCTTCTTTCAAGTCACAGTTCTCTTGCAGACTCCAGGATTTCCCTGTATTTTGCTGCATTTATTTTACCCTCTACCTTCACAAGCCTTCCAGGACCTGCTGCAGTGAAGCATCCCCACAGCAAGATGCAGCCACCACTTTGCTTCATGGTAGGGACGATGAGTTTTTCCCAATGTATGGTGTTTGGCTTAAGCCATAAAAAGCATTTACTCTGATGGCCTAGATGCTCAATTTTGGTTTCAACAGACCATAGAACTTTATCCCATCTGACTTCTGTCTCCCATATGCCCTCTGGCCAAATCTAGCTGAGATTTTGTGTCAGTTTTTTTTCAACAGTGACTTTCTCTTTGCCATTCTACCATAAGGTTGCAACTGGTGAAGCACCTGGGTAACAGTTGTTGTATGCACAGTCTCTCCCATCTCTGCCACTGAAGCTTGTAACTCCTCCAGAGTTGTCATAGGTCTCTTGGTGGCCTCCCTCACTAATCCCCTTCTTATACAGTGACTCAGTTTTTGGGGACAGCCTGTTCTAGGCAAATTTACAGCTGTGGCATATTCTTTCCATTTCTTGATGATTGACTTAACTGTACTCCAAGGAATATTTAGTGACAGAAATTTTCTTGTATCCATCTCCTGACTTAAGTTTTTCAATAACCTTTCGAGAAGTTGCTTGAAGTGTTCTTTTGTCTTCATGGTGTATTTTTTGCAAGGATACTGACTCACCAGCAGTTGGACCTTCCAGATACAGGTGTATTTTTACTACGATCATTTGAAACACCTTGACTGCACACAGGTGATCTCCATTTAACTAATTATGTGACTTCTGAAACCAATTGGCTGCACCCATGATGATTTGGTGTGTTATGTTAAAGGGGATGGATACTTACACAATCGATTATTTTGTGTTTTATATTTCACATTGATTGTCACTGTGCCATTATCTACATACACCATATTTGAATAATTTAAAAACATCAAAGACAATTCCAGATATTGTCCCACCATTGAGCACATTTGCAAGGAGCATCCATCATCATCCGGGCCATGCTCTCTTCTCACTGCTGCCATCAGACATGAGGTCCAGCAACCACCAGGTTCAAGAACAGTTATTACCCGACAACCATCAGATCAGGCTTCTGAACCCGCATGGTTAACTTCACACACCTCAACTCTGAACTAATGCCACAGCCTATGGACTCACTTTCAAGGACCCTGCAACCCAATGTTATTTATTTACGCTTTTATCATTTGTAGAGTTTGTCTTCTTTTGCACATTGTTAGTCAGTCTTGGTTATTTATAGCTTTTCATAAGTTCTATTATATTACTTTATTTTCTTGTAAATGGCTGCAAGAAAAAAGAATCTCAAGGTAATATATGGTGACATATGCACACTTCGATAATACATTTCCTTTGATCTTTTGAACTTATATACCTGCAGGCGTTTATGCAGCCAGAATTTTCAGCATATTGAATAATGTAGACTTGTAGAGTATACAGCACAGAAACAGATAACTTGGTTCTTCATGTCGGCACCAGCCACTAAGTACCCATGCTACTTTACTTCTGTATCCCCACTGCCCCGGATTCTCCTGCCTCCAAGCTACACCAGGAGTAATTTGCTTCAGATATTCCAAATGATTCCAGTGGCTGCTGTAGTTGTTTATTTAAACTGGGATTTTAAAATGTGGATTGTTCGTATATTAAAATATTTATTTAATTATGCCCTTTATTTACAGAGTCATGGAGTGAAACAGCAGAATTAGGTCTATGGGCATACTGTGTTCTTGTTGACCATCAACTGCTCATCTGTATTAATCCCATTTGCCAGCACTTGGTCTGTAGTCTTCCTTGCATTGACATCTGATGTGTCTATCTGGATATCCTGAAATTGGACTTGCCTCCATCACCAATACAGTCAGAGTGTTCCAGATTTCAATAACCATCTGTACAAAGAGGTTCTTCAGATCCCCTCTAGACCTCGTGCTCCCTACCCTTTATCGATTCCTTTGCTATGGAATAAAAATTTCCTGCTATCTAGACTATCTCACCATCATCACTATGAGCCATGTCGTATTGCATTGGTGAACATGGTCTTTGACCGTGATTGTTCTTGACCAGTTTTTCTACAGAAGTGGTTTGCCATTGCCTTCTTCTGGGCAGTGTCTTTCCAGGATGGGTGACACCAGCCATTACCAATACTCTATCAGAGATTATCTGCCTGGCATCAGTAGTTACATAATCAGGATTGTGATTGGAATCAGGATTATGCACCATCTGCTCAGGCGACCATCCACCACCTGCTCCTGTGGCTTCACGTGACCCTGATCGGGGGATAAACAGGTGCTACACCTCGCCCAAGGGTGACCTGCAGGCTAGCAGAGGGAAGAATCACCTTACACCTCGTTTGATAGACTTATCTCCATCCTACCACCCATCTAGCCTATCGATGCATTCTTCAATTTTGTGAACCCAAGTATAACGTTTAAGGAAAACACTCACAAGAATATAGGAGGAGTATGTGCAGACTTTTAACACCTCAAGTCTGCTGCACAATTCACTGAGTTTATGGCTGATCTGTATGCTAAATCCATCCCTTGGACAGATCTAGATGAAGTAGCCAGAATACATGTACAGGGCTGCAGGAAGCTGTTGATGGATTGCAGGACAAACTAGGATCTTCAATATTTAGAAAATTTGATAACTGACTCCAGAGGACTACATAATAAAGAATATAGTCTTGAGGATTTACAGTGCATCTATAGCTTGGTTGTGAGTTTATATCTAATATTGTCTTTTTACCCCTCTTGGCTACTGTAATATTCCTTTAACAATTCTGTAATTTGGAACACAAATGAACGGCTTATTACTTCCATGTTGCAATAATTATAGACAAGTTCAAGTTCAAGTTTATTGGTATCTGATTGGTATATACAACCAAATGAAGCAATATTCCTCTGGACCATGGTGCACCTATAAAATACAGCACATAAAACAAAATATTACCATAAGTAATATAATTCAAAATGCACGGGATGTGCAGCAGAGATAAGCTCAAACAGTACAGTAAACAGACCTGATGAGACTCAGCGGTGGCCAGTATTCATTACTCTTACGCCCTGAGGGAAGAAGCTGTTACCCAGTTTGGCAGTCCTAGTCCTGATGCTTCTGTACCTCCTTCTTGACGGTAGTGGGTCAAAGACGTTGTGGGATGGATGGTAGGGATCCTCAGCAAAACTTCAGGCTCTGTCTACCATGCTGCTTACAATGTCACAAATCGGGGGAAGGGAGATGCCGGTGATCCTCTTGGCAGAGTGCATGGAATTTTGAGCAGTCTGTGATATTTATTCTTATAAATATCTGATACTATTGCAATCTACAGTATCTTGCTACTATACATTATCTCAAAAATGCAAACATATAACTGAATTAATGGGTAGGAATCCATAACATTATTGTTAAAGCTCTGTCTGAATAGCTGAGATTCCACAGAATGTTGCTTTGTCATAAGTAAGCCAACTTGTATGTGATCTTCCCATGGGCAGGATTTCAGTGTAAGTACATTAATCATTTAAGTGAAAAGATTAAGTCAACCAAACATGCAGTTACTAGATTTGAGAATAAATAATCTTCATTGTCAATGTGTCAACATTCTGTTTATATAGCTGTGAAATGGTTTCTAAGTAGTCAAAGGGTTAATGAAATAATCACTGGTGTTTATTCAGAGAGCTTTATTGTTTAAATTGGAAACAGAGGCACCTGTGCCTGAAACTGGGTATTGTTTGTAACTGAGAAGGTATTGTAGGTTGCAGGAGGTCGAATACAACATTCAGAGAGTGGAGGTGGACTTCCATAGCACTAAACTAGGAATACCAGCACCTTCAAGTGACCTCCATGCCCCTCATTACACTGACTTGGAAAGCATATGTCCTGTTACTCAGCAACACACACACACAATGCTGGCTGAACTGAGCAAGCCAGGCAGCATATATGAAAAAAAGTACAGCCGATATTTCGGGCCGAGACTCTTCAGCAGGACTGGAGAAAAAATGATGAGGAGTAGATTAAAAGATGGCGGGAGGGGAGAGAGAAACAAAGGTGATGGGGGAAGGGTAAAGTAACGAGCTGGGAAGTTGATTGGTGAAAGAGATAGAGGGCTGGAGAAGGAGGAATCTAATAGGAGAGGACAGAATGCCATGGAAGAAAGAAAAGGGGGGAGGACCATTAGAGGGGGGCAATGGACAGGTAAGGAGATAAGGTGAAAGGGGGAGAAGGGGATGGGGAATGCTGAAGGGGGGACGTAACTGG
Source organism: Mobula hypostoma (assembly GCF_963921235.1). Taxonomy (NCBI): domain Eukaryota; kingdom Metazoa; phylum Chordata; class Chondrichthyes; order Myliobatiformes; family Myliobatidae; genus Mobula; species Mobula hypostoma. Next base: position 6,502,272 of record NC_086111.1, on the reverse strand, counting down.
AAGTTTGAGAAATCAATGTTAATGCCATCAGGTTAGAGGCTACCCAGACAGAATATAAGTGTTGTTCCTTCAGCCTGAGTGTGGCCTCATTGCGGCAGTAGAGGAGGCCATGGATTGGCATATCAGAATGGGAATGGGAAGTGGATGTAAAATGGGTGGCCGCTGGGAGATCCTGCTTCTTCTGGCCGATGGAGCGCTGATTGGAGGAACCATTGGTTATATTCCATCTGGGAACCCTCCAACCCGATGGCATGAACATCAATTTCTCAAACTTCTGATAGTTCCTCCCCCCCCCTTCACCATTTCCCATCCCCTTTTCCCTCTCTCACCTTATTTCTTTGTCTGCCCAATGCCTCCCGCTGGTGCTTATCCCCTTTTTCCTTTCTTTCATGGCCTACTGTCTTCTCCTATTAGATTCCTCCTTCTCCAGCCCTGTGTCTCACCAATCAACTTCCTAGTTCTTTACTTCATCCCTCCCTCTCCCAGTTTCACCTATCACCTTGTGTTTCTCTCTCCCCTCCCTCCACCTTTTAAATCTACTCCTCAGCTTTTTTTCTCCAGTCCCGCCGAAGGGTTTTGGCCCAAAATATTGACTGTACTTTTTTTCCATGGATGCTGCCTGTCCTGCGAAGATCCCCCAGCATTTTGTGTGTGTTGCTTGGATTTCCAGCATCTGCAGATTTTCTCTTCTTTGTTCATGCCATCAGGTTGGAGGCTACCCAGATGGAATATAAGGTGTTGTTCCTCCAACCAGTGCTCTACCGGCCCGAAAAAGCGGAATCTCCCAGCGGCCACCCATTTTACTTCCATTTCCCATTCCCATTCCGATATGCCAATCCATGGCCTCCTCTACTGTTGTGATGAGGCCACACTCAGGTTGGAGGAACAACACTTATATTCCATCTGGGTAGCCTCCAACCTGATGGAATTAACATCAATTTCTCAAAGTTGCTGAGTTAATGTCCTGGAACTTGTTCCCAACTTGTCTCAGCAGAGGAACTGAGTGTGTTACAATAAATATTGGGGCAGCTTTGTAATGTAATTGTTATTGTATTGCTTTATAGCACCAGCGACCCAGGTACAATTCCTGCCGCTGTTTGTGACGAATTTGTATGTTCTCCTTGTGATTGCATGAGTTGCCTCTGGGCGCTCTGGTTTCCTACCACATTCCAAAGACATAACAGTTAAACAATACTGCTGAATTCCTCCAGCATTTTGTGTGTGTTGCTCTGGATTTCCAGCATATGCAGATTTTCTCAGGTTTGATGTAGCAGTTAGTAAGTTAACGGGCCACATGGATGATCTTGGGCAGCAGGGACCTGTTGGGCCCGATGGACTGTTATCTCTAAAATATAAGTACCTAAGGTTAGTTTATATACTCAGACTGATTTATGTACATCACATCATCATAACCTTTCTGATGTAGGTTTCGCAAATTGAAATGGCGGAGATGTTTTATGTTTTAAGATAGACCATAGCAGCTCTTTTATTGTACTCCAAACACTGAACATAAAGTGTGATAAAAGTACTTCTTGTAATTACATCATCACATCAGACCGGCATCTTAAAGGGAACCCCAACTCAATGTTGATGGCTCTGAATTATGTATGTTTCCACCAGTTACATTACCCTACACAGGGACCACTAGGAGCAGAGAATGCATGTCTGTGACAGAATAAACAAAAAGCAAATCATTAGACCAAGAAATAAGAGAAGCAACATAAGGAAGACAATTTACTGAGAGCTATGCCTTTTTATTGAAATGACATTATTTCTATCAAAACAATAAAACTGGCTCCCATTTCTTTCTGTCGGATATTCAGATGGACAGGTCTTCAAAGTTCAAAGTAAAATTGTTATCAATGTACATATACCTCACCATATAGTAGGCAGCCGTCGATCCCAGGGGATCATGCGTTTGCACCTCTGGTGGACTGTGTCCTCTCCAGGATGGAATCCTGGCAGGAAGACTTGAAGAACCGGCTGTTGCACATGCAGTGGGTTCCCCTTCTCCACATCACTGAAGTAGTCCAAGGGAAGGGCAAGTGCCAATACAGCTTGGCACCAGTGTCGTCTCAGAGGTTGCCAGGGTGAAGTTGTAAACAACATCAAACACCCTGAGGGACCCCAGCTCTGGATTTCTTTCTCGGGGTTTACTCCTGAAGCCTTTCCCATGACTGGGTATGGCCGCAAGGCAGTGGAGGTTTAAAATCAGAGTTTTTCTTCTCCTAGGTGGGCTGCCATCCAAGGCTGACAAGCCCCACCTGCCCAAAGCAACTGATTTTGAGGCACCAGTGGTGGGGCGAGTGAAGCTGGGTTATCCCTTCTGTTTTAAAAGCCTGATGGTCGAGGGGTAATAACTGTTCCTGAACATGGTGGTGTGAGTCCTGAGGCTCTTGTACCTTCCTGATGGCAGCAGTGAGAAGAGAGCATGGCAGCGATGATCCTTGATGCTGGATACTGCTTTTCTGTTACAGTGCTTCCTCCTCAATATTGGGGAGGGCTTGCCCTTTGATGGTCTTTGCTTTATCCACTAATTTTTGTAGGCTTTTCCATTTAAAAGCATTAGTGTTTCCATAGTCACCTGTACTGAGTCTGTACCGTGGAATGGATAGGTTTTCCTTGATACTTTGGTTTCTTCCCACAGTCCAAAGAGTTAGCAGTCCAGTTAGCAGGTTAATTGGTCATTGTAAAGTGTCCTGTGATTAAGCTAGGGTTAAATCGGTGGGTTGCCCATTCTGCACTGTAGCTCAATAAATTAATAAAGTAACTGATTCACCTAAATTCATAGGATTTATTGACAATCACAAACCATGGATCTCTTTAATTCAGTATGAACTTGAATGAAGACTGTTGAGTTAATATTATCCAGAACATCCATTGATTAGGGGTTGTATCTGAGCCAATCTTCCCTATGGCCAATTTGGATACTGTTGGGGGGAGGGGGATGCAGTGACTGGGCCTCTGGCATTGAGTCTGGTGCTGTGGCTCAGAAGGGAAGAGGAGAGAGATGAGTGCAGTAGTGATAGTGGACTCCATAGTTAGAGGAGCAGACAGCAGATTCTGTGGACATGAAAGAGACACCCAGGTTGTCTCCCAATTCCCAGGTCAAGGATGTCCACACTGTTCTAAAGAGGGAGATGAGCAGCTGGAAGTTGTGGTACATGTTGGTGCCAGTGACATAGGTAGGAAAAGGGAGGAGGTCATGAAGAGAGAATGTAGGGAATTAGGTAGAAAGCTGAAAAGTAGAACCTCAAGGGTAATAATAGCTTGATTGTTGCCTGTGCCACTGGCCAGTGAGGGTAAGAATAGGATGATTTGGCAGATGAACGTGTGGCTGAGGAATTGAAGCATTTGCAGGGTTTCAGATTTCTGGATCAATGGGATCTCTTCTGGAGAAGGTGTGACCTGTACAAAAAGACGGGTTACACTTGAACTTGAGGGAGACCAATATCTTTGCAGACAGATTTGCTAGAGCTGTTAGGCAGTGTTTAAACTAATTTGGCAGGGGTATGGGAACTGGAGTGATAGGGCTGAGGATGGGGCAGTTGGTGTATAAGTACATGCAATGTGTAGTGAAACTAAAGATGAACAGGCAGATGATAAGTTTAAATTGCAGTCAGTAGGATGAGTTGCAGTGTAACGGGACAAAATCAAAAAGGGTGATGAATACCAGACTGAAGGTGTTATATTTGAATGCACACAGTATATGGTATAAGGTAGATGATCTTGTAGTACATTTGGAGATTGGCAGGTATGACATTGTGGGCACACTGAGTCGTGGCTGAAAGAAATATTAGATTAGATTAAATTCAACTTTATTGTCATTCTGCCGAGTACAGATACAAAGCCAATGAAATGCGGTTAGCATCTGACCAGAAATGCAAAGAATAGTGTTATTTACAAAATAACTGTGAATAAAAAGTAAGTGCTACAGCACACAAATATAAAAGTACTGAGACAGTACAATATGGGTGCAATACTGTTTAGCGCTGTATTGAGAGATTAACATCCAAGGATACACATTGCATCAAAAGAGCTAGCAGGTAAGGCAGAGGAGAGACAGTTGTAAAAAATGAAATCAAACCCTGTGAAAGAGGTGACTCAGGATCATAAGACACAGAGTTAAGAAACTGCAAGGGCAAGAAGACATGCCAGTTATATACAGAACTCCAAAGAGTAGATAGGATGTGGGGTATAAATTACAATGGTAGGTAGAAATCATCATCATCATCATCAGGTGCCGTGCCCAGTTTGAGCTTTGACTGCCATGGCCCACACACTCCTGTTTCAGGTCAAGTGGATCAATTCATTGGTATTCATTTCCAGTTCTCTGGCTGCTGTCTCCATCATTATTTGTCTTTGTTTTCCTCTTGCTTTCTTCCTTTCAATCTTTCCCATAATTACCGTACATTCTAATTCCTCTTTCCTAATCACATGTCCAATGAAGTTACGTTTCTTTTTCATGATCTCATATATTATTTCTCTTTTTGTGTTTGCGCTGTTCATGACATCCTCGTTAGATATTGATTTCATCCATGATATTCTTTGCATCCTCCTCAAAAACCATATCTCTGCTGCTTCAATTCATTTCCTCATGTTACGAGATATTGTCCAACATTCTGAGCCATATAACATAACTGGATAAACGTAACATTTCGGTACTCTTTATACTTTATACTTTATTGTCGCCAAACAACTGATACTAGAACGTACAATCATCACAGTGATATTTGATTCTGCACTTCCCGCTCCCAGGATTACAAATCAATAGTTAATATTAAAAATTTATAGTATAAATCATAAATAGAAAATAGAAAAATGGAAAGTAAGGTAGTGCAAAAAAACCGAGAGGTGGGTTCTGAGGCGGGTTGTCATGCCTAGTTTAGTATTGGTCAGTATACTCTTCATTCTCGTAAAGGTATCTTTTGCCATCACTATTCTTCTTTTGATGTCCAAGTCACACCTGCCATCTGATGCCACCCAGCTTCCTAAGTAGCAAAAGTTCTGTTCTTGTTTTATATCTTCCCCATTTGTTCTCAGCCTGCATATAGGATTCTCCTTCTTCTCGGATATCACCATGCATTCTGTCTTTTTGCAATTGATAGATAGACCCATTTTTGCACTTTCTTCAACAATTATATCAATTAAGTTTTGTAGCTCTTCCTCTGTATTTGCAATTAACACAGTGTCATCTGCATATCTGAAATTATTGATGTTTTCACGGCCAACTTCGAGTCCCAAGATGTCTCTTATTTTTTGTAATATTGTTTCACTGTACACATCAAATAAATCAGGGGAGAAAACACACCCTTGTCTAACACCTCTCTTGATTTTCATAAACTGACTCACTTCTCCATCTATTCTTACAGCAGCAGTTTGTTCCCAGTACAGATTTCTGATTAGACGGAGGTCTTTCGAATCTAGATCTAGAGCTTTCTGTAATATTTCAAATAACTTATTGTGCTTCACTTTATCAAATGCTTTTGTGTAGTCGATCAAACAACCAAACAAATCTTTTTGCACTTGAATAACTCGTTCTGATAGTATCCTTAACATCAATATTGTGTTTCTTGTACCTTTGTCTCTCACAAAACCACATTGTTCTTTACCTATTTCAGTTTGTATCTTACTTTTAGCTCTTGTCATCAAAATTCTTAGAAGTATCTTGGTGCTATGACTCATTAAACTTATGGTCCTATATAATTCACATTCTATTGCTCCAGCTTTCTTAGAAAGAGTGATAAATACTGATTTTTCATCTCTTCTGGTATTATTCCAGTCTCATAAATGTCATTGATTAAATCAGTAAGTTTTTCAATTCCATAATCTTCAAGGGCGATAATTTGTTCTATTACTAATTCATCAGGACCTGCTGCCTTTCCTTTCTTCATCTTATTTATTGCATTATGAACTTCAGATTTTAAAGTACTTGGACCTTCAATGTTTTTCTTACTTTCTGGTTTTTCACCTCGATCGTCTTCAAACAATTCCTGAATATACTCAGTCCATCTGTTCATAATCTCATCTTTTTCCATGATAATGGTACCGTCTTTTGCTTTCAAATATCCACCTGAAGAACAGAGGAGCATTTTACCAGTGATATTCTTGATTTGTTGATGTAACCTTTTTGGATCAGTAATAGGGATTCTTTCTATTTGCTCACATTCCTGGTTTAACCATTTTTCTTTGGCTTTTTGACATAAGCTTTTAACTCTTTTATCTGAGAACTTATATTCTGTAGGATTTTCCTTCTTTCGTCTCCTTTCTTCCATTAGATTTTTGATTTCATCTGTCATCTATTTATTCTTTGTGCTTTTTTCTTTTTCAGGAATCACTGACTTTGCTGATTCTACCAAGGCATCCTTTTAGAGAGTTAAATTTCATTTCTACATGATTGCTATCATCTTCAACAGATTCTATTCCTAGACTTTGAAATCTATTCCTTACTTCAATTGTAAATTTTTGTCTTAAGTTTTCTTCTTTAATTAATTGCAAGTAGTCAAGGATTGTTCAGGTTTTTGCTTCTTTAGTTTATTAAGTTTTACTTTTACATGACATACTACTGGGTTATGGTCACTATTACAGTCTGCACCTGGATATGTTTTGCATTGAGTCACTGAGTTTCTAAATCTTTGGTTTATAGAAATGAAGTCAATTTGATTTCTGGTGTTATCACCTGGACTTTTCCACATCCACAAGCGTCTTGGATGGTTTTTAAAGTAGGTATTCATAATGACCTGATTATTCATCTTGCACCATTCTACCCATTTCTCACCTCTTTCATTTCTTTTCCCTAGTCCAAATTTTCCTATGGTATTTCCATCAGCACCTTGCCCTACCTTAGCATTTAGATCTCCCATGACAATAACAATATCTTGAGATTTGCATCCATTCTTTGCTTGCGTTCATGCTTTTCATAGAATTTATCTATATCCTCATTTGTTCCATCTGTTGTTGGTGCATATACCTGTATAATTGCTAAATCAAATGGTTGTCCTCTGAATCTAACAAGGAGCACTCTTTCTGATATTGCCCAATGTCCTAAACCACTTTTTGCCATGTTTTCATCCATAAGAATTCCTACTCCATTAGTATGGGATGTTCCACAAGAATAAATTAGTGTTTTATTTCTATTCTGACATGTTCCATCACCTATCCAACAAACTTCACTAATTCCCATGATGTTATTTTTTAGTCTCTCCATTTCATTTATCACATTGTCCAATCTTCCTGCTTGACATAAGTTTCTTACAAGTGGCAATAATTTTGTTTTGTGTTACTTGAATTTTATGAACAGTAGCTTGATGACGGTCGGGGATCCTCTGCTGACCAGAATCAACCTTACCCAGCGAAGCATCTTCAGAATTGTCTTGAAGATCCTCTTGACGCTGTTTTGTGTGATACATGAAAAGGCATGTAAAAAGGGCAATGTTATGATAGTCATGGGGGGCGTGGATTTCAAGATGCAGGTAAATTAGGAAAACCAGGTTGGTACTGAATTAGGATCCCAACAGAGAGAATTTATAGAAAGTCCATGAGTTTTTTTTAAGAGCACCTTGTGGTGCATAAGAGGAAAGGCAATTCTGGACTGGGTATTGTGTAATGAACGAGATTTGATTTGGGAACTTAAGGTAAAGGAACCCATAGGTAGCAATAATCAAAATATAATGGAATTCACTCCAGTGTGAGATGTATCAGTACTTCAGAGGAGTAAAGAGAATTACAGAGGCATGAGAGAGGAGCTGGCTAAAGTTGATTGGAAGGGGACACTAATAGTGATGACAGTGGAACAGCAATGGCTGGAGTTTCTGAGAGCAAATTGGAAGGCGCAGGATAGATACATCCCAAAGAAGTAAAAATTATTCTAAAGGGAGGATGATGCTATTGTGACTGACAAGGGAAGTCAAAGACAGCATAAAAGCCAAAGAGAGGGCATATAAGAGCAAAAATTAGTGGTAAGTTGGAGGACTGGGAAGTTTTTAAAAACCAACAGAAGGCAACTCAAAAAGGAGAGTAAGGATGAAATATGGAGGCAAGATAGCCAGTAACATATAAGGGGATACCAACAGTTACTTTCAAATACATAAAGAGTGAAATAGAGACAAGAGTGGATATCGGACCCTGGAAAATGATGCTGGGGAGGTAGTATTGGGGGAAAAGAAATGGTAGATGAACTGAATAAGAATTTTGCATCAGTCTTTACCGTGTAAGACACCAGCAGAATGCCAGATATTTGAGAGTGTTGTGAGTAGAAGTGAGTGTAGTTGCTATTATTAAGGTGCTTGAGAAGCTGGAAGATCTGAAGGTAAAAAGTCACCCGGACCAGATGGACTACAGCACAGGTAGCTGAAGAGATTGTGGTGGCATTAGTAATGATATTTCAAGGATCGCCAGAGGCTGAAATAATTCTGGAGGACTGGAGAATTGCAAATGTCACTCCACTCTTTAAGTAGGGAGGGAGGCAAAAGAAAGGAAATTATAAATCAGTTAGTCTGGTTTCAGTGGTTGGGAAGATGTTAATTATAAAGAATGAGGTTTCAGGGTACTTGGAGCACATGATAAAATAGGCCAAAGTCAGCATGGTTCCCTTGAAGGGAAGTCTTGCCTGACTAATCTGTTGGAATTCTTTGAGAAATGCAAACAGGATAGACAAAGGATGGTTAGTGGGTGTTGTTTACTTGGATTTTTAAAGGCTTTTGACAATTGCTGCATAAGAAGATGCTTAACAAGGTAAGAGCCCATGATATTACAGGAAAGATACAAACATGGATAGAAAATTAGCTGTCTGGAAGGAGGCAAAATGTGGAAATAAAGGAGGTCTTTTCTGGAGGGGCAGGTAATGTCAAAGAAGCAGGTAGTCTGCAGAAGGGCTTAGACTATTTGAGAGAATGGGCAAAGAGGTGGCAGATGGAATTTAGTATAGAGAAGTATATGGTCATGCACTTTGGTTGAAGGATTAAGGCATAGACTTTTTTATATCAGGAGCAAACCCAAACATTGGAGGAGTAAAGGGATTTGGGAGACCTCATGCAGGACTCCCTAAAGGTTAATTTGTAGGTTGAGTTGGTGTAAGGAGGACAAATGCAATGTTAACATTTATTTAATAGTAGAATATAAAAGCAAGAGTGTAATGCTGAGGCTTTATAAGATGTTGGTTAGAACATACTTGGAGTATTGTGAGCAGTTTTGGGCCCCTTATCTAAGAAAGGACGCGTTGGCGTTGGTGAGGGTCCATAGGAGGTTCATGAGAATGATTCCAAGAATTAAGGGATTAACATATGAAGCGTGTTTGATGCTGTGGGCGTGTACTCACTGGAGTTTAGTAGAATAAGGGGATCTCACTGAAACCTATCGAATGTTGAAAGGCCTAGATAGAGTGGAAGTGGAGAGGATATTTCCTATAGTGGAGGAGCCTAGGACTAAAGACCAGAGCCTCAGAATAGAGAGATGTCTATTTAGAACAGAGATGAGGAGAAATTTCATTAGCAAGAGGGTAGCAACTCAGTGGAATTCATTGTCTCAGATGGCTGTGGAGGCCAAATCATTGGGTATACATAAGGAAGAGGTTGATAGGTTCTTGATTATTCAGGGCATCAAAAGTAATGGGGAGAAGGCAGGAGAATGGGAGTGAGAGAGATTATGGATCAACCGGGATGTAATGACAGAGGAGACTCAAAGGGTCGAATGGCCTAATTCTGCTCTGATATTTTACAGCCTTTTGGTCTAAATTCATGAAGTGCAAGAGCAGCGTGACATGAATGTTGCATGTGAAAAGCCATTTTATTATCATTCTTAGATGTAGCCCTTCAAATGGAAAAATCCTTTGTGATAAAGTGGGGATTTCTTTTCCTTTCTAAACTAAATTTAAATGTGCAAACAGCAGATTAAAAGTAGCAGAGCTTCCTCCCCCACGTTTTACATTAGAAAGTGAAGAAATTCCATACAGCAGAACTTAATAATAACTTAAATTACAAAAGCTGGGTATAATAAAGTTTTGGTTTGATTTAATGATGTGTTGAATAAAGGACTCAAGAAAAAAAATCCATTACCACATTTGCATTGCGGAAAGTTATTCCATTCTGCATTAGAGAAGCGCTTAGCACGATGTAATTACAGCTTGGGGTGTCAGTGTTTGGAGTTCAATTCCAATGTCATCTGCAAGGAGTTCAAGCATCCGCCCTGTGGAATGTATGAGATTTCTCCGGGTGCTCTGGTTTCCTCCCGCAGTCCAAAGATGTACTAGTTAGTACGTTAGTTGGTCATTGTAAATTGTCCCTTGATTATGTTAGGATTAAATCAGGGGCCGTTGGGTGGGAAGGCTCAAAGAACCAGAAGGGCCTATTTTGTGCTGTATCTCAATAAATAAATAATTAAATACATACATACATACTGTTTCTCCAGCAAAGGCTCAGCAGGTCACCAGTGTGTTCTGGACTTGTCCTGCTTGTCCTGTTATAGCACAGGTGCCTCTGCCTCCAAATCTGAGAGAGCGTCATGGTCAGACGTCGACAGACGCTCCATGGATTCCAAAGGTTAATTTATTTCACAGATCCTGCCCAGAAAATTACAGATGAGGATGACTTAGTCCCAATCCCACTGCTCCTGAAGGGCAGGATTTTCTATCCTACCCTTTCTCAGCTGACACTCTTCCTCTCAATAAATATGTGCTTTACTGTGTATCATCTTTGAGAGAAGGTTTGAGGAATGTTGGAAGGAAACTGGGCCATCTGCTGTAACACCAGCTAACAGCTCCGATGTGGTGCATGATAACACAGCATATCTACAATGAACATGGACTTTGGTAGTCTCTTTATTTTATTTATTTATTCATTTATTTAGCAGTACATCACAGAGTAGGCCATTCTGGCTCTTCAAGCCATGCCGTCCCAGAAACCCCACAACCCAAATTGTCAGCTTTAGCCAGTCTGGCCATTCTCCTCTGACCACTCTCATTGACAAGGCATTTTCACCTACGCCATTCCCACTCACTGGATGTCCTTTTGTTTTTCACAATTCTAAACCTAGAGCAGGGGTTCCCAGCCTTGTTTATGCCATGAGCCCCTACAATTAACTGAGAGGTCCGTAGATCCCAGGTTGGAAACCCTCGACTGCTGTGTGTGAAAATCTGCTGTTTCTGAGATACCCAAACAATCACTCCACAGTCAAAATCACTTAGATCACAATTCTTCCCCATTCTGATGTTTGGTCTGAACAAAACTGAACCTCTTGACCATTCTGAACCTTTATGCATTGAGTTGCTGCCATGATTGGCTGATTAGATATTTACACTAACAAGCAGGCGTCCAGCTGTACCTAATAAAATCGCCACTGACTGTAACATCAGGTAGGATTGTAAAATGGGTGAGCAATCTGATACTGCGTGCATTCTGCTGACCAGTTTAAAGATGCAAATTGACCCAGAAATGGGTAAACAATTTTCACTCCCGGCAGGATTTGCCTACATTTTGATCCATGTTGTGTTTTTTTTACCAACCAGAGCAGAATCGTTTTTTTGCCATGGGCTGCAGCTGTTACTTTGCCTGGATGGCAGGCTATGTTTTATTGATGAGGCGTGCATGGAGTAGCTGATTCTAATTCTGCACAGGCATAGTGACGCACATGCCCTCCAAAGTTGTAGCTCATGCACAATAAATACAGTCACAGTAAACACACACAAAGCAGCTCCCAGATGGAAGATGCCGAGCTGAAGGAAAGCATCCTCCCGAGGCAAGTGAGAAAGCAATGAATTCCAGCTCCAACATTTGGTCATTGCCATAGTAACCAACAAAAAAAAATTAGTATGTGAGCCATGTCATTGTTTGTTGAAGATCTATGTGTAAAGTGTTAATTACCTAATGTTATCTAGTCAGGAAGAAAATTTTGAGAGCATGTCCTGTGTTAGTGGTTGGCATTCATCCACATGAGGGAGAAGATGTTTCCTTTAGTGGAGGAGTCCAGGACCAGGGGGCACAGCCTCAGAATACAAGGACATCCCTATAAAACAGATGAGTAGGAATTTCTTTAGCCAAAGGGTGGAGAATCTGGGAATTCATTGCCATGGAGGACTGTGCAGGCCAAGTCATTGCATATATTGAAAGTGGAGGTTGATAGATTCTTGATTAGTAAGGGTGTCAAAGGTTACGGGGAGGAGGCAAGAGATTGGGGGTTGATAGGGATAATAAATCAGTAATGATCAACTGACAGAGCTGATTCATTTGGGCCAAATTGTATAATTCTGCTTCTATGCTTTATGGTCTTATGGTCTTTTGGTCACATACAGTACCATGTACACTCAATACATATGGCATAATTAAAAGCATAGCGTTAGCAGTATATAGTGTGTGTCTTCAAGTAGAAGGAGGCTGAAGGGAGATTCTATGCAGTTGATTCACTTCTCATGCCTCTAATTCTCCACTATAAACTAAGGTGAGTCAACAAGAAGTCGTAAACACATTATCATTTGAGAAATTGCAGAGTTTAATGTATTTTTGAATGGCATCTTGGTCCACAGTACCTTCTTGAAAAGCGGTGATACTTTGTATAGAACATTGCTGCATAAACAAACTGCAAGGCTATGTTTTGAATGTGAGATTTATGATGATGTCAATCAAGTTGAATTGTTCCTTCATTTTGAGCTGTTGTGATAATTTTGGAAGCTGTCCCTTCATCAAATTTGATCCTACTAGTCTGGGCCAGATGGGATCTGTATATATTTCAGATGTACGACTGAAACTGCAGATCATTGGGTTGCATATTAAAAATAAGGATAGGTTTGTAATTATCCTTAGCTTTATCCTCTATAAAAATAACTTCCTTTCTCACTGCTTCACAAAGGCATCAATCAGACAGTTACCCAGGAAGAGCAAGGTGATCTGCCTCAATTACCATAGAAACATAGAAACATAGAAAATAGGTGCAGGAGTAGGCCATTCGGCCCTTCGAGCCTGCACCGCCATTTATTATGATCATGGCTGATCATCCAACTCAGAACCCAGCCTTCCCTCCATACCCCCTGACCCCTGTAGCCACAAGGGCCATATCTAACTTCCTTTTAAACATAGCTAATGAACTGGCCTCAACAGTTTGCTGTGGCAGAGAATTCCACAGATTCACCACTCTCTGTGTGAAGAAGTTTTTCCTAACCTCGGTCCTAAAAGGCTTCCCCTCTATCCTCAAACTGTGACCCCTCGTTCTAGACCTCCCCAACATCGGGAACAATCTTCCTGCATCTAGCCTGTCCAATCCCTTTAGGATCTTATACGTTTCAATCAGATCCCCCCTCAATCTTCTAAATTCCAACGAGTACAAGCCCAGTTCATCCAGTCTTTCTTCATATGAAAGACCTGCCATCCCAGGAATCAATCTGGTGAACCTTCTTTGTACTCCCTCTATGGCAAAGATGTCTTTCCTCAGATTAGGGGACCAAAACTGCACACAATACTCCAGGTGTGGTCTCACCAAGGCCTTGTACAACTGCAGTAGTACCTCCCTGCTCCTGTACTCGAATCCTCTCGCTATAAATGCCAGCATACCGTTCGCCTTTTTCACCGCCTGCTGTACCTGCATGCCCACTTTCAATGACTGGTGTATAATGACACCCAGGTCTCGTTGCACCTCCCCTTTTCCTAATCGGCCACCATTCAGATAATAATCTGTTTTCCTATTTTTGCCACCAAAGTGGATAACTTCACATTTATCCACATTAAATTGCATCTGCCATGAGTTTGCCCACTCACCCAACCTATCCAAGTCACCCTGCATCCTCTTAGCATCCTCCTCACTGCTAACACTGCCACCCAGCTTCGTGTCATCCGCAAACTTGGAGATGCTGCATTTAATTCCCTCATCCAAGTCATTAATATATATTGTAAACAACTGGGGTCCCAGCACTGAGCCTTGCGGTACCCCACTAGTCACCGCCTGCCATTCTGAAAAGGTCCCGTTTATTCCCACTCTTTGCTTCCTGTCTGCTAACCAATTCTCCACCCACACCAATACCTTACCCCCAATACCGTGTGCTTTAAGTTTGCACACTAATCTCCTATGTGGGACCTTGTCAAAAGCCTTTTGAAAATCCAAATATACCACATCCACTGGTTCTCCCCTATCCACTCTACTAGTTACATCCTCAAAAAATTCTATGAGATTCGTCAGACATGATTTTCCTTTCACAAATCCATGCTGACTTTGTCCGATCATTTCACCGCTTTCCAAATGTGCTGTTATCACATCCTTGATAACTGACTCCAGCAGTTTCCCCACCACCGACGTTAGGCTAACCGGCCTATAATTCCCCGGTTTCTCTCTCCCTCCTTTTTTAAAAAGTGGGGTTACATTAGCCACCCTCCAATCCTCAGGAACTAGTCCAGAATCTAACGAGTTTTGAAAAATTATCACTAATGCATCCACTATTTCTTGGGCCACTTCCTTAAGCACTCTGGGATGCAGACCATCTGGCCCTGGGGATTTATCTGCCTTCAATCCCTTCAATTTACCTAACACCACTTCCCTACTAACATGTATTTCGCTCAGTTCCTCCATCTCACTGGACCCTCATAGTCCCTTACTATTTCTGGAAGATTATTTATGTCCTCCTTAGTGAAGACAGAACCAAAGTAATTATTCAATTGGTCTGCCATGTCCTTGCTCCCCATAATCAATTCACCTGTTTCTGTTTGCAGGGGACCTACATTTGTCTTTATCAGTCTTTTCCTTTTTACATATCTATAAAAGCTTTTACAGTCCGTTTTTATGTTCTCTGCCAGTTTTCTCTCATAATCTTTTTTCCCCTTCCTAATTAAGCCCTTTGTCCTCCTCTGCTGAACTCTGATTTTCTCCCAGTCCTCAGGTGAGCCACTTTCTCTGGCTAATTTGTATGCTACTTCTTTGGAATTGATACTATCCCTAATTTCTCTTGTCAGCCACGGGTGCACTACCTTCCTTGATTTATTCTTTTGCCAAACTGGGATGAACAATTGTTGTAGTTCATCCATGCAACCTTTAAATGCCTGCCATTGCATATCCACCGTCAATCCTTGAAGTGTCATTTGCCAGTCTATCTTAGCTAATTCATGTCTCATACCTTCAAAGTTACCCCTCTTTAAGTTCAGAACCTTTGTTTCTGAATTAACTACGTCACTCTCCATGTTAATGAAGAATTCCACCATATTATGGTCACTCTTACCCAAGGGGCCTCTCACGACAAGATCGCTAATTAACCCTTCCTCATTGCTCAAAACCCAGTCCAGAATAGCCTGCTCTCTAGTCGGTTCCTCGACATGTTGGTTCAAAAAACCATCCCGCATACATTCCAAGAAATCCTCTTCCTCAGCACCTTTACCAATTTGGTTCACCCAGTCTACATGTAGATTGAAGTCACCCATTATAACTGCTGTTCCTTTATTGCACACATTTCTAATTTCCTGTTTAATACCATCTCCGACCTCACTACTACTGTTAGGTGGCCTGTACACAACTCCCACCAGCGTCTTCTGCCCCTTAGTGTTACGCAGCTCTACCCATATCGATTCCACATCTTCCCGGCTTATGTCCTTCCTTTCTATTGCGTTAATCTCTTTTTTAACCAGCAACGCCACCCCACCTCCCCTTCCTTCGTGTCTATCCCTCCTGAATATTGAATATCCCTGAACGTTGAGCTCCCATCCCTGGTCACCCTGGAGCCATGTCTCTGTGATCCCAACTATATCATAATCATTAATAACAATCTGCACTTTCAATTCATCCACCTTATTACGAATGCTCCTTGCATTGACACATAAAGCCTTCAGGCACTCTTTTACAACTCTCTTAGCCCTTTTTAATGCTTGCCCTGGATTTGTCGGCCTGCCACTTTTACTTTTCCCCTTTGTACTTTTTACTTCTACGCTCACTTTACACCCCTCTGTCTCTCTGCACTGGTTCCCATCCCTCTGTTGTGAACTAACCTCCTCACACCTAGCCGCTTTAATTTGATTCCCACCCCCCAACCATTCTAGTTTAAAGTCACCTCAGTAGCCCCCGCTAATCTCCCTGCCAGGATATTGGTCCCCCGAGGATTTAAGTGTAACCCGTCCTTTTTGTACAGGTCACACCTGCGCCAAAAGAGGTCCCAATGATCCAAAAACTTGAATCCCTGCCCCCTGCTCCAATCCCTCAGCCACGCATTTATCCTCCACCTCATCGCATTCCTACTCTCACTGTCGCGTGGCACAGGCAGTAATCCCGAGATTACTACCTTTGCGGTCCTTTTTCTCAACTCCCTTCCTAGCTCCCTATATTCTTCTTTCAGGACCTCATCCCTTTTCCTACCTATGTCATTGGTACCTATATGTACCAGGACCTCTGGCTCTTCACCCTCCCACTTCAGGATATCTTGGACACGATCAGAAATATCCCGGACCCTGGCACCAGGGAGGCAAACTACCATCCGAGTCTCTGGACTGCGTCCACAGAATCGCCTATCTGACCCCCTTACTATCGAGTCCCCTATCACAACTGCCCTCCTCTTCCTTGCCCTACCCTTCTGAGCTACAGGGCCAGACTCTGTGCCGGAGGCAGGGCCACTGTCGCTTCCCCTGGGTAAGCTGTCCCCCCCAACAGTACTCAAACAGGAGTACCTGTTGTTAAGGGGCACAGCCGCCGGGGTACTCCCCATCACCTTCCTTTTCCCCTTCCCCCTCCTAACCGTGACCCACTTGTCTGCCTCCCGTGGCCCCGGCGTGACCACCTGCCTTCCACTCCTCTCTATCACCTCCTCACTCTCCCTGACCAGACGAAGGTCATCGAGCTGCAGCTCCATCGCTCAGTAACACCCACATCTACTGCGATGAAGTGCTTAGAAGGGTTGGTCATGGTTAGAGTTAACTCCTGCCTGAACAAGGATCTGAACCCACTATAATTTGCCTACCACCACAATAGGTCCTCAGTGGGCACATCTCATTGCCTCTTCACCCAGCTTTGGAGTACTTGGACAACAGCAATACATATGTCATGCTGCTGTTTATCAATTACAGCTCAACATTCAACACCATCATCTCCTCACTACTAATCAATAAACTTCAAAACTTGGGCCTCTGTACCTCCCTCTGCAAATGGATCCTTGACTTCCTCATCAGGAGCCTACAGTCAGTTTGAATCACTAATAATATTTCTTTCTGATAATCAACACTGGTACACCCCAAGGATGTGTGCTTAGCCCATTGCTCTACTCTCTCTATACTCAATACTGTATGTCTAGACACAGCTCAAATAGCATCTAGAAATTCACCAATGACACCACTGTTAATGGTAGAATCTCAAATGGCAAAGAGGTTGTGTACAGGAATGAAATAGGTTGGCTGATTGAGTGCTATTGCAACAACAACTTCGGACCCAACATCAGTAAGACGAAGGAACTGATTGTAGACTTCAGGAGAAAGCGGGTGAACACACAGCAGTTCTCATTGAGGGATTAGCAGCTCAGTGGGTGGGCAGCCTCAAGCTGGGCATTAACATCACTGAGGATCTATTCTGGGCCTAACACATTGATGCAATCATGAAGAAGACACAGCACTGGTTCTACTTCATTAAGAGTTTTTTGGTCTGTCACTAAAGACATACCAAAATAAATGTCTTCACTATTTTCAGTGGAGACTTTATTGACTGCTTGCACCACCATCTGGTATGGAGGTTCCAATACGCAGGGTTGAAAGATACTGCCAAGGGTTATAGACACAGCCGGTTCATCATGGGCACAACCCTCTGCACAGTCAAGGATATCTTCAAAAGGCAGTGTCTCATGAAGACGGCATTCATCATAAAGAACCCTCACCATCCGAGAAATGCCGTCTCCTCTTTGGGGAGGAGCCTGAAGACACACACTCAACATTTCACGAACAGCTTCTTCCCCTGCCATCGGATTTCTGAATGTTCCATGATCACTAACTTACTATTCTCCTTTTGCACGACTTATTTGCTTTTCTAACTTATAGTACTTTTTATGTTTTGCATAAAACAACAAATTTCACAATATATGTCAGATAATAAACCTGAGTCTGATTCTGATAAAAATGCATTATTTGCAGGAAAATACCACATTTAACTAAAACTATATTCACCACTTTAGAGAAATTTAGTGGATGATACCATGCACTATAGTATAAAGATAATAATGACAAAACTAACCTTATATTCACCTTTCTGTGAAATTGATATGAACCTGTTTCAAAATTCAGTCCAATATTACGGTTGTATAATATTTCTACCTATCAGAGCATGTTTCGTACATGGTACATATATAACTTTGATTTGAATTTTTTGCAATGAATATTGCTATCCTGGAACTGACATAGAAAAGGTAAAGTACTTTATCTCTGGTGAAGAGTAAACCTGCAACCTCGAGGACAGTGAGGAAATGGTTGGAGGAGGCTTATGAGGCACTCCAGGGTTGTTTTGAGGTGACAGACTGGCAGGCACTCTGTGAGCCACATGGAGAGGATATTGATGGGATCACAGAATGCATCACTGATTTCATCAACTTCTGTGTGGACTGCAATGTTCTGACAAGAACTGTCCTTTGTTATTTAAATAACAAGCCATGGGTAACAAAGGACATTAAGGACATCCTGAACGCTAAAAAGAGGGTGTTTAGAGATGGAAATAGGGAGGAGCTGAGGGCAATACAGAGGGACCGGAAAGCCAGGATCAGGGAGGCTAAAGACAGGTACAGGAGGAAGCTTGAGTGGAAACTCCAGCAGAACAGCATGAGAGAGGTCTGGAGTGGGATGAGGACCATCACTGGGTTCCGGCAAACTAGCAACAGAGGAGCTGAAGGCAGTGTGGACAGGGCCAATGAACTTAACCTGTTCTTTCACAGATTTGACATTGTGACCCCTGCCCATCCCCCACATGAGCCATCTGTTGTCAGCCCCAACCAACACATATTCCACCTCCCCTCCTACCCCTCCTCACAGTCCGCCACCCTGCTCTCATGACTATACCCCTTCCCCACACGAAACCACCACGGTGGGCTTCACAGCTGAACAGGTGAGAAGACAGCTGAAACATCTCAACCCAAGCAAGGCTGCAGGACCGGATGGTGTCAGTACCAGGGTGTTCAAAGCCTGTGCCCCTCAGCTATGTGGAGTACTTCTCCATGTCTTCAACCTGAGCCTGAGGCTTCGGAGGATTCCTGTACCGTGGAAGACGTCCTGCCTCGTCCCTGTGCCGAAGACGCCACGCCCCAGCGGCCTCAATGACTACAGACCGGTGGCATTGACCTCCCACATCATGAAGACCCTGGACAGACTTGTTCTGGAGCTGCTCCGGCCTATGGTCAGGCCACACTTAGATCCCCTCCAGTTCGCCTACCAGCCCCGACTGGGAGTTGAGGATGCCATCGTCTACCTGCTGAACGGTGTCTATGCCCACCTGGACAAGCCAGCAAGCACTGTGAGGGTCATGTTTTTTGACTTCTCCAGTACGTTCAACACCATCCGCCCTGCTCTACTGGGGGAGAAGCTGACAGCGATGCAGGTGGATGCTTTCCTGGTGTCATGGATTCTTGATTACCTGACCGGCAGGCCACAGTACGTGTGCTTGCAACACTGTGTGTCTGACAGAGTGATCAGCAGCACTGGGACTCCACAGGGGACTGTCTTGTCTCCCTTTCTCTTCACCATTTACACCTCAGACTTCAACTACTGCACAGAGTCTTGTCATCTTCAGAAGCTTTCTGATGACTCTGCCATAGTTGGATGCATCAGCAAGGGAGATGAGGCTGAGTACAGGGCTACGGTGGGAAACTTTGTCACATGGTGTGAGCAGAATTATCTGCAGCTTAATGTGAAAAAGACTAAGGAGCTGGTGGTAGACCTGAGGAAAGCTAAGGTACCGGTGACCCCTGTTTCCATCCAGGGGGTCAGTGTGGACATGGTGGAGGATTACAAATACCTGGGGATATGAATTGACAATAAACTGGACTGGTCAAAGAACACTGAGGCTGTCTACAAGAAGGGTCAGAGCCATCTCTATTTCCTGAGGAGATTGAGATCCTTTAACATCTGCCGGACGATGTCATGTTTACTGTTGTGTGCTGGGGCAGCAGGCTGAGGGTAGCAGACACCAACAGAATCAACAAACTCATTGGTAAGGCCAGTGATGTTGTGGGGATGGAACTGGACTCTCTGACGGTGGTGTCTGAAAAGAGGATGTTGTCCAAGTTGCATGCCATCTTGGACAATGTCTCCCATCCACTACATAATGTACTGGTTGAGCACAGGAGTATATTCAGCCAGAGACTCATTCCACCGAGATGCAGCACAGAGCGTCATAGGAAGTCATTCCTGCCTGTGGCCATCAAACTTTACAACTAACATACATCAAAGTTGCTGGTGAACGCAGCAGGCCAAGCAGCATCTATAGGAAGAGGCGCAGTTGACGTTTCAGGCCGAGACCCTTCGTCAGGACTAACTGAAGGAAGAGTGAGTAAGGAATTTGAAAGCTGGAGGGGGAGGGGGAGATGCAAAATGATAGGAGAAGACAGGAGGGGGAGGGATAGAGCCGAGAGCTGGACAGGTGATGGGCAAAAGGGGATACGAGAGGATCATGGGACAGGAGGTCCGGGAAGAAAGACAGGGGGGGGTGACCCAGAGGATGGGCAAGAGGTATATTCAGAGGGACAGAGGGAGAAAAAGGAGAGTGAGAGAAAGAATGTGTGCATAAAAATGAGTAACAGATGGGGTACGAGGGGGAGGTGGGGCCTTAGCGGAAGTTAGAGAAGTCGATGTTCATGCCATCAGGTTGGAGGCTACCCAGACGGAATATAAGGTGTTGTTCCTCCAACCTGAGTGTGGCTTCATCTTTACAGTAGAGGAGGCCGTAGATAGACATGTCAGAATGGGAATGGGATGTGGAATTAAAATGTATGGCCACTGGGAGATCCTGCTTTCTCTGGCGGACAGAGCGTAGATGTTCAGCAAAGCTGTCTCCCAGTCTGCGTCGGGTCTCACCAATATATAAAAGGCCACATCGGGAGCACCGGACGCAGTATATCACCCCAGTCGACTCACAGGTGAAGTGATGCCTCACCTGGAAGGACTGTTTGGGGCCCTGAATGGTGGTAAGGGAGGAAGTGTAAGGGCATGTGTAGCACTTGTTCCGCTTACACGGATAAGTGCCAGGAGGGAGATCAGTGGGGAGGGATGGGGGGGACGAATGGACAAGGGAGTTGTGTAGGGAGCGATCCCTGCGGAATGCAGAGAGAGGGGGGGAGGGAAAGATGTGCTTAGTGGTGGGATCCCGTTGGAGGTGGCGGAAGTAATATGTTGGACCCGGAGGCTGGTGGGGTGGTAGGTGAGGACCAGGGGAACCCTATTCCTAGTGGGGTGGTGGGAGGATGGAGTGAGAGCAGATGTACGTGAAATGGGGGAGATGCGTTTAAGAGCAGAGTTGATAGTGGAGGAAGGGAAGCCCGTTTCTTTAAAAAATGAAGACATCTCCCTCGTCCTAGAATGAAAAGCCTCATCCTGAGAGCAGATGCGGCGGAGACGGAGGAATTGCGAGAAGGGGATGGCGTTTTTGCAAGAGACAGGGTGAGAAGAGGAATAGTCCAGATAGCGGTGAGAGTCAGTAGGCTTATAGTAGACATCAGTGGATAAGCTGTCTCCAGAGACGGAGACAGGAAGATCTAGAAAGGGGAGGGAGGTGTCGGAAATGGACCAGGTAAACTTGAGGGCAGGGTGAAATTTTACAACTCCTCCCTTGTAGGGTCAGACACCCTGAGCCAATAGGCTGGTCCTGGACTTATTTCCTGGCATAATTTACATATTACTATTTAACTATTTATGGATTTATAACTATTTAATTATTTATGGTGCAACTGTAATGAAAACCAATTTCCCCCGGGATCAATAAAGTATGACTATGATTATGACTATGACCATTTATATATAAGAGGTGAAAAAAATCACATGTGTTAAGTGCTTTCATATTTTGGGGAAAATGCTTACATTGATGATGGCTGCCTCAGTTAAAAATAAGCTCCACTTTATTTGAAATAACATGAATTGGGATGAAACAGGAGATCTAGTCCCGAATAAAGTCCAGGACTGCGGTAATCACATTGGGTAATACTGACCCATACAAGAAACTGAGATATGACCTTTGTAAAGCTTTCTGGAAGATGAAGCCTGGGAAGCATTGGGCCCAGAAGGAGATCTTGGCTGAGTCCTTAGAGTCAGAATCAGGTTTATTATCACTGTCTTATGTGATGTAAAATTGGTTGTTTTGTGGCAGTACTTCAGTATATGGAATAAAATCACTATAAACTGTAAAATGAACAAATAACGCAAACAAAGAAATAATTGTGCAGTGTTCATGGGTTCATAGACCATTCAGGCATCTGATAGTGGAGGGGAAGAAGCTGTTTGTGAAGCATTGTGTGTGATTCTTCAGACAGTATGACCACTCACGCCATGCTCTCTTCTCACAACTGCCATCAGGAAGAAGGTACAGGAGCCTGAGGACACACACCACCCACCCGGGTTTAGGATCAGTTCTAACCCCTCAACTATCAGGCTTTTGAACCAAAGTGGATAACCTCAGTCAACTTCACTCGCCCCATTACTGAAATGTTCCCACAACTTATGGATTCACTTTCAAGGACTCTTCATCTCATGTTCTCGGTAGTTATTGTTAATTTATTTAATATTATTAATATTTCTTCTTTTTCTTTTTTATTTGTGCAGTTTGTTGTCTGTTTGCACACTGGTTGTCCACCTGTTGGTGCAGTCTTTCATTGATTCTATTATGGTTACTGGATTTATTGAGTATGCCTGCAAGAAAATTAATCTCGGGGTTGTATGTAATGACATATACATTCTTTGATAATAAGTTTACTTTGAACTTTGAACTGTACCTTCTCTCAAATAGTACTAATGGAGATCAGCTGTTGGAGATACTTAGGGGTATTTTTAATCTCTCTCTATTCCAATCTGAAGTTCTCATCTGCTTTAAAAAGACCACGATCATTACAGTACCCAAGAGAATAAAATAACATACCTTAATGTCCCAATGGCTCTGATTTCAACCATCATGAAGTGTGTCGAGAGGCTGGTCATGGCACATATCAATACCAGCCTCCCAGACAACCCCAACCCACTGTAATTTGCCTACCACCAAAAGATGTCTACCAGCAGATGTTGAGGTTTTGAAGAAGGTACAGAACAAGTTTACCAGGCTTCTGCCTGGATTGGAGGGCATGTGTTATAGGAAGACATTGAAGAAAACTGTATTGTTTTCTTTGGAGTGATGGAGACTGAGGGGAGATCTGATAGAGATTATGAGAGGCACAGAGGGGAGAGCCGGTACCTTTTCCCCCCAAGATTGAAATATCTAATGGCAGAAGGCACGTATTTAAGGAACATGGAGTAAGTTCAAAGGAGATGTGGAGGAATTTTTTTTAAACGGAGAATGTGGGTATTTAGATAACACTGCTTGTGGTGATGGTGGAGGCTGATACAATTGAAGCATTCAAAGGGCTGTAGATGGACACATTAAATTTCAGGAACTGGAAGGATACGGACACTGTGTAGGCAGATGGGAATGGTTTATTTAGATACTTGATTGCTAATTTAATTAGATTGGCACAACATTGTGGGCCAAAGGACTTGTTCCTGAGTAGTACTGTTCTGTGTTCTATGTCTATCAATATCCCGAGGTCATCACTGAAAAGAAGCTTAACTGTTTCAGAAACACAAATACAGTGATTATAAAAGCAGGTCAGAAGTCAGCTAAATACACACAAAATGCTAAAGGAACTCAGCATCTCTGAAGGGAAGAACAGTTTATGTTTCTGCCCAGCACCATTTGTTACCTCCATAGACGCTGCCTGACATGCTGACTTCCTTCAGTACTTTGCGTGTGTTGCACAAAATTTCTATCGTCTGCAGGATCTCTTGTGTCTCAGAAGATAGCTGTCTTCCAGTGAGTGTCTTGCCTCCTGATTCCATTCAACTCAACATTTATAATGTTATAAAATAATATATAAACTATCAAAGTTGAAAGTAAATTTATTACCAAAGTACATATATGTCACCATATACAACCCTAAGATTCAGTTTCTTGTGGGCATGCTGAATAAATCCATAATAGAACAATAACTATTATAGAATCAGTGAAAGACCACATTAACTGGGTGTTCAGCCAGCATGCAAAAGACAACAAGCTGTGCAAATACAAAATAAAGAAATAAAAATAAATAAATAAGCAATACATGTTAAGAACATGAGATACCGAGTCCTTGAAAGTGAGTCCATAGGGTGTGTTCACTTATTGGGCAAGTGAAGTTGAGTGAAGTTCACCCCTTAGGTTCGAGAGCCAGATGGTTGAGGGGTCATAACTGTTCCTGAACCTGGTGGTGTGAGTACTGATGCTCCTGTACGTTCTTCCTGATAGTAACAGCAAGAAGAGAACATGACCTGGGTGATGGGGTCTCTGATGACAGATGCTGCTGTGCTGCGACAACGCTCTGCGTAGATGTGCTCAATAGTGGTGAGGGTTTACCTATGATGGACTGACCATATCCATTACTTTTTGTAGCATTTCCCATTCAAGAGCATTGGTGTTTCCATATCAGGCTATGATGCTGCCAGTCAATATACTCCCCACCAAACATCTACATAACTATGAACATAAAACTCAGAAAATTACTTCATTACTTTATATACAAGAGGCATCTTTCAAGTATAATTTTCCATGACTATAATATTTTCTGAAGGAGACAAAAAACTATTAATAGAACTCTAATAGCTCCATGAAAAACTTTAGTTATTATTCACCATTACCATAAGTGCATGTCTTGAGTAATTTACAGAAAATTCTCAACACTAAGAAAACTCTCGACTAATTCCATTAATTGTTACTAAGAATTTACTATTAAATCATCCATTTCTTCAGTTCTGAGAAATTTCTGTGTCTTTTCCTTATTTTCTTGTCTGATATGGGCATTGCTGGTAAGGCCACCATTTAATAGCGATGCCTAATTACAAACGTACATTCGAGAGAGTGATGTAGAGTCTCCTTGAACAGTTGCAGTCCTCGAAGTTTATAAACTTCAGCCCTTGAAGTTTACAAACTTGCTTTCCCTTGGAAACCTGGAACAACACACACAAAATGCTGGAGGAACTCAGCAGGTCAGGCAACATCCAGAGAAAATAATAAGCAATTGAATTTTTGGCTGAGACCCCTCCCTTGGGAACCTATCCATTTGTTGTAGGAAAAATTGATGCAAATATGGATTGTTTTCAAATGTGTTCACATTCAAACCAAATCTCTGTTGCCCACCATTTGATCATTCACTAGTAAAAGAGCATTCAAAACAGTTTTCTGTCATGGAGATAGGAGATAAGGTCAGAAGTAGGAGCGAGCCATCCATCCCCACAAGCCCAATCCACCATTCAATAAAATCATAGCCAGTCCTGCACCTTGTCTGTTCACCTTTATTACAACAAAAATGCTGTAAAATTGAAACATTAAAAGAAAACACTGAAAAAAGATAGTAGGTTAGGTAGGATCTGTGGAAAGAGAAGCAAATTGCTAAGCCTTCATACCAATATGATTGAGTCAAGTACAAATTAGTGGACCTGCTTGGTTCGAGTTGATTTTGACTACTATTTTTGTTCCCTTTCACATAGTAGTTGTCAAACCAAATTCATCTTCGCCTGGAAGGGTTGAAGATATTTCATATTGAAATAAAAATAGTTCTTTGGTCTATTTGGGCTTCAAGAAAACGTACTTTTTTAGAAATGGTTACTATCCTTCCATTATGGGAGGACAAATAGATAAACATTATCCAATATTATTAGGGCTTGGTCTATGTTGATTATATAAACCTGTCAAAGTGTTGAACTATTTTCCATTGGATAATATGCTACAGAATAGTTATGTTGTATTTCTGGTGAGGGCCAACTTAACTGTAATACAATTGTTTTCATGGACATCCAAAAGTTCTTTATAGATGTGTTATCAAACAAATTACAGTATTACACTAATGAAGATCTCAGACCTATTTAGGACCATGATCATGAGAAAGAAACCTGACAAGAAGGATTCAAGCAAGGCAACCAGAAAAAAAAATAACTTTGAATTACATTCTCTGTATTTTTGGTTTTCCGGTATGGAATATTCATCAAAATCTTGTATTAAGTTAGCTACAAAGTATTTTAAGCTTTTAAATTATAAAATACAAAAATAAGGAGGATATATGCATAACTTTTTACATAGACTTGGCCTTTCATTCCTGAAGCTTGCAAACAACCAACTGAAAACCAAACACCTGGACCAAAGCCAGGCAGCTGAGGCCTGTTTACTGAGACTGACTGATCATCCAATAACCGGACGGGATATAAATTACTCTTTCAGTTAACATCAAATCCAAAACATTTGCAGTTTGATAATGAGTAGCTGCATTTCCCTGAATGCATTAGATTCAGAGAAGTAATCCTGAAATGTGCATGAAAAAGCTGAGGGGTTCATGAATTATTTGCATAATTTCATTGGATCCATTTCAAAGTTCAATGTAAATTTATTATCTAAGTACATATGTTACTATATACTACCACCCCAAGATTCATTTTCATGCAGGCATTTATGGGAAAAATACAATAGAATTTTAAAAAGACTGCCAAACAACCAAAGAAGATGAACTATGCAAATAAAAACAATACTGAGAGCTTAAGTGGCAAAGAGCCCTGAAAAGTGAGTCTGTAGGTTGTAGAATCAGTTCAAGAGTGAAGAGTGAGTGAAGTTATTCACATCCCCGTTCCAGACATCCCACCTCTGCCAGAAGTTCCGGGAGTCTCCCGCATATTCTTAGTGGCTCCCTATTAATAGAAGATTGAGGAATGAAAGGCCAAGTCTATGTAAAAAGTTATGCCCGCAAATTATATACAATGTCCCAGAAATCGATTTTTTTGAGAGCTAGTGTGAGACAGTAAGAGCAAGAAAGCAAGCACTATGAGGGAAAGTCTGTGGAAGACAGAAGAGATTAAAC
The DNA here is from genome assembly GCF_963921235.1 of Mobula hypostoma. Classification (NCBI taxonomy): domain Eukaryota; kingdom Metazoa; phylum Chordata; class Chondrichthyes; order Myliobatiformes; family Myliobatidae; genus Mobula; species Mobula hypostoma. Next base: position 6,475,241 of record NC_086111.1, on the reverse strand, counting down.
CAGATTAATGACCTGTTTTGATTCATGGTTCTATTTACTTATGGTTTGCTCTTAAAATGGCTAACTTGATGAATGTTCCAATTACACTCAGTGTTTACATCTGCCCATTATGACAAGCATGAGTTGAGACAAAAGATAGATCCTTCTTCCAATAAATTGCTGCTGCCGCCATAGCAATATTGTTGGCTTATTTCTAGTACACCCCAATGAGATCAAATCCATCCATGTAACATATCGAGCAATTCTCGTATACCTTATATGCTATTTTTCCCTCACTTGCCAATGTTTTGCAAAGAAAGAACCACAGATTTAAGCTTTCCACAATCTGATGTGAGGCAGTAACTCTATGGCTGAAGATTATATCCAAGGCTGAAATGTAAAGTGCCGAGAAAAGAGGAAATTAAAAATGCAGTCATGATCCTAAAGACAGTTCCTCAGTGCTAAAAGTAATTTACTCTGAAGTTTAGATTACAAGTGTAGAGTGCTGGAGAGATACACTCACTGGCCACTTCAGTAGTACCTCCTGTACCAAATAAAGTGGCCTCTGAGAGTATGTTCATGGTCTTCTGCTGCTGTAGCTCATTCACTTCAAGGTTTGACACGTTGTGCATTCAGAGATACTCTTCTGCACAACACTGTTGTAATGTGTGGTTATATGAGTTACTGTCACCTTCCTGTCAGCTTGAACCAGTCTGGCCATTCTCCTCTGACCTCTATCATTAACAAGACATTTTTGCTAACTGAATTGCCATTCACTGGAAGTATTTTTTGTTTTTTGCACCATCTCTGCAAACTCTGGAGACTTTTGCACATGAAAATCCCAGGAGATCAGTAGTTTCTGAGAACCTCAAACCATAATTGGCACCAGCAATTATTTCATGGTCAAAATCACTAAGATCACATTTCTTCCCCATTCTGATGTTTGGTCTGAACAACAACTGAACCTCTTGACCATGTCTGCATGCTTTTATGCATGAAAATGGCCACTGAGTGTAGATCTTGTTATGTTTTGTAACTCCACAAACTAATTGAAGGAAGAAACAGGATACTTGGATACTTAGTGTTTCTGTAGTGTGGCATTCACATATGATGTATGCCCTTCACATACTTCTTACGTATAACATGTAATGAATCATGTAATCAAACAAAGAACACTTCATCAAACAATAGATTTACAATATTACTCAAATATTAAATACACTACAGGTCTTCTGAAGACATCCCTGACAAATTTTTGATAATTTTTAGCTATACAGAGTATCCAAGAGCTGAACATTTTGGGAATTGTATTTAAATTTCAAAGCTGACATCAAATAATGCTTGACAATCTGAGATACAGAATTTCATATATCAAACTATTGCTAATTCTGAGGAGTTTTCTTTCAGAAGCAAAACATTTACTCCTCCAGAAAATGCAACTTAAAGAGATAAAAATCACAACAAACACAAGATGCTTTTGGAACTCAGCAAGTCGGACAGCAGCTATGGAGAGGAACAAACGGTTGACATTTCGGGCTGGCACCCTTCATCAGGACTGGAAAGGAAGTGGAATGACACCAGAATAAGAAAGTGAGGAAGGGTAGGAGTAGAATCTTGTAAGTGGTGAAACTAGATGAGGGCAAATGTAAGTGGGTTTACCTATCACACTCCAGTTTCTCGCTTCATCCACCTCCCCACTCATCTAGGACCCCTCACCTTATCTCTTCTGTCAACTACTTGTATTCCTTCACCCCATCCCCCCATCCCCACCTTCTTATTCTGGCTTCATCTGTTTTCTTTTCCTGTCCTGGAGAAGAATCTCGGCCTGAAACATCGACTGACTGTCAGGCACTTCCATAGATGCTGCCTAACCTGCTGAGTTCCTCCAGCATTTTGTGTTTTCTTTTTGCTCTGGATTTCCAGCACTTGCAGAATCTTGTGTGTTTTTGTGTGTTTCAACATAATGTATTTCTCCAGTCCTGCCCCTCCTGTGTCTCAAAATCGATGATTGACTTGACAATTAAATGTGTTTGAAGAGAAATTTTGTTTAGTCAGTGGGTTATAATCAACTGATTCTATTCACCTCCATATACATGGTTCCATTGGCCAATGGCCAAAAGTAAATTACGTCCCCTCTGAATTTCAATCTTCTGCTACTTGATAATCCTGGTGTCAGTAACTAGTGCATTGTGGAATGAAAACTGACCTTCCATTAATCTTAATTAAACCATTTACTTTACTGAATCAGGCAGCTTCATTTAAAACCATTTTTGTTTATTTTGTTAAATAAAATTGAACAGTGATATATGAACTCAATAGTGATCAGCCAGCACCGATAGGATATCATAAGCGCATATGCAAATAATGGAACTAGCTGGAAGAACAGGGAAATAAATATTGCCTGATCATGCTTCAGGAGCATGAATCAGCTTAATAACCTACATATATTATCATATAATATAATATTGGATAGTGGGCTGTAGATACCTCTCTACCAAAGGAGGTGTAAAGCACTCCTTCCTTCCGGTAGCCTGAAAGTCACCCTTGGGCAAGGTGTAGCACCTGCTTATCCCTCTACTTAGTGTCATGTGAAGCCATGGGTCCAGGTGGTGGATGGTTGTATGAGGAGCTAGTGCACATCACAAGTCCTGATTATGCAATCACTGATGCCAGGCAGACAATCTTTGAAGAGTATTGATAATGGCTGGGTTTACCCGTCTTGTAAAGACACTGCCCAGAAGAGGGCAATGGCAAACCACTTCTATAGAAAAATTTACCAAGAAAGATCATGGTCAAGGATCATGATCACCCACTACATATCAATGATGATGATGAGTATGATATATGGGCATCATGGTGGCGTAGCAGTCAGCACAACACGATTACAGCTTGGGCGTTCCAGAGTCTGGAGTTTAATTCTGGCACTGTTCTGTACGGAGTCTCTGTATGTTCTCCCGTGGAAGATTTGGGTTTTCTCCAGGTGCTGAAGTTTCCTCACACAGTCCAAAGACATACCAGTACGTCATTGTCAATTGTCCCGTGATTACAGTGGGGTTAATTGGGGTTGTCAGGGGTTTCCAGGGCAGTGTGGCTCAATGGGCTGGAAGGGTCTGTCCTGTGATGTATCACCAAACAAACAAACAAACAAATAAATAATATACTCGTGCATTATAGTGAGGCTTGAAAATGATGAATCAGCGCTCCAGGTCCAGTTGTAATGATGATATTGGCTTAAGTTAGACTCAATCAGATTAATGAGGTTGATTGAGCCGGGATTTAGTTTGGTTTAGACCATAAGACCATAAAATATAGGAGCAGAATTAGGCCATTCAGCCCCACCATTCCATCATAGCTCATTCTTCTGCCTTCTCCTCATAACATGTGGTGCCCTGATTAATCAAAGATCTATCAACCTCCACTTTGAATGTACTCAATGACTTGACCTCCACAGCCATCTGTGTTAATGAATTCCAGATTCACCTGGCTCGAGATATTCCTTCTCACCTTGTTCTAAAGGGCCATCCATCTGTTCTGAGGCTGTGCCCTATGGTCCTAGACTCCCCAGCTATAGGTAACATCCTCTCCACATCCATTCTATCTGGGCCTTTCAATATTCGATAGGTTTCAATGAGATCCCTCCCCCCATCATTCTTATAAATTGACCTATTGCATTAGTAGGCTTGGGCAAATCAAATCCACTAAATTAAAAAGATTGAATTGACTGAATTGAGTTGATTCCAAAGCTTAACAGCAGACATAATCACTGTTTTTTGCTCTCTTTGCTGACTGCAGCTTTCATTCCCTTGAGATAAACTGGGTTTCTATTTTGGACTGTTACCCTGGAATTCCATTCTGAGAGAGTGAACAACAATGGGCACAATTGTTGGGCTGAATAGCATGCCCACATGCACACCCAGTGTTTCACCAGAAGAATATTTACTTCTTCATTTTGGTGGGTGATCTATTGCATTAGAGAAAATAGAAATAATGCTGGCAAGACAGAAGTATTGCAACCCAGCACTGCAATCATGCCGGAATAAGTTCTGTAACAAAGCAGGCAATACTCATCATGAGTCCTGGCAGGTGTTTAAAGTTGACATTCCTATGATCCTCCTTTACTTGGGCTAATGACTTCAGAGAGTTCACACCTTCTTGGTTGGATGGAAGAGTTATTCTGGAATGTTCCCAGCATCATCTTCTTGCTGAGGTTGTAAGGATTTCAGTTATCTACCCTCACCCAACCCCCCACCCAGCCAAGTAGCCCCTTGTCTGAGGAGAGAGTCACAAATGAAAATCGAAGTGAAAATAATTGTGGATGGTAGATAAACAGGAAATTCAGGAAACACTTAGCAGGTCAGGCTGCATCTATGGAAAGAGAAACAGAGTTACCACAGCAACACTCACACAATGCTTGCAGAACTCAGCAGGTCAGGTAGCTTCTATGAAAATTAATAAACAATCAAAGTTTTGGGCCAAGACCCTTCATCCAGACTTGAAAGGAAGGAGGAAGAAGATAATCTAGAAGGCGATGGCTGAAGCTAGGCGGTTGAGGGGAGGAGGGATAAAGTAAGAAGCTGGAGGCAAAGGTCTGGAGAAGAAGGAATCTGATCAGAGAGCAGAGTGGGTAATGGGAGAAAGGGAAGGAGTATGCACCGGGGTGGGGAGTGGATAGGCAGGCGAGGAGAAAAGGTAACAAGGCAGTGTGATGAAATGAAGGAGGGTGGGGAAATTTTAGAAATTGATGTTCATGCCATCATTTCAAGTTGAAGTCTCTTCATTAGAACTGTTTAAAAAAGCAAAATTAGTCTTGAAGAGAAGTTGCAGGAGTTATGCATAGGGATAGATGAATTATTTCTAATCTAGTTGCTACGGTATAAACTGTTGATATTACCGTAGGGGAATTGTCAGGGTTTTGCATAAGGAAGAAGCTGAGGGTCCTCAGATCATCTTGGTGCGGGATGAAATCTTGAAAATTGTATATACATAGTAAAAATAATCCATTTGGGATTAGGGAACTGTTAAAGTAGTAGACAGCACCCAAAGTGTCGTGACTAGAAGTGGGAAGGTGTGCTCCGCTTAACGTCCATCCGGACAATGTCCAATTGCATATATATCCGTAGTCCTGATCAGAGAACGTGATGTAGCGGATGTACCCAATCTCGTGTATCGCACGTCTCTTGACTGTAGTAGCGTTATGCCTCTATTTAATTTTCTTTCGAAAATATTACCGTAAAGTGCATCATGGCTTCCAAACACAGCAAAACCACTCCTAGTGACAGCAGCAGCAAGAGGCAAAGGAAAAGTATTGATTTGGAGGTGAAACAAAAGGCTATTAAACAATATGAAGGTGGAAAACCAGTGAATGCTATTGCTCGGGATTTAGGTGTGTCGCACTTGACAATCACGACGATCCTGAAAAACAAAGAAAAAATTCTTGAAGCTGTTAAAGGATCAGCTTCACTGAAAACTACAAGGCTCATGAAAATGCGAGAGGGACCTATATCAGATATGGAGAAATTGCTAATGACATGGATTTAGTCAATACAGGTACACTACAGTAATCCATATAGGTTTACTAAGCATATAGTATGGTGTTCGCACAACGTCCAATTTCACAGAACGTATCGTGGACGTTAAGTGACGCATACCTGTAATTATTTTCACCTGTGTCCTCAGAAACAGACTCTCAGGAGGATTGGGTAACTATGATCAGGCTTGGAAATTACACCCGATTCTTTGGCTTGTTAATACTGGATTTCAGAGATTAATTCCAATGCACTTGGTTATGGTCAATTAGCACAAACGGAATTGTATTTCTTGATATTTCTACTGTATATGTAATATTTCAGTAATATTTGAGTAATATTGTAAATATTGATTAAGTATTCCTTGTCTCCTTAAATAAATCATTATGGGGTATATGTAAACATACGTAAATGTCATATGTCATCACGCCACTGTACACATCTCACTTAAAGCAAAAATGGAGTAGACACATTTATCCCCTGCTCTTTGTTTTGCTTTCAATTAGTTTTCACGTTTTGGAGTTACAAAACATAACGTGGGGTTTTGAAAGAAAGTCTTTATAGACAAAACACACCTCAGGCACTCTTGCCTCAGGCCAGTTATTTATTCAGATTCTTGTAGTAGGCTCACAAAGATAGCAGCTATTCTCATTTATGTGGTAACTGGGATAGGAAATCAATTAATGTCTTCCTAGAAGTCCTCAAATCTCAAGAATTTCCTCTTATCAAATGGTACCAGGCCACAAATGTTCAGCATGCTTAGCCAAAAGGCCTGTTTTTGTGTTGAATAGCACTTTGACAAATGACCAAATTCACTCAAACCAGCTGTACAGCTTTCCATATTAGATCACAGCACAGAACAGACCCTTCGGCTCACAATGTAGTGCTGACTTTTCAAACTACTCCATAATCAGTCTAGCCCTTCCCTCCTACACAGCCCATAGTCCTCCATTTTTTTTTATTAATGTTTCTGTCACAGCGTCCCTAATGTGTCTGCCTCTACTACTATTCCTGGCAATACATTCCATACACTTACCACTGTGTGACAAAACTACCTCTGACATCTCCCCCATCCTGTGTCCAACACCTAACTGCAATTATGAAGAAAGCACAGCAGCACTGCTACTTCCTTAAGAGTTTGCAAAGATTCGCCATGGTGTCTGAAACTTTGCAAGCCTATAGTCGTGTAGTGGAGAGTATATTGTCTGTCTGCACCACAGCCTGGTATGGAAATATCAATGCCCTTGAATGGAAAATCATATAAAACTAGTGGATATGGCCCAGTCCATCACGGTAAGGCCCTCCTCACCATTGATCACATCTACCTGGAGCACTGTCACAGGAAAGCAGCTTCTGTCATCAGCGATCCCCACCATCCAGGCCATGCTCTCTTCTTGCTGCTGCCATCAGGAAGAAGGTACAGATGCCTCACGATATGTGTCACAACATATGCCAATGATATCAAACTTGTTTCTGATTCTGATTCTAATTACTACAGCCATTTCCTATTTTCACCCTAATCCCTTTCTCAGTGTTTCTTTGAGACATCAGGTCCAGTCTCATCCATCATCCCTTCAGAATGATGGGACCCTGACCCAGTCTGTTAATATAGGGTCAAGCAGACAGGTCACATTCACTGGCATATTTTGCCACGCCCTGCTGCCGGCATATGTTCTCTGATCTGGAATCAAATAAGTGTCTCTGGAGTTTACCAGCCAAGGAAGTCCTCGTGAGCAGCTTTTCCGATTGGAGTACATTGGCTGAGACACAACTTGTGTGCATCAGAAGGAAACATTAGCACTCTTTGCAGACCGAGGCACTGCACAGAATGAGGTGCCAAACACCTTGTCTATTTGAGCATGTGATCTCAAAATTATTGATGGGACTTCATTCTACCTCCCATGAACAATATCAAACATTTTACAGGCATCAATTACTACAACAGTAAATCTATAGTATGAAGCAACCCAGAGTGTCATTTCCTCATCAGAGAGCTGAAACACCCCAATGTAATTATGGGGTTAGGTTATTGTTAACCTAACTCCTTGATTTATGAATGCACAATTTATGAAGTTTTGCTGACTAGCCATTGGCTGTCCCTGGGCCATGCATTTAATCTATGAAATTCTTTCTTGCTAAAACAATATTTGTACCATTCTCATTCATTTCACTCATAACACTTCACTGAACTGTTCCCACAGCCGAAGAACTCAGCATCAAGGACTCTACTGCTCATTTTCTCAATATTTATTGGTTATTTATTTGTTATTTTTCTTTTGGGTTTTTTTCTTTCATTTTGTATTTGCACAGTTTGTTATCTTTTGCATATTGGTTGTGGTCTGTCCAATTGCGGATAGACTTTCATTGATTCTATTGTGTTTTGCAGTTACAAGTTAATGAAAAAACAAGAAAATTAATCTTAATGGTTTTGGTGGCATATATGTACTTTGATAATAAATTTACCTGGAACTTTGAAAACTCTGTGTGGTAACATTCCGTACTAACATGCCAATAATGCATTTTTCCCACCTTTTTCGATCCAATAATACATTTTAGCCCTGTCTTTTCAATCTATGAAATTGAACTAAACAATACATTTCCCAGGAATGCAAACTTTTCTTAAATTGAGGAATGGTTGAGCAACGTGAAATGTTTGGCCTTGAATCTAGGTGTACATGAATTTGCCTTTAATTAAAGGCTATTAAATTAAAATAAAGCTATGATGAAGCAACACACATCAAAGTTGCTGGTGAACGCAGCAGGCCAGGCAGCATCTCTAGGAAGAGGTACAGTCGACGTTTCAGGCCGAGACCCTTCGTCAGGTCTAACTGAAGGAAGAGTTAGTAAAAGATTAGTCAGAAGGACTAACCACCACCTTTTCAAATGTTGGGCAAGTTCTGCACATCACTGTAGTAATTTTACATATTGCACTGTGCTGCTGCCACAAAAAAAAATCATCATTAATGATAAACCTGATTCTGATATGGGTCTCTATTGTGGACTGAGTGTGGGAAGGGGGCAGGGAGAGGGGAGGGGAGAAGGGAGGGAGGGGGAAGCACTAGAGAGACATTCTGTAATGATCAATAAACCAATTGTTTGGAATCAAATGACCTTGCCTGGTATCTCAGGGCAGGGTGTGTCTGCACCTGCGCCACCACCTTCCCCTGGCACTCCTCTGCCATCAGTCTCACACTACTCCCGCAGTACTGCACCCTTGCCATTCCCAATATCCTTTGTTCATGCCAGATTTACAAACTTGCTCTCTGCTCCATATTGACAAATACAGTACTGTGCAAAAGTTTTAGGCACCCTAGCTGTATATGTGCCTAAAATTTTGCGTAGTACTGTATATCTGCAGAGTCAAGGGGTGATGTGTAAACTCTGAATAAAAAGCATTGGCGACAAGATGAGTTTGACATTCAAATTGTCCTCAAGCTCCACATCTCATCTCACTCGTTAATTTCAGAATGCTGATTTAATAGCATGTATTATTTATATATTAAAAAACTGCATTGCTAATGGAATAGATGATGATGCCAGAGAAATGTTATGTGGCACTCACCTAATATTAGCGAATCATCAATCAAATAGTCTGAATTCTCTTTTGCTGAAGATTGTCAAGTTTCTCTTTTAGGTTTCAAAGGTACATTTAATATCAGAGAAATGTATACAATATATGTCCCGAAATGATTTTTCTTCGCAACTATCCATGAAAACAGAAGAATGTCTCAAAGAATGAACAACAGTATAATGTTAGAATCCCAAACCCTCCCCCAGCTCCCCTCCCTCCCGCACGTAAGCGGCAACAAGCAACAATCTCCCCTCTCCTCACCAGCAAAAAAAAATCGGCACCCACCACTGAGCACTCAAGTGTGAACAAAGCAACAGTAAAGATACGGACTTGCAGTACCCCAAAGACTACATTTGTTCACCCAGTATTCGACATATGACAGGCTCTCTCTCTCTCTCCCTAATAAGGGAGCAAGAGGTGTCTCTGGTTCACAGCGAGAGGGGAGACATAACAAACAGCTCGCTGGTTTACGATGTTAAAAGTTTGTTGTGTGGCTTTTTACAAGCTCTTTGCCCGAAGATCTCAGGTCTCTGAGCACACAGCCCTAGATCTTCCGACTTCCCCGACGACATACGGATCTCCTGCCATGACACCAACCTTCGATCCGCCCATCTCCAGAGCCTCAAGATCCTAGGTCTCCAAAGGTGAGCCGAACTCTTAGGCCGAGCCCTTGGTGTGCCGACCAATGGTCAGTTGTTAAACCCAGAGAGCAGGTCCCATTCCTGCAAAGAACCGTAGTCAGCTTGTAAGTCCAGGTCAGGGTCTTCGAAAGATATTTATAAACATTTTAAACATGGTTTTGCTGTTTTAATCATATTCTTGAGAACATAGGACACTGAGGTAAAGAGGACAGAGAAAAATGTAATTCCTGAGGCAACATAAATGTTCAAAACTGCAACATCCATAAGGCATATATTGGACATCCCACCTCTCCCGGAAGTTCCAGGAGTCTCCCACATATAGATAATGGCTCCCTGACGCCCGGAAATTATACACAATATCCCGGAAATAGATTTTTTTGAGAGGGAGAGGAAGAGCGAGCATCCTGATTGGTCTCTCTTCATGTTAAGAAGGGTCCCCAAACACCAGGCCGCGAAGAAACAATATGATTTGGTGATATGAAACGATATGAGTGTTGCACCTTTCCTCATTCCCTGTCACGCACTGTTGAATTTTAACGCACACGAGGTCATCAGTGACCCAAGACGTGCAAAGGAATGGGTCCGTGACCCATTTGTGAATGTCCCCGGTGAATCATCCATGTCAGCGTGGGAAAAAGATCAACTCCTCGAGCTTGCAAATGACGGTGGGTTGAAAAGTATGTTTGGCATAACATCTCTGCCGGCATTCTGGATCAAAGTCAAGGCCTAGTATCCTGAGATAGCCAAAAAAGCACTGAAAACATTGCTTCCATTTCCAACATATTTCTGCAATGAATGCAATGAAAACTAAATTGCGGAATAGACTGGACATGAGGAACACCCTTCCAGTATCGCTGACTCCCATCACCCCTCAATAGGACCATGTTGTTGCAGGGAAACAAGCCCAGGGCTCCCACTGATTCAGCGATATTGGTGTGGCAATGATTTTATATGTTCATACGGGGAAAATATGTGCTGTGTGTTTAATATCCAAACTTTACTTAAAAAGTTCTGATGCTATTGACTTATAAGTGACTTATAATTCAGTGGTCCCCACCCTCCAGGCCACGAAGAATGCAGTGGTACAGTGGTAGCCGGGGCGCACCCAGCACATCTTGAAGAAAAAAGCCGAAATAAACAAGCTAATTCATTACGTGCTGGGCAGCACCCAATTTAAACTAGCCGGCTAGCTGCCAAGGAGCTACGCTATTCATGTCCTACGTGATAAGGCCAAACTTCCTGTAGACTTGCTTAAAGTTGTAATAGAATAAACATGATAATATAATATAAGTACATATTTTAATATCACATTTGCTGCATATACCCAACTTGGTTTACAGATTAGACAAAATCACTAAGCAAAGTATTACATACACCCTTGGAGGTTGATGGGGGGTGGGGGGGAATATGGTTTTGCGGGGGGCGGGGGTGCTACCTCCCTAAAATGGTGGTGCTATCTCCCTGAAATAAGTTTTTGCAGGGTGGGATGTCTGATATATCGAGCTTTATCCATATGACTTTCAAGGATTCTTCCAAAGGATGATGGGAATTAAAAACGGTCCACTTCTCATGATTGGTTGAGACGTTAGGACACATGGAATCTAAGAGCAAATCATTCTTATATTGCTCAGCAGCCTGGGACTTCAGATTTTCTTGATGTCATCTCCTTCCAAGAAATATTATCTCAAAGGTCAGGATCAATCACTGGATTAGTATTCTTCATCATTTTTGACATGGAGATAAACTTTGATGCCTTATAAAGCCATTTGAGGCTGTATAAGGGATTTTGTTCAGCCAACATTTGGAGTATTGCGAGCAGTTTTGAGCCCCGTATCTAAGAAAGGATGTACTGGCATTGGAGAGTGTCCAGAAAATGTACATGATTACGATCCCATGAATGAAACGTTTAACATATGAGGAGAGGTTGATGGCCCTGAACCTCCAGTTTAGAAGAGTGGGGTGGGGAATATCACTGAAAGCTATCGAATATTGAAAGACCTGAACAGAGTAGATGTGAAGAGGATGTTTTCAATAGTGGGAGCGTTTAGAAACAGAAGACACAGCTTCAGAAAAGAAGGATACCCCTTTAGAATAGCGATGATGAGGAACTTATTTACCAGAGGGTGGTGAATCTGTAGAATTGATTGCTAAATATGGCTGTGGAGGCCAAGACACTACGTGTACTTAAAACAGACATTGATAGCCTCTTGATTAATAATGGCGTCAAGGGTTATGGGAAGAAGACAGGAGAATGGAATTAAGAGGGAAAATAAATCAGCAATGATGGAATGTCAGATCAGACTTGATGGACCAAATGGCCTAATTCTGCTCCTATGTCTTATGATCTGATGATCTAACTGGAATATTAAATGTCATATAAATGCAAACCATGTACAAAACAGCTCCAAGACCTCTTCAAGCTGTGGTACAGAAATCCCAGTACAGGATCTCAACTTTACACTTAAGGTCAATTCCCAATGAACAGTAGCCAACTAGAGCAACAGTCTGCTGGAAGAGCTTAATGGATTGAGCAGTATCTGGGAGGAAAGGAAGTGTTGATATTTTGGATCTCATCTCTTTAATCCTACAGATATTGTTTAAAATGGCAATTTCTTCCAACAGATTATTTGTTGCTCCTGATTTCAGTATCTGCAGTCTCTGGTGTCTCTGCTAGATAGTGGTCATGTTGCTCATCAAAATCATGGTCCACTTGACCATCACAAGAGTAAACAAAGCCATTATATGAGTCCAGGTCCCAATGCACATCACAGCAGGAATAAATATCCATGGACACAAGGGTCCCTGTTCCTGTGAGTACTACAGTATGTGAATAACCAACAGGAGCCCGAAACCTATTGTGCACTGTCAGAAAATAAACAGAAACTGCTCAGTGCGGCTGAAGGTGCAAGTTACAGATGGTATTAATTCAAAGGCAGAGCCTCATAAAGTTGCCAAAAGATTAGCCTGATGATAAGGAGCATTCAAGACTCAGTAGAGGGAAAGTAACACTAGCATGGGTCAATGTATGAGACTTTCAGTCAGGAAAATTTATATTAGGGAAACGAAAAATTAAGTAACTACTTTTTGTCTGTCTTTATAAGAGACAAAATTCCTGTTGGAAATGTAGAAAAAAAATCAAAGGTCTGACGACATTTAAAAGGCACTGGTGAGTTCTCGCTTGGAACATTATGAGCAATTTTGGGCCCCTTATTTAAGAAAGGATGTGCTGATATTGAAGAGAATTCAAAGGTTGTTCACAAAAATGATTCTGGGAATGAAAGGATTATCATATGAGGAGCATTTGATGGCTCTGGGCCTTTACTCACTAGAGTTTGGAAGAATGGGGGGGATCTGACTGAAACATCAGATGTTGAAAGACCTAGATACAGTGAATTTGGGGAGGATGCTTCCTTTAGTGGGGCGTTAGGATGCAAGGGCATAACCTCAGAACAGAGAAACATCCATTTAGAATGAAGTTGAAGAGGAATTTCTTTTGCCAGAGGGTAGTGAATCTGTGGAATTCATTGCCACAGACAGCTGTGGAGGCCAGGTCACTAGGTGCATTTAAGGCAGAAGTTGATAGTTTCTTGCTAAGTCAGGGCATGAAAGGTTATAGGGAGAAGGCTGGAGAATGGGGTTGAGAGGGAAATTAATCAGCCATGAAGAAATGGTGGAGCAGACTCAATGGGCTGAATGGACTAAGCTGCTCCAATGTCTTAAGTTCTTATGGTTTTTATGGACATCAAGGAGCTGAAGGAAATTATTAATAATTAAAAAACTGGAGAAGTTGGTGAGAAAGAATACAAATGAATCCAGAATTCCTGATGATCCATCACCCTGAGTTTTGTAAGAGATGGCTATAGAGTTAGAGGAAACAATTTATATCACCATTAACATTCCATGGGTTCAGCAGTAGTCCTGTACGTAGGGCAACAAATACGACTCCACAATTTAAAAAAGGAAGAAGAAAATCAGAGAACTGCCTGTGATCCTAATGTCAGTGGTATAGAAAATGCAAGAGTTTACAATAAATGAGGGTTGATGGAAGAGCTAAAAAGAATCAAAGGATTGAGCAGAGTGCACAAGAATTTGTGACAGGAAAACAATGTTTAATTTACCTATTGGGGTTTGAGTAGAGTCAAAGTGGGGAAGCAATGGATGTGCTGTGCTGAAGCAACATCTATCTGCTGGAGGAATTCAGTGGCTTGAGTAGCACCTGTGGGAGGAAAGGAATTTCCGGCATTTCCGATCCTGATGCAGGGCTTCCTTTCTTCCCACAGAGACACTGAGTTCCTCCAGCAGGTTGTTTGCTGCCCTGGGAGGGAGGAGGGGGGCTGGTTTTGTTACTGTTGTTTGGTTTCTGTTGTTGCTTGCACTGTTTTGCTGAACATTGTGGGCATGCTAATTTGGTTCCAGAACGTGTGGTCACCTTTGCAAGCTGCCTCCAGCACAACCTGATGTTAATGCAAATAACACATTGCACTGTATATTTTAAAGTACATCATTTAAATAAATGTATCTGAATCTGAGGAAGATGTAGAGAGGCCTCGGGTACCTCAGGTGGTCAGACACAAATGAAATGACTGGGTGAGGATATGACAGATGTAAAATGAAATGGGAAAATGAGGTCATCACATTTATACACAAATCAAATAGCAAATGGTGACAAATTAGGTAATGTTGATATTCAAAGAGACCTATATGTCCTTGTACTGAAAATTAACAAACAGACTTAGCAAGCATTTAGGAAGGCAAATGGTACATCGGCTTTTATTTTGAAAGGACTTGAGAACAGGTGTAAAAAGGTCTTACTGGTATTATACAGGGCCCCAGTGAAACTGCACCAAGAGAAATGTATACAGTTTTAGTCCCTTCATATCAAAAAGCAGATACCACCAGCAAAGATTCACTAGACTGGTTACCGGAAAAGCGAGCTTGTTGTATAAGGGAAAGATTTCAAGATTAGGCCTGTATATCTGCGTATATATTGAAGAAAGAACCATCATCTCAATGAAACTTAAAAAACATTGTACAAGGCTGAACAAAAAAAAGTTGCACAGGGGATATTTCTCTTGACTGAGTAGATAGAACCAGGGGAAAACCAGAACAAGCGGTAGGCCATTTAAACTGGACAAGACGAGAAATTTCTTCAGCCTGACAAAGGGGTCTTCGAACCTCAGTCATTGAATTCATTCAAAACAGAGAACAGTAGTTTTCTGGATATTAAGAGATTCGAGAAATATGAGGTTAGTGCAGGAAAATGGCCTTGAGGAAGATCAACGATGATCTCATTGAATAACAAAGCAGGCTTGAAGGTCAGACAGTTCACTTCTTATGTCCTTACATAAAAAGCATAGAGCACAGGACATAATCAGCTGATTAAGTAGATCCTCTGCAAAGGAAAACATCCGTGCAGTTTTGATAAAGGTCAGAAGGAAAGGAAGCACACTGTGGCAGCATTTTCTCTGTTTATTTAAGATTTCCATTACCTTCAAATTTCTCCCATTAAAAAACAGCCTTCAGTACTGCTACACGAGTCTCACATCGCACCATTAAATAAATACCAATGTACAGTCCCACTGCGCATCATTAAATAAATACCAATGTACAGTCCCACTTCGCACCATTAAATAAATACCAATGTACAGTCCCACTTCGCACCATTAAATAAATAACAATAAACAATACCACTGCACACCATTAAAAAAAAACAATGTACAGTCCCACTGCACACCATTAAATGAATAACAATGTACAGTCCCACTGCACACCATTAAATAAAGAACAATGCACAGTAACAGTATGCACCATTAAATAAATATCAATGTACAGTACCACTGTGCACCATTAAATAAATAACAATGTACAGTCCCAGTGGCCACCATTAAATAAATCCCCATGTAAAGTCACACTGCACACCATTAAATAAATAGCAATGTACAGTCCCACTTCACACCATTAAATAAATAACAATGTACAGTCCCACTGCACACCATTAAATAATTAACAATGTACAGTCCCACGGCACACCATTAAATAATTAACAATGTACAGTCCCACGGCACACCATTAAATAAATAACAATGTACAGTCCCACGGCACACCATTAAATAATTAACAATGTACAGTCCCACGGCACACCATTAAATAAATAACAATGTACAGTCCCAATTCACAACGTTAAATAAACAACAATTTACAGACCCACTGTGCACCATTGAATAAATAACAATTTACAGACCCACTGTGCACCATTGAATAAATAACAATGTACAGTTCCACTGCGCAGCATTAAATAAATAACAATGTACCGTCGCACGGCACACCATTAAATAGGTAACAATGTACAGTCCGAATGCATACTGTTAAATAAACAACAATGTATAGATCCACTGCACAGCATTAAACAAATAACAATATACATTTCTACTGTACACCATTAAATAAATAATAATGTACAGTCCCACTGTCCACCATTAATTAAATAATATACAGTCCCACTGCACACAATTAAATGAATAACAATCTACAGTCCTACTGTACACCTGTATATAAATAACAATGTACAGTCCCACTGAGCACCATTAAATAAATCACAATGTAGAGTCCCACTATCCACCATTCATTAAATAACAATATACACTCCCATGGCACACCATTAAATAAATCCCCATGTACAGTCACAATGTACAATATTAAATAAATAAAAATGTGCAGACCCACTGAACATCATTAAATAGATTACAATCTACAGTTGAACTGCACATCATGAAATAGTTAACAATGTACAGTCCCACTGCGCACCATTAAATAAAGAACAATGCACAGTCCAACTGCACCCCATTACATGAATAACAATGTACAGTAACAGTGTGCACCATCAAATAAATAACAATGTTCAGTACCACTGTGCACCATTAAATAAATAACAATATACAGTCCCAGTGCCCACCATTAAATAAATCCCCATGTAAAGTCACACTGCACACCATTAAAGAAATAACATTGTACAGTCCCACTGCGCACCGTTAAATAAAGGACAACGTACAGTCCCACTGTGCACCGTTAAATAAATGACAATGTGCAGTCCCACGGCGCACCATTAAATAAATAACAATGTACAGTCCCACTGCACACTATTAAATAAATAACAATGTACTGTCCAACTGGACACCATTACATAAATAACAATGTACAGTAACAGTATGCACCATTAAATAAATATCAATGTACAGTACCACTGTGCACCATTAAATAAATAACAATGTACAGTAACAGTATGCACCATTAAATAAATATCAATGTACAGTACCACTGTGCACCATTAAATAAATAACAATGTACAGTCCCAGTGGCCACCATTAAATAAATAACAATGTACTGTCCAACTGGACACCATTACATAAATAACAATGTACAGTAACAGTGTGCACCATTAAATAAATATCAATGTACTGTACCACTGTGCACCATTAAATAAATAACAATGTACAGTCCCAGTGGCCACCATTAAATAAATCCCCATGTAAAGTCACACTGCACACCATTAAATAAATAACAACGTACAGTCCCACTGCACACCATTAAATAATTAACAATGTACAGTCCCACGGCACACCATTAAATAATTAACAATGTACAGTCCCACGGCACACCATTAAATAAATAACAATGTACAGTCCCACTGCACACCATTAAATAATTAACAATGTACAGTCCCACGGCACACCATTAAATAATTAACAATGTACAGTCCCACGGCACACCATTAAATAAATAACAATGTACAGTCCCAATTCACAACGTTAAATAAACAACAATTTACAGACCCACTGTGCACCATTGAATAAATAACAATTTACAGACCCACTGTGCACCATTGAATAAATAACAATGTACAGTTCCACTGCGCAGCATTAAATAAATAACAATGTACCGTCGCACGGCACACCATTAAATAGGTAACAATGTACAGTCCGAATGCATACTGTTAAATAAACAACAATGTATAGATCCACTGCACAGCATTAAACAAATAACAATATACATTTCTACTGTACACCATTAAATAAATAATAATGTACAGTCCCACTGTCCACCATTAATTAAATAATATACAGTCCCACTGCACACAATTAAATGAATAACAATCTACAGTCCTACTGTACACCTGTATATAAATAACAATGTACAGTCCCACTGAGCACCATTAAATAAATCACAATGTAGAGTCCCACTGTCCACCATTCATTAAATAACAATATACACTCCCATGGCACACCATTAAATAAATCCCCATGTACAGTCACAATGTACAATATTAAATAAATAAAAATGTGCAGACCCACTGAACATCATTAAATAGATTACAATCTACAGTTGAACTGCACATCATGAAATAAATAACAATGTACAGTCCCACTGCGCACCATTAAATAAATTAAAATGTACAGTCCCACTGCACACCATTAAATAAATAACAGTACAGTCGCAATGTCTAGCATTAAATAAATAACAATGTACAGTCCCACTGCACACCATTAAATAAAAAACAATGTACAGTTGCACTGTACACCATTAAATAAATAATAATGTACAGTCCCACTGTCCACCATTCATTAAATAACAATGTACAGTCCCACGGCACACCATTAAATAACTACCAATATACGGTCCCACTGCGCACCATTAAATAAAGGACATTGTACAGTCCCACAACACACCATTAAATAAATAACAACGTATAATCCCACTGCACACCATTAAGTGAATAACCATGTACAGGCCCACTGCACAGCATTAAATAAATAACAATGTACAGTCCCACTGCACACCATTAAATAGATAACAATGTACAGTCCCACTGCACACCATTAAATAAATAACAATGTACATTCCCACTGAGTACCATTAAATAAATGAAAAATTACAGTCCCACTGCGCAACATGAAATAAATAACAATGTACAGTCCCACAGCGCACCATTAAATAAATAACAATGTACAGTCCCACTATGCACCATTAAATAAATAACAATGTACAGTTCCACCGCGCACCAATAAATACAAAAGTACAGTCCCACTGCGTACCATTAAATATATAACAACGCCCAGTCCCACCGCCAACATTAAATAAATAACAAAGTGTAGTCCCACTGCACAGCATTAAATAAATAACAACGCAGAGTCCCACAGTGCACCATTAAGTAAATAACAATGTACAGTCCCACTGCGTACCATTAAATAAATAACAATGTACTGTAACAGTGTGCACCATTAAACAAATAATGTACAGTAACACTGTGCACCATTAAATAAATAATGTATAGTCCCACCGCGCACCATTAAGTAAATAACAACTTACAGTCCCACTGCGCACAATTAAATAACAATGTACAGTCCCACCGCACACCATTAAATAAATAAGAACGTACAGTCCCACTGCGCACCATTAAATAAATAACAACGCACAGTCCCACCGTGCTCCTTTAAGTAAATAACAATGTACAGTCCCACTGCGCACCATTAAATAAACAACAATGTACAGTCCCACTGCACACCATTAAATAATTAACAATGTACTGTCCCAATTCACAACGTTAAATAAACAATGATGTACAGTCCCATGAAACACCATTAAATAAGTAACAACGTGCAGTCCCACTGCACACCATTAAATAAATAACAAATTACAGCCCCACTGTGCACCATTGAATAAATAACAATGTACAGTTCCACTGCGCAGCATTAAATAAATGACAATGTACAGTCGCATGACACACCATTAAATAAGTAACAATGTACAGTCCGAATGCACACTGTTAAATAAACAACAATGTATAGGTCCACTGCACAGCATTAAACAAATAACAATATACAATCCTACTGTACACCATTAAATATATAATGATGTACAGTCCCACTGTCCATCATTAATTAAATAACAATATACAGTCCCATGGCACACCATTAAATAAATCCCCATGTGCAGTCACAATGTGCAATATTAAATAAATAAAAATGTGCAGACCCACTGAACATCATTAAATAGATTACAATCTACAGTCGAACTGCACATCATGAAATAAATAACAACGTACAGTCCCACTGTGCACCATTAAATAAATTAGAATGTACAGTTTTACTGCACATCATTAAATAAATAACCATGTACAGGCCCACTGCACAGCATTAAAGAAATAACAATGTGCAGTCCCACTGCGCATCATTAAAAAATTAACAATGTACAGACCCATGACACACCATTAAATAAATAACAATATTCAGTCCCATTGCACACGATTAAATAGATAACAATGTACTGTTCAAATGCACACCATTAAAGAAACAACAATGTATAGGTCCACTGCTCACCATTAAACAAATGACAATGTTCAATCCCACTGTACACCATTAAATAAATAACAATGTATAGTTCCAATGTCCACCATTAATTAAATAACAATATACAGACCCACTGCACACCATTAAATGCATAACAATGTACAATCCTACTGTACACCAGTAAATAAATAACAATGTACAGTCCCACTGCACACCTTAAAATAAATGACAACTTACAGTCCGACTGCACACCATTAAGTAAATAACAATGTACAGTCCCACTGCACACCATTAAGTAAATAATAAAGTACAGTCAGACTACCCCATTCAATAATTAAGAATGTGCAGTCCCACTGCACACCATCAAAAACTGACAATGTACAGTCCCACTGCGCACCATGAAACGAATAAGAATGTACAGTCCCACTGCACAGAATTAAATAACAATTAACAGTCGCACTGTACAGCATTAAATAAATAATAATGCACAGTCCCACTGTCCACCATTAATTAAATAACAATGTACAATCGCACTGCACACCATTAAATAAATAACAATGTACAGACCTAATGTACACCAGTAAATAAATAGCAATATACAGCCCAACTACACACCATTAAATAAATAACAATGTACAGTAACAGTGTGCACCATTAAATAAATAAGAATGTACAGTCCCACTGTCCACCATTAATTAAATAACAATGTACAATCGCACTGCACACCATTAAATAAATAACAATGTACAGACCTAATGTACACCAGTAAATAAATAGCAATATACAGCCCAACTACACACCATTAAATAAATAACAATGTACAGTAACAGTGTGCACCATTAAATAAATAAGAATGTACAGTCCCACTGTCCACCATTAATTAAATAACAATGTACAATCGCACTGCACACCATTAAATAAATAACAATGTACAGACCTAATGTACACCAGTAAATAAATAGCAATATACAGCCCAACTACACACCATTAAATAAATAACAATGTACAGTAACAGTGTGCACCATTAAATAAATAAGAATGTACAGTCCCACTGGCCACCATTAAATAAATCCCCATGAAAAGTCACACTGCACTCCATTAAAGAAATAACAATGTACAGTCCCAGTGCGCACCATTAAATAAATAACAATGTGCAGCCCGTCTACGCACCATAAGATAAATAACAATGTACTGTCGCACTGCAGACCATTAAATAAATAACAATGTACAGTGCCACGGCACACCATTAATAAACAACAATGTACATTGCCTCTGCACACCATTAAATAAATAACAATATACAGTCACACTGCACACCATTACATAAATAACAATGTACAGTCGCCCTGTCCATTATTAAATAAATAACAGTGTACAGTTCCGCGGCACACCATTAAATAACAATGTTCAATCCCAGTGTACACCATTAAATAAATAACAATGTATAGTTCCACTGTCCACGATTAATTAAATAACAATATACAGTCCCACTGCACACCATTAAATGAATAACAATGTGCAGTCCTACTATACACCAGTAAATAAATAACAATGTACAGTCCCACTGCGCACCTTAAAATAAATGACAACTTACGGTCGGACTGCACATCATTAAGTAAATAACAATCTACAGTTGCAGTACACACCATTACATAAATAACAATGTACAGTACGACTGCGCACCTTTAAATAGATAAATAATAATGTACAGTCCGACGGCACACATTAAATAAATAACAATCTACAGTCCCACTGCACACCATTAAATAAATAAAAATGTACAGTCCCATGGCACGCCATTAAATAAACAACAATGTACATTGCCTCTGCACACCATTAAATAAATAACAATGTACAGTCCCACTGCACACCATTAAATAAATAACAATGTACAGTCGCACTGAACGCCATTAAATAAATAACAATGTGAAGTCCCACTGCGCATCATGAAAAAATTAACAATGTACAGACCCATGACACACCATTAAATAAATAACAATATACAGTCCCATTGCACAACATTAAATAGATAACGTTGTACCGTTCGAATGCACACCATTAAAGAAACAACTATGTATATGTCCAGTGCTCACCATTAAGCAAATAACAATGTACAGTCCCACTGCACACCATTAAATAAATAAGAACATACAATCCTACTGCACAGCATTAAATAACAAACAATTAACAGTCGCACTGTAGACCATTAAAGAAATAATAATGTACAGTCCCACTGTCCACCATTAATTAAATAACAACGTACAATCCCACTGCACACCATTAAATAAATAACAATGTACTGTCTTAATGTACACCAGTAAATAAATAGCAATGTACAGTCCAACTACACCATTAAATAAATAACAATGTACAGTAACAGTGTGCACCATTAAACAAATAACAATGTACAGTACCACTGTGCACCATTAAATAAATAAGAATGTACAGTCCCACTGGCCACCATTAAATAAATCCCCATGAAGAGTCACACTGCACTCCATTAAAGAAATAACAATGTACAGTCCCAGTGCGCCCCGTTAAATAAATGACAATGTAGAGTCACACTGCGCACTGTTAAGTAAATAACAATGTACAGCACCACTGCACACCATTAAATAAATAGCAATGTACAGTCGCCCTGTCCATCATTAAATAAATAAGTGTACAGTTCCGCGGCACATCATTAAATAAATAACAGTGTGTAGTCTCACTGCACACCATAAAAATAAATAACAATATACAGTCACACTGCACACCATTAAATAAATAACAATGTACAGTCACACTGTTCAGCATTAAATAAATAACAATGTTCAACCCCACTGCACACCATTAAACAAATAACAATATACAGTCACACTGCACACCATTAAATCAATAACAATGTACAGCCCCACTGCTCACCATTAAATAAGTAACAGTGTACAGTCCCACTGTCCATCATTAAATAAATAACAATGTTCAGCCCCACTGCACACCATTAAATAAGTAACAAAGTACTGCCCCACTGCACACGATTAAATAAATAACAATATACAGTCACACTGCACACCATTAAATACTGTGCAACATGAAATAAATAACAATGTACAGTCCTTCCTCACACCATTAATATAACACCAATCTACAATCCCACGGCACACCAATAAATAAGTAACAATGTACAGTCCCACGGCACAGCATTAAATAATTAACAAAGTACAGCCCCACTACACACTATTAAATAAATAACTGTACAGTCCCACTATGCTGCATTAAATAAACAACAATGTACCGTCCCACTGCACAGCATTAAAGAAATAACAATGTGCAGTCCCACTGTGCATCATTAAAAAATTAACAATGTACAGACCCACGACACACCATTAAATAAATAACAATATTCAGTCGCGTTGCACACCATTAAATAGATAACAATGTACCGTTCAAATGCACACCGTTAAAGAAACAACAATGTATAGGTCCGGTGCTCATTATTAAACAAATAACAATGTTAAATCCCACTGTACGCCATTAAATAAATAACAATGTATAGTTCCATTGTCCGTTAATTAAATAACAATTTACAGTCCCACTGCACACCTTAAAATAAATGACAGCTTACGGTCCGAATGCACACCATTGAGTAAATAACAATCTACAGTCCCACGACACACCATTACATAAATAACAATGTACAGTACCACTGCGGAGCATTAAATAAATAAATAATAATATACAGTCCGACGGCACACAATAAATAAATAAGAATGTACAGTCCCACTGTGCACCATTAAATAAATAATAATGTACAGTCCCACTGCACACCATTAAATAAGTAACAATGTACAGTCCCAACTGCTCACCATTAAATAAATAACAACGTACAGTCGCTCTGTCCATTATTAAATAAATAACAATATATTGTCCCACTGCACACCATTAAATCAATAACAATGTACAGACCCACTGCACACCGTTAAATAAATAACGATATACAGTCCGAATGTCCATCATTAAATAGATAGCTATGAACAGTCCCACTGCACACCATTAAATAAATCACAATGTACACTCCCACTGTCCATAATTAAATAGATAAAAATGAACTGTCCCACGGCACAGCATTAAATAAATAACAATGTACAGTCCCACTGCACACCATTAAATAAATAACACTGTACAGCCCAACTGCTCACCATTAAATAAGTAACAATGTACAGTCCCACTGTCCATCATTAAATAAATAACAATGTACAGTCCCATGGCACACCATTAAATAAATAACAATGTACACTCCCACTGCACACCATTAAATGAATAACAATGTACAGTCCTACTGTACACCAGTAAATAAATAACAATGTACAGTCCCACTGCACACCATTAAATAAATAAGAACATACAATCCTACTGCACAGCAATAAATAACAAACAATTAACAGTTGCACTGTACACCATTAAAGAAATAATAATGTACAGTCCCACTGTCCACCATTAATTAAATAACAACGTACAATCCCACTGCACATCATTAAATAAATAACAATGTACTGTCCTAATGTACACCAGTAAATAAATAGCAATGTACAGTCCAAGTACACTATTAAATAAATAACAATGTGTAGTCTCACTGCACACCATAAAAATAAATTACAATATACAGTCACACTGCACACCATTAAATAAATAACAATGTACAGTCACACTGTTCAGCATTAAATAAATAACAATGTACAGTCCCACGGCACATCATTAAATAAATAACAATGTACAGTACCACTGCAGAGCATTAAATAAATAAATAATAATATACAGTCCAACGGCACACAATAAATAAATAAGAATGTACAGTCCCACTGTGCACCATTAAATAAATAATAATGTACAGTCCCACTGCACACCATTAAATAAGTAACAATGTACAGTCCCAACTGCTCACCATTAAATAAATAACAACGTACAGTCGCTCTGTCCATCATTAAATAAATAACAATATATTGTCCCATGGCACACCATTAAATAAAATAACAATGTGGAGCCCCACTGCACACGGTTAAATAAATAATGATATACAGTCCGAATGTCCATCATTAAATAGATAGCTATGAAAAGTCCCACGGCACACCATTAAATAAATAGCAATGTGCAGCCCCACTGCACATCATTAAATAAATAACAATGTACATTCCAACCGTGCACCATTAAGTAAATAACAATGAACAGTCCCACTGCGCCCCATTAAATAAATAACAATATACAGTCACTGCACACCATTACATAAATAACAATGTACAGTCGCCCTGTTCATCATTAAATAAATAAGTGTACAGTTCCGCAGCGCACCATTAAACAAATAACAATGTTCAATCCCAGTGTACACCATTAAATAAATAACAATGTATAGTTCCACTGTCCACGATTAATTAAATAACAATATACAGTCCCACTGCACATCATTAAATGAATAACAATGTGCAGTCCTACTATACACCAGTAAATAAATAACAATGTACAGTCCCACTGCGCACCTTAAAATAAATGACAACTTACGGTCAGACTGCACACCATTAAGTAAATAACAATCTACAGTTGCAGTACACACCATTACATAAATAACAATGTACAGTACGACTGCGCACCTTTAAATAGATAAATAATAATGTACAGTCCGACGGCACACATTAAATAAATAACAATCTACAGTCCCACTGCACACCATTAAATAAATAACAATGTACAGTCCCACTGCACACCATTAAATAAATAACAATGTACAGTCCCACGGCACACCATTAAATAAACAATGTACAGTCGCACTGAACACCATTAAATAAATAACAATGTGAAGTCCCACTGCGCATCATGAAAAAATTAACAATGTACAGACCCATGACACACCATTAAATAAATAACAATATACAGTCCCATTGCACACCATTAAATAGATAACGATGTACCGTTAGAATGCACACCATTAAAGAAACAACAATGTATAGGTCCAGTGCTCACCATTAAACAAATAACAATGTTCAATCCCACTGTACACCATTAAATAAATAACAACGTACAGTCCCACTGCACACCATTAAATAAATAACACTGTACAGCCCTACTGCTCACCATTAAATAAGTAACAATGTACAGTCCCACTGTCCATCATTAAATAAATAACAATGTACAGTCCTACTGCACACCATTAAATGAATAACAATGTACAGTCCTACTGTACATCAGTAAATAAATAACAATGTACAGTCCCACTGTGCACCTTAAAATAAATGACAACTTACGGTCCGACTGCACACCGTTAAGTAAATAACAATGTACAGTCCCACTGCACACTATTAAATAAATAAGAACATACAATCCTACTGCACAGCATTAAATAACAAACAGTTAACAGTTGCACTGTACACCATTAAAGAAATAATAATGTACAGTCCCACTGTCCACCATTAATTAAATAACAATGTACAATCTCACTGCACACCAATAAATAAATAACAATGTACTGTCCTAATGTACACCAGTAAATAAATAACAATGTACAGTCCAACTACACCATTAAATAAATAACAATGTACAGTAACAGTGTGCACCATTAAACAAATAACAATGTACAGTACCACTGTGCACCATTAAATAAATAAGAATGTACAGTCTCACTGGCCACGATTAAATAAATCCCCATGAAGAGTCACACTGCACTCCATTAAAGAAATAACAATGTACAGTCCCAGTGCGCCCCGTTAAATAAATGACAATGTAGAGTCACACTGCGCACTGTTAAGTAAATAACAATGTACAGTCCCATTGCGCACCATTGAATAAATAACAATGTACAGCACCACTGCACACCATTAAATAAATAGCAATATACAGTCACACTGCACACCATTAAATAAATAACAATGTACAGTCGCCCTGTCCATCATTAAATGAATAAGTGTTCAGTTCCGCGGCACACCATTAAATAAATAACAATGTGTAGTCTCACTGCACACCATAAAAATAAATAACAATATACAGTCACACTGCACACCATTAAATAAATAACAATGTGTAGTCTCACTGCACACCATAAAAATAAATAACAATATACAGTCACACTGCACACCATTAAATAAATAACAATGTACAGTCCCACGGCACACCATTAAATAAATAACAGTGTGTAGTCTCACTGCACACCATAAAAATAAATAACAATATACAGTCACACTGCACACCATTAAATAAATAACAATGTACAGTCCCACGGCACACCATTAAATAAATAACAGTGTAAAGTGCCACTGTCCATCATTAAATGAATAGTAATGAACAGTCCCACGGCGCACCATTAAATAACTAACAATGTACAGCCCCACAGCACACCATTAAAGAAATAACAATGTTCAGCCCCACTGAACACCATTAAATAAGTAACAAAGTACTGCCCCACTGCACACGATTAAATAAATAACCATTTACAGTTCCACTGCGCACCTTAAAATAAATGACAGCTTATGGTCCGCCTGTACACCATTGAGTAAATAACAATCTACAGTCCCACGACACACCATTACATAAATAACAATGTACAGTCCCAACTGCTCACCATTAAATAAATAACAACGTACAGTCGCTCTGTCCATCATTAAATAAATAACAATATATTGTCCCATGGCACACCATTAAATAAAATAACAATGTGGAGCCCCACTGCACACGGTTAAATAAATAATGATATACAGTCCGAATGTTCATCATTAAATAGATAGCTATGAACAGTCCCACGGCACACCATTAAATAAATAGCAATGTGCAGCCCCACTGCACACCATTAAATAAAGACCAATGTACAGTCCCACTGTGGAACATGAAATAAATAACAATGTACAGTCCTTCTTCACACCATTAATTAAACACCAATCTGCAGTCCCACTGCACACCATTAAATAAATAACAATGTACACTCCCACTGTCCATCATTAAATAGATAAAAATGAACAGTCCCACAGCACAGCATTAAATAATTAACAAAGTACAGCCCCACTACACACTATTAAATAAATAACTGTACAGTCCCACTATGCACCATTAAATAAACAACAATGTACCGTCCCACTACACAGCATTAAAGAAATAACAATGTGCAGTCCCACTGTGCATCATTAAAAAATTAATAATGTAAAGACCCATGACACACCATTAAATAAATAACAATATTCAGTCACATTGAACACCATTAAATAGATAACAATATACCATTCGAAAGCACACCGTTAAAGAAACAACAATGTATAGGTCCGGTGCTCATCATTAAACAAATAACAATGTTAAATCCCACTGTACGCCATTAAATAAATAACAATGTATAGTTCCAGTGTCCACCATTAATTAAGTAACAATATACAGTCCCACTGCACACCATTAAATGAATAATAATGTACAGTCCTACTGTACACCATTAAATAAATAACAATTTACAGTCCCACTGCGCACCTTAAAATAAATGACAGCTTATGGTCCGCCTGCACACCATTGAGTAAATAACAATCTACAGTCCCACGACACACCATTACATAAATAACAATGTACAGTACCACTGCGCACCATTAAATAAATAACAATGTACAGTCGCACTGTCTATCATTAAATAAATAACAATGTACAGTCCCCCTGTCCATCATTAAATAAATAACAATATATAGTCACACCGCACACCATTAAATAATAACAATGTACAGTCCCACTGCACACCATTAAATAAATAACAATGTACAGTCGCAATGTCCATCATTAAATAAATAACAATGTACAGTCCCACTGCACACCACTAAATAAATAACAATGTTCAGCCCCACTGCACACCATTAAATAAATAACAATGTACAGTTGCAATGTCCATCATTAAATAAATAACAATGTACAGTCCCACTGTACACCACTAAATAAATAACAATGTACAGTCGCAATGTCCATCAATAAATAAATAACAATGTACAGTCCCACTGCACACCACTAAATAAATAACAATGTTCAATCCCACTGTACACCATTAAATAAATAACAATGTATAGTTCCACTGTCCACCATTAATTGAATAACAATATACAGTCCCACTGCACACCATTAAATGAATAACAATGTACAATCCTACTGTACACCAGTAAATAAATAACAATGTACAATCCCACTGCGCACCTTAAAATAAATGACAACTTACGGTCCGACTGCACACCATTAAGTAAATAACAATGTACAGTCCCACTGCACACCATTAAATAAATATGTATAGTCCTACTGCACAACATTAAATAACAATTAACAGTTGCACTGTACACCATTAAATAAATAACACTGTACAGTCCCATGGCACACCATTAAATAAAGACCAATGTACAGTCCCAGTGTGCACCATTAAATAAATAACAATGTACAATACCACTGCACACTATTAAATAATTAACAATGCACAGTAACACTGCGCACCATTAAATAAATAACAATTTCCAGTCCCACTATGCACCATGAAATAAATAACAATGTACAGGCCCACTTCATACTATTAAATAAACACCAACCTACAGTCCCACGGCCTACCATTAAATAAGTAACAATGTACAACCCCTCTGCACACCATTACATAAATAATGATGTACAGTCTCACTGCACACCATTAAATAAATTGCAATGTAGAGCCCCACTACACACCCTTAAATAAACAACAATATATAGTCCCACTGCACACCATTAAATAAATAACAATGTACAGTCGCACAGTCCAGCATTAAATAAATACCAATGTACAGTCCCACGGCACACCATTAAATAAAGAAGAATGTGTAGCCCCACTGCACACCATTAAATAAATAAGTGTAGGGTCCCACTGTCATCATTAAATAGATAATAATGAACAGTCCCACATAACACCATGAAATAAATAACAATGTACAGTCCCACTGCACACCATTAAATAAATAAAAATTTACAGTCCCACTGTCCACCATTAAATAAATAACACTGTACAGTCCCATGGCACACCATTAAATAAAGACCAATGTACAGTCCCAGTGTGCACCATTAAATAAATGACAATGTACTGTCCCATGGCACATGAGTAAATAAATAATAATGTACAGTCCCACGGCATACCATTAAGTAAATAACAATGTGCAGCCCCACTGGAAACCATTAAATAAATAACAATGTACAGCCCGTCTACACACATTAAATAAATAACAATGTTCAATCCCACTGTACACCATTAAATAAATAACAATGTATAGTTCCACTGTCCACCATTAATTGAATAACAATATACAGTCCCACTGCACACCATTAAATGAATAACAATGTACAATCCTACTGTACACCAGTAAATAAATAACAATGTACAATCTCACTGCGCACCTTAAAATAAATGACAACTTACGGTCCGACTGCACACCATTAAGTAAATAACAATGTACAGTCCCACTGCACACCATTAAATAAATATGTATAGTCCTACTGCACAACATTAAATAACAATTAACAGTTGCACTGTACACCATTAAATAAATACTGTACAGTCCCACTGTCCACCATTAATTAAATAACAACGTACAATACCACTGCACACCATTAAATAAATAACAATGTACAGTCTTAATGTACACCAGTAAATAGCAATGTACAGTCCAACTACACACCATAAAATAAATAACAATGTACAGTAACAGCGTGCACCATTAAACAAATAACAATGTACAGTCCCACTGGCCACCATTAAATAAATCCCCATGAAAAGTCACACTGCACTCCATTAAAGAAATAACAATGTACAGTCCCACTGCGCACCATTAAATAAATAACAATGTACAGTCCTATGGCACACCATTAAATAAAGACCAATATACAGTCCCAGTGTGCACCATGAAATAATTAAAATGTACAGTCCCACTTCACACCATTAAATAAACACCAATCTACAGTCCCACGGCACCCCATTAAATAAGTAACAATGTACTGTCCCACTGCGCACCATTAAATAAATAATGTACAATACCACTGTGCACTATTAAATAAATAACAATGCACAGTAACACTGCGCACTGTTAATTAAATATCAATGTACAGAACCACTGCGCACCTTTAAATAAATAACAATGCACGGTCCCTCTGCGCACCATTAAAGAAATAACAATCTACAGTCCCACTGTACAGCATTACATAAATAACAATTTACAGTCCAACTGTGCATCATTAAATAAGTAACAACATACAGTCCCACTGAGCAACATTAAATAAATGACAATGTACTGTCCCATGGCACATGAGTAAATAAATATCAATATACAGTCCCAGTGTGCACCATGAAATAATTAAAATGTACAGTCCCACTTCACACCATTAAATAAACACCAATCTATTGGTATATTGGTATAAATACCAATATACAGTCCCACGGCACACCATTAAGTAAATAACAATGTGCAGCCCCACTGGAAACCATTAAATAAATAACAATGTACAGCCCATCTACACATGATAAGATAAATCATAATGTACTGTCCCACTGCAGACCATTAAATAAATCACAATGTACAACCGCACTGCACACCATTAAATAAATAACAATGTACAGTCCCATGGCACACCATTAAATAAATAACAATGTTCAGCCGAACTGCACACCATTAAATAAGTAACAATGTACTTCCCCACTGCACACTATTAAATAAATAACAATATACAGTCACACTGCACACCATTAAATAAGTAACAATGTGGAGCCCCACTGCACACCATTAAATCAATAACAATGTACAGTCCCACGGCACACCATTAAATAAATATCAATGTACAGAACCACTGCGCACTGTTAAATAAATAACAATGCACACTCCCTCTGTGCACCATTAAAGAAATAACAATCTACAGTCCCACTGCACAGCATTACATAAATAACAATTTACAGTCCCACTGTGCATCATTAAATAAATAACAACGTACAGTCCCACTGACCACCATTAAATAAATAACAATGTACAGTCCAAGTGTCCACCGTGAAATAATTAACAATGTACAGTCCCACTTCACACCATTAAATAAACACCAATCTACAGTCCCACGGCACACCTTTAAATAAATAACAACGTATAGTTCCAATGTCCACCATTAATTAAATAACAATGTACAGCCCGTCTACACACCATTAAATGAATAACAATGTACTGTCCCACTGCAGACCATTAAATAAACAACAATGTACAGTCCTACTGCACACCATTAAATAAATAACAATGTGCAGTCCCACTGCACACCATTAAATAGATAACAATGTACCATTCGAATGCACACCGTTAAAGAAACAACAATGTATAGGTCCAGTGCTCACCATTAAACAAATAACAATGTTCAATCCCACTATACACCATTAAATAAATAACAATGTATAGTTCCACTGTCCACCATTAATTGAATAACAATATACAGTCCCACTGCACACCATTAAATGAATAACAATGTACAGTCCAACTGTGCATCATTAAATAAGTAACAACATACAGTCCCACTGAGCAACATTAAATAAATGACAATGTACTGTCCCATGGCACATGAGTAAATAAATACCAATATACAGTCCCAGTGTGCACCATGAAATAATTAAAATGTACAGTCCCACTTCACACCATTAAATAAACACCAATCTATTGGTATATTGGTATAAATACCAATATACAGTCCCACGGCACACCATTAAGTAAATAACAATGTGCAGCCCCACTGGAAACCATTAAATAAATAACAATGTACAGCCCATCTACACATGATAAGATAAATCATAATGTACTGTCCCACTGCAGACCATTAAATAAATCACAATGTACAACCCCACTGCACACCATTAAATAAATAACAATGTATAATCCTACTGTAGACCAGTAAATAAATAACAATTTACAGTCCCACTGCGCACCTTAAAATAAATGACAACCTACGGTCCGACTGCACACCATTGAGTAAATAACAATTTACAGTTCCACTACACACCATTACATAAATAACAATGTACAGTACGACTGCGCACCAATAAATAAATAAATAATAATATACAGTCCGATGGCGCACAATAAATAAATAACAATCTACAGTCCCACTTCGCACCATTAAATAAATAACAATGTACAGTCCCACTGCACACCATTAAATAAATAACAATGTACAGTCACACTGTCCACCATTAATTAAATAACAATATACAGTCCCACTGCACACCATTAAGTAAATAACAATGTACACTCCCACTGTCCATCATTCAATAGATAAAATGAACAGCCCCACTGCGCACCTTAGAATATATAACAACGTACGGTCCCACTGCTTACCATTAAATAAATAAGAATGCACAGCATTAAATCACAAACAATTAACAGTCCCACTGCACACCATTAATTAAACACCAATCTACAGTCCCACGGCACACCAATAAATAAATAACAATGTACACTCCCACTGTCCATCATTAAATAGATAAAAATGAACAGTCCCACAGCACAACATTAAACAATTAACAATGTACAGCCGCACTACACACTATTAAGTAAGTAACTGTACAATCACACTATGCACCATTAAATAAACAATGTACAGTCTCACTGCACACCATTAAATAAATAAAAATGTACAGACCCACTGTCCACCATTAAATAAAGACCAATGTGCAGTCCCACTGTGCACCTTGAAATAATTAACAATGTACAGTCCCACTTCACACCATTAAATAAATACCAATCTACAGTTCCATGGCACACCATTAAATAAATAACTGTACAGTCCCACTGCACACCATTAAATTAATAACCATATACAGTCCCACTGCACAACATTAAATAAAGGCCAATGTACAGTCCCACTGTGCACCATGAAGTAACTAGCAATGTACATTCCCACTTCATACCATTAAATAAACACCAATCTGCAGTCCAACGGCCCACCATTAAATAAGTAACAATGTCCAGTCCCACTGCACACCATTAAATAAATAAAAATGTACAGTACCACTGCGGACTATTTAATAAATAACAATGCACAGTACTACTGCGCACCATTAAATAAAAAGCAATTTACAGTAACACTGTGCACTGTTAAATAAATAACAATGTACAGTCCCACTGCACACCACTAAATAAATACCAATTTACAATTTCACTGCGTGCCATTAAATAAATTACAATCTACCGTCCCACTGCACATCGTTAAATAAAAGCAATGTTCAATCCCACTGTGCATCTTTAAATAAATAGCAATATATATTCTAACTGCACACCATTAAATAAATAACAATGTACAGTCCCGCTGTGCACTATTAAATAAATAATAATGCACAGTACCACTGCGCACATTTATGTAAATACCAATGTACAGTAACACTGGCACCGTTAAATAAATAACAGTGTACAATCCCACTGCACAACCTTAAATAAATACCAATTTGCAATTCCACTGTACACAATTAAATAAATTACAATGTATTGTCCCACTGCACACTATTAAATAAACCCCAATCTACAGTCCCACTATGCACCATTAATTAAATAACAACGTACCGTCCCACTGAGCACCATTAAATAAATAACAATGTTCAATCCCACAGCGCAACATTAAATAAATAACAATGCACAGTACCACTGCGCACGATTAAATAAATACTAATGTACAGTAACACTGGCACTGCTGAAAAAATAACAGTGTACAGTCCCACTACACACCGTTAAATAAATACCAATTTACAATTCCACAGTACACCATTAAATAAATAACAATGTATTGTCCCACTGCACACTATTAAATAAACACCAATCTGCAGTCCCACTGTGCCATTAAATAAATTACAATATTCAGTCCCACTGCACATCATTAAATAAAAACAATGTTGAATCCCACTGTGCACCATTAAATAACTAATAATATACATTCCAACTGCACTCCGTTAAATAAATAACAATGTACAGTTCCACTGTGCACCATTAAATAAATAACAATGTACAGTCCCACTGTGCACCATTAAATAAATAACAATGTACACTCCCACTATCCATCATTAAATAGATAAAAATGAACAGTCCCACAGCACACCATTAAATAAATGACAATGTACAGTACCACTGCGCACCATTAAATAAATAACAATGTACAGTCCCACGGCACACCATTAAATAAATAACAATCTACACTCCCACTATCCATCATTAAATAGATAAAAATGAACAGTCCCACAGCACACCATTAAATAAATGACAATGTACAGTACCACTGCGCACCATTAAATAAATAACAATGTACAGTAACACTGCGCACTGTTATATGAATAACAATGTACAGTCCCACTGCACACCATTAAATAAATACCAGTTTGCAATTCCACTGTGTGCCATTAACTAAATTATAATCTACAGTCCAACTGCACATTATTAATTAAAAACAATGTTCAATCCCACTGTGCACCATTAAATAAGTAACAATATACATTCCAACAGAACACCATTAAATAAATAATAATGTACTGTGAACGTTTAAATAGATAACAATGAACAGTCCCACTTGACACCATTAAATAATTAACAATGTACAGTCGCACTACACACCCTTAAATAAATAACAATGTACAGTCCCACTGCACAGCATTAAATGAATAACATTGTACTGTCCCACTGTACACCATTAAATCAATAACAACGTACAGTCCCACTGAGCACCATTAAATAAATAACAATGTACATCCCACGACACCCCATTAAATAAATAACAATGTACAACTCCACTGCACACCATTAAATAAATAACAATGTGTAGTCCTACTGCACACCTTAAAATAAGTAACAATGTACAGTCCCACTGCGCACAGTAAATAAATGACAATGTACAATCCCACTGCGCACCATGCAATAAATGCCTATGTCAGTTCCACTGCTCACCATTAAGTGAATAACAATGTACTGTCCCAATGCACACCATTAAATAAATAAGTGTAGAGTCCCACTGTCCATTATTAAATAGATAACAATGAACGATCCCACTACACACCATTAAATAAATAACAATGTACAGTCCCACTGGAAACCATTAAATAAATTACAATATACAGCCCCACTGCGCACCATGTAATAAATAACAATGTGTAGTCCCACTGCACACCATAAAATAAATAATGTACAGTCGCACTGTCCATCATTAAATAAATAACAATGTACAGTCCCACGACACACCATTAAATAAATAACCATGTACATCCCTGCTGCACACCATTAAATAAATAACAACGTACAGTCCCACTATCAATCATTAAACAGATAACAATGAACAGTCCCACGGCGCACCATTAAATAAATAACAATGTACAGTCACACTGCACACCATTAAATAAATAACAATGTACATTCCAACCGTGCACCATTAAGTAAATAACAATGTACATTCCCACTGCGCCCCATTAAATAAATAACAATCTGCAGTCCCATGGCACACCATTAAATAAATAAAACTGTACAGCCCTACTGCACACCATTAAATAAACAACAATGTACAGTCCCACTGCACACCATTAAATAAATAACAATGTACAGTCGCACTGTCCAGCATTAAATAAATAACAATGTACAGTCCCACGGCACACCATTAAATAAATAACAATGTACAGTCGCACTGTTCGGCATTAAATAAATACCAATGTACAGTCCCACGGCACACCATTAAATAAATAACAATGTACAGTCCCACTGCACACCATTAAATAAATAACAATGTACAGTTGCACAGTCCATCATTAAATAAATAACACTGTACAGTCCCACAGCACACCATTAAATAAATAACAATGTACAGCCCCACTGCACACCATTAAATAAATAACAATGTACATTCCAACCGTGCACCATTACGTAAATAACAATGTACAGTCCCACTGCGCCCCATTAAATAAATAACAATGTACATTCCCACTGTGCACCATCAAATAAACAACAATCTACAGTCCCAATATGCACCATTAAATAAATAACAATGCACAGTCCCACTGCGCACAATTAAATAAATAACAATCTGCAGTCCCACGGCACACCATTAAATAAATAACTATATGCAGCCCCACTGCACACTATTAAATAAATAACAATGTACAGTTGCACTGTTCGGCATTAAATAAATACCAATGTACAGTCCCACCGCAGACCATTAAATAAATAACCATGTGCAGCCCCACTGCACACCATTAAATAAATAACAATGTACAGTTGCACTGTTCGGCATTAAATAAATAGCAATGTACAGTCCGACGGCACACCATTAAATAAATAACAATGTGCAGCCCCACTGCGCCCTGTTAAATAAATAAAAATGTATAGTCCCACTGCACAGCATTACATAATTAACAATGTACAGTCCCAGTGCGCACAGTAAATAAATAACAATGTACAGTCGCACTGCGCACAGTAAATAAACAGCAATGTACAGTCCCACTGAGCACCATTAAATAAAGACCAATGTACAGTCCCACAGTGCGCCATGAAATAAATACCAATGTCCAGTTCCCCTGCACACCATTAAAGAAATAACAGTGCAAAGTGCCACTGTCCATCATTAAAGAGATAACAATGAACAGTCTTACTTCACACCATTAAATAAATAAGTGTACAGTCCCACTGCAGAATATTAAATAAATAACCATGTGCAGCCCCACTGCACACCATTAAATAAAGAACAATGTACAGTCCCACTATCCATCATTAAATAGATAACAATCGACAGTCCCATGGCACACCATTAAATAAATAACAATGTACATTCCAACTGTGCACCATTAAATAACAATGTACATTCCCACTGCGCACCATTAAATAAATTACAATCTACAGTCCCAATACGCACCATTAAATAAATAGCAATGCACAGTCCCACTGCAAACCATTAAATAAATAAAAATGAACAGCCCCACTGTGCACCATTAAATAAATAACAATGTGCAGCCCCACTGCACATGGTTAAATAACTAAGCGTAGAGTCCCACAGTCCATCATTAAATAGATAACAATGAACAGTCGCACTACACACCAGTAAATAAACAACAATGTACAGTCTCATTGCACACCATAAAATAAATAAGTGTAGAGTCCCACTGTCCATCATTAAATAGATAACAATGAACAGTCCCACTATACACCATTAAATAAATAGCAATGTACAGTCCCATTGCACACCTTTAAATAAATAACAGTGTAAAGTGCCACTGTCCATCATTAAATAGATAACAATGAACAGTCCCACTTCACACCATTAAATAAGTAACAATGTACAGTCGCACTGCACACCATTAAATAACAATGTACAGTCACACTGTCCATCATTAAATAAATTACACTGTACAGTCCCACGTCACACCATTAAATAAATAACAATGTACAGTCCCACTGCACAACATTAAATAAATAACAATATACAGTCCCATTGCACACCATTAAGTAAATAACTTGTACAGTCGCACTGTTCACCACTAAATGAATAACAATGTACAGTCCCACGACACACCATTAAATAAATAACAATGTACAGTCCCACTGCACAACATTAAATAAATAACAATATACAGTCCCATTGCACACCATTAAGTAAATAACTTGTACAGTCGCACTGTTCACCACTAAATGAATAACAATGTACAGTCCCACGACACACCATTAAATAAATAACAATGCACAGTCCCACTGCACACCAGTAAATAAATTACAATGTACAGACCCACTGCACACTATTAAATAAACAACAATGTACAGTCCCACTGCACACCATTTTATAAATAACAATGTACATTCGCACTCTCCAGCATTAAATAAATAACAATGTACAGTCCCACAGCACACCATTAAATAAACAACAATGTGCAGCCCCACTGCACACCATTAAATAAATAAGTGTAGAGTCTCACTGTCCATCATTAAATAGATAACAATGAACAGTCTCACTTCACACCATTAAATAAATAACAGTTTACAGTCTCACTACACACCATTAAATAAATAACACTGTACAGTCCCATGGCACACCATTAAATAATTAACAATGTACAGTCCCACGACACACCATTAAATAAATAATATACAGTCCCAATGCGCACTATTAAATAAATAACAATATCCAGTCCCACTGTGCACCATGAAATAAATAACAATGTACAGTCCCACTTCATACCATTAAATAAACACCAATCTACAGTCCAACGGCCCACCATTAAATAAGTAACAATTTACAGTCCCACTGCGCACCATTAAATAAATAACAATGCACAGTACCACTGTGCACCATAAAATAAAAAAGAATTTACAGTAACACTGTGCACTGTTAAATAAATATCAATGCACAGTCCCTCTGCACACCATTAAATAAATACCAATTTACAATCCTACTGTGCACCACTAAATAAATAACAATGTACAGCCGCTCTGCACACCAGTACATAAATAACAATGTACAGTGTCACTGCACACCATTAAATAAATTGCAATGTAGAAACCCACTACATACCCTTAAATAAATAACAATGTACAGTCCCACTGCGTACCATTAAATAAATAACAATGTCCAGTTCCACTACACACCATTAAATAAAGGACAATGTGTAGTCCCACTGCACACCATTAAAGAAATTACAATGTATAGTTGCACTGTTCAGCATTAAATAAATAACAATGTACAGTCCCACTTCACACCATTAAATAAATAACAATGTGCAGCCCCACTGCAGACCATTAAATGAATATCTGTACTGTCCCACTACACACCCTTAAATAATTAACAATGTACAGTCCCACTACACAGCATTACCTAAATAACAATATACAGTCCCACTGCGCACAGTAAATAAATAACAATGTACAGACTCACAGTGCACCATGAAATGAATACCAATGTCCAGTTCCACGTCACACCATTAAATAAATAACAATGTACAGTCCCACTGCACAGCATTAAATGCATAACAATGTACTGTCCCACTGTCCACCATTAAATAAATAACAATGTACAGTCCCACTGCACACCATTAAATAAATAACAATGTACAGTCGCACTGCACACCATTAAATAAATAACAATGTACAGTCGCACTGAACACAATTAAATAATTAACAATGTACAGTCCATCTACACACCATTAAAATGTACAGTCCCACTGTGCACCATTAAATAAATAACAATGTATAGTCGCACGGCACACCATTAAATAAAGAACAATGTATAGTCGCACTGTTCAGCATTAAATAAATAACAATGCACAATCCCACGACACACCATTAGATAAATAACAGTGTGAAGTGCCACTGTCCATCATTAAATAGATAACAATGAACAGTCCCACTTCACACCATTAAATAAATAACAATGTACAGTCACACTGCACACCATTAAATAAATAACAACGTACAGTCCCACGGCACACCATTAAATTAATTACCATGTGCGGCCCCACTGCACTCCATTAAATAAATAACAATGTACAGTCCTACTGCACAACATTGAATAAATAACAATATACAGTCCCATTGCACACCGTTAAGTAAATAACTTGTACAGTCGCACTTTTCATCACTAAATGAATAACAATGTACAGTCCCACGACACACCATTAAATAAATAACAATGTACAGTCACATTGCACACCAGTAAATAAATAACAATGTACAGCCCCACTGCACACCATTAAATAAACAACAATGTACAGTCCCACTGCACGCCATTTTATAAATAACAATGTACTTTCGCACTTTCCAGCATTAAATAAAGAACAATGTACAGTCCCACAGCACACCATTAAATAAACAACAATGTGCAGCCCCACTGTACACCATAAAATAAATAAGTGTAGTGTCCTACTGTCCATCATTAAATAGATAACAGTGAACAGTCCCACTGCACACCATTATATAAATAATATACAGCCCCACTACACACCCTTAAATAAATAACAATGTACAGTCCCACTGTGCACCATAAAATAAATAACAACGTACAGTTCCACTGAGCACCATTAAATAAATAACAACGTACAGTCCGACTGAGGACCATTAAGTGAAAAACAATGAACAGTCTCACTTCACACCATTAAATAATTAACAATGTACAGTCGCACTTTCCGTCATTTAATAAATAACAATGTACAGTCTCACGGCACACCATTAAATAAATAAAAATGTACAGTCACACTGAACACCATTAAATAAATAACAATGTACAGTCCCACTACACACCCTTAAATAAATAACAATGTACAGTCCCACTGCGCACCATTAAATGAATAACAATGTACAACCCCACTACACACCATTAAATAAATAACAATGTACAGTCGCACTGTCCAGCATTAAATAAATAACAATGTACAGTCCCACGGCACACCATTAAATAATTAACAATGTACAGTCCCACTACACAGCTTTACCTAAATAACAATTGTTACGTACCCCGTAACTGGGTTGCCAAACCAGCAGAAATGGATCACTCAGTTGGAGTCTGTATTACTAGAACTAAGAAAGTTTTATTAAAGGAACAAGCAACACAGTACTCTAATCAAAAGGATAATAAATGCAACAGTTCAGCAATGATAAACACACATGTACATAGAATTAAGATAACAGGATCAATCAAGCTCTATCGTTGTCTAGGGGTACATGACCACTTTCAAAGTGGCGCAAAATTCATTTTAATTTAGTTCAGTTCAGTTCGCAGTAATCGCTGCCGTGGCGATGGACAGTGGGGGGAAGGAGAGAGAGAGCAAAACGAATGAATATTCAAAACAGCTTCCACACAGACATTCGCAGTCAGCTTTCGGGCGAGTCCTTTGTGACGTCATCTGAGGTCACCGACTGTGACCCCTCCGTTTCCAGATACGATCGTTTCTCTGTGGTGAACCCGGCACCCAGGCAAGGGTGGACACACACCAGGTTCCCGCCGATCGTGCCTTTCCACCCTGTGCATCTATGGCCTGGTCCCGCAACCTGCCTTCCAAAACTTCCCACCGACTTGTGAGAGACGCACCGCTTCCAGGGTCTCATTACCTCAGGTGTCGTGTGTGTCCTGCCTTAGCGAACCTGTCCCTTTTTATCCCCCTGCTGGGGTATCGCCTGTCCATCACTTCAAACAGTTCAGGGTTCAAAGGGGGAGCCGATCTTGACAGCTCTCCTTCCATTACTCTCTCCCGTCCCTTCATTAACATCTCCAAATGCTGCTCCATTGTTTTCCTTATCTTTCTTTCTCCTGAAGACAGGTGGCAGACCAACTGTTGATCCCACTGGTGCCAGCACAGGACAGCTAACATCTTAATCTATGTGTATTCTTGTCACACAATGTACAGACTCACTGTGCACATGAAA
Organism: Mobula hypostoma; assembly: GCF_963921235.1. Classification (NCBI taxonomy): domain Eukaryota; kingdom Metazoa; phylum Chordata; class Chondrichthyes; order Myliobatiformes; family Myliobatidae; genus Mobula; species Mobula hypostoma. The sequence goes on along the minus strand of NC_086111.1, from coordinate 6,432,812 downwards.
TGAATACCAATGTCCAGTTCCACTGCACAGCATTAAATGCATAACAATGTACAGTCGCACTACACAGCATTACCTAAATAACAATGTACAGTCCCACTGCACACCATTAAATAAATAACATGTACAGTCCCACTGCACACCATTAAATAAATAACATGTACAGTCCCACTGCACACCATTAAATAAAGAACAATGCGCAGCCTCACTGCACACGATTAAATAAATAAGTGTAGAGTCCCACTGTCCATCATTAAATAGATAGCAATGAACAGTCTCACTTCACACCATGAAATAAATAACAATGTACAGTCCCACTGTCCACCATTAAATAAATAACAATGTATAGTCCGACTGAGCACCATTAAGTAAATAACAATGTGCAGCCCCACTGCACACCATTAAAGAAATAACAGTGTAAAGTACCACTGTCCATCATTAAATACATAACAATGAACCGTCTCACTTCACACAATTAAATAAATCGCATTGTACAGTCCCACTGCACACCATTAAATAAATAACAATGTACAGTCGCACTGTCCATCATTAAATAAATAACAATGTACAGTCGCACTGTCCATCATTTAATAAATAACAATGTACAGTCCCACTGCACACCATTAAATAAATAACAATGTACAGTCGCACTGTCCATCATTTAATAAATAACAATGTACAGTCCCATGGCACACCATTAAATAAATAACAATGTACATTCGCACTGTCCATCATTTAATAAATAACAATGTACAGTCCCAGGGCACACTATTAAATAAATAACCATGTGCAGCCCCACTGCACACCATTAAATAAATAACAATGTACAGTCGCACAGAACACCATTAAATAAATAACAATGTACAGTCCCACTATCCATCATTAAATAGATAACAATCAACAGTCCCACTGCGCCCCATTAAATGAATAACAATGTACATTCCTACTGTGCACCATTAAATAAATTACAATCTACAGTCCCAATATGCACCATTAAATAAATAGTAATGCACAGTCCCACTGCACACCATTAAATAAATAAAAATGTACAGCCCCACTGCAAACCATTCAATAAATAACAATGTACAGCCCCTCTGCACACCATTAAATAAATAACATGTACAGTCCCACTGCACACCATTAAATAAAGAACAATGTGCAGCCTCACTGCACACGATTAAATAAATAAGTGTAGAGTCCCACTGTCCATCATTAAATAGATAGCAATGAACAGTCTCACTTCACACCATGAAATAAATAACAATGTACATTCCCACTGCAGACCATTAAATAAATAACAATGTACAGTCACACTGTCCATCATTAAATAAATTACACTTTACAGTCCCACGTCACACCATTAAATAAATAACAATGTACAGTCACATTGCACAGCATTACCTAAATACCAATGTCCAGTTCCACTGCACACCATTAAATAAACAACAATGTACAGTTCCACTGCATGCCATTAAATAAATAACAATGTGCAGCCCCACTGCACACCATAAAATAAATAAGTGTAGAGTCCCACTGTCCATCATTAAATAGATAACAACGAACAGTCGCACTACACACCAGTAAATAAATAACCTATGTACAGTCCCACTGCACACCAGTAAATAAACAACAATGTACAGTTCCACTGCGCACCAGTAAATAAATAACAATGTACAGTCGCACTGTCCATCATTAAATAATTAACAATGTACAGTCCCATGGCACACCATTAAATAAATAATATACAGTACCGCTGTGCACTATTAAATAAATAACAATGCACAGTACCACTGCGCACGATTAAATAAGTAACAATATCCAGTCCCACAGCACACCATTAAATAAACAACAATGTGCAGCCCCACTGCACACCATTAAGTAAATAACAATGTACAGTCGCACTGTCCATCATTTAATAAATAACAATGTACAGTCCCACGGCACACCATTAAATAAATACTAATTTACAATTTCACTGCACGCCATTAAATAAATTACAATCTACCGTCCCACCGCACATCCTTAAATAAAAACAATGTTCAATCACACTGTGCACCAAGAAATAAATAGCAATATACATTCCAACTGTGCACTATTAAATAAATAACAATGTACAGCCCCTCTGCACACCATTACATAAATAACAATGTACAGTCCCACTGAACACCATTAAATAAATAACAATGTACAGTCGCACTGAACACCATTAAATAAATAACAATGTACAGTCCCACTATCTGTCATTAAATAGATAACAATCAACAGTCCCACTGCGCCCCATTAAATAAATAACAATGTACATTCCTACTGTGCACCATTAAATAAATTACAATCTACAGTCCCAATACGCACCATTAAATAAATAACAATGCACAGTCCCACTGCACACCATTAAAAAAATAAAAATGTACAGCCTCACTGCAAACCATTCAATAAATAACAATGTACAGCCCCTCTGCACACCATTAAATAAATAACAATGTACAGTCCCACTGCATACCATTAAATAAATAACAATGTACAGTCGCACTGTCCCATCATTTAATAAATAACAATGTACAGTCCCACAGCACACCATTAAATAAATAATCACGTGCAGCCCCACTGCACACCATTAAATAAATAACAATGTACAGTCCCACTGAACACCATTAAATAAATAACAATGTACAGTCGCACTGAACACCATTAAATAAATAACAATGTACAGTCCCACTATCTGTCATTAAATAGATAACAATCAACAGTCCCACTGCACCCCATTAAATAAATAACAATGTACATTCCTACTGTGCACCATTAAATAAATTACAATCTACAGTCCCAATACGCACCATTAAATAAATAGCAATGCACAGTCCCACTGCACACCATTAAAAAAATAAAAATGTAAAGCCTCACTGCAAACCATTCAATAAATAACAACGTACAGCCCCTCTGCACACCATTAAATAAATAACAACGTACAGTCCCACTGCACACCATTAAATAAATAACAATGTACAGTCGCACTGTCCCATCATTTAATAAATAACAATGTACAGTCCCACAGCACACCATTAAATAAATAATCATGTGCAGCCCCACTGCACACCATTAAATAAATAACAATGTACAGTCCCACTGAACACCATTAAATAAATAACAATGTACAGTCGCACTGACCACAATTAAATAAATAACAATGTACAGTCCCACTATCTGTCATTAAATAGATAACAATCAACAGTCCCACTGCACCCCATTAAATAAATAACAATGTACATTCCTACTGTGCACCATTAAATAAATAGCAATGCACAGTCCCACTGCACACCATTAAATAAATAAAAATGTACAGCCTCACTGCAAACCATTCAATAAATAACAATGTACAGCCCCTCTGCACATCGTTAAATAAATAACAACGTACAGCCCACTGCACACCATTAAATAAAGAACAATGTGCAGGCCCACTGCACACGATTAAATAAATAAGTGTAGAGTCCCACTGTCCATCATTAAATAGATAACAATGAACAGTCCCAGTACACACCATGAAATAAATAACAATGTACAGTCCCACTGCAGACCATTAAATAAATAACAATGTACAGTTGCACTGTCCAGCATTAAATAAATAACAATGTACAGCCCCACTGCACATCATTAAATAAACAACAATGTACAGTCCCACTGCACACCATTAAATAAACAACAATGTACAGTCCCACTGCACATCATTAAATAAACAACAATGTACAGTCCCACGACACCATTAAATAAGTAACAATGTACAGTCCCACTGCGCACTATAAAATAAATAAAAATGCACAGTACTACTGTGCACCATTAAATAAAAGACAATTTACAGTAACACTGTGCACCGTTAAATAAATTACAATCTACAGTCCCACTGCACATGGTTAAGTAAAAACAATGTTCAATCCCAATGTGCACCAAGAAATAAATAACAATATACATTCCAACTGCACACCATTAAATAAATAACAATGTACAGCCCCTCTGCACACTATTACATAAATAACAATCTATAGTCTCACTGCACATCAGTAAATAAATTGCAATGTAGACCCCCACTACACACCCTTAAATAAATAACAATGTACAGTCCCACTGCGCACCATTAAATAAATAACCATATACAGTCCCATTGCACACCATTAAGTAAATAACAATACACAGTCGCACTGTCCATCATTTAATAAGTAACAATGTACAGTTCCACTACACACCATTAAATAAATAGCAATGTACAGTGGCAAAGTCCAGCATTAAATAAGTAACACTGTAGAGATGCACGGCACACCATTAAATAATTAACAATGTACAGTCACACTGCGCACCATTAAATAAATTACAATATACAGTACCGCTGCGCGCTGTTAAATAAATAACAATGCAAAGTACCACTGTGCACGATTAAATAATTAACAATTTCCATTCCCACTGTGCACCATGAAATAAATAACAATGTACAGTCCCACTACACACCATTAAATAAATAACAATGTACAGTCCCACTACACACCATTAAATAAATAACAATGTACAGTATCACTGTGCACTATTAAATAAATAACAACACACAGTACCACTGCACACCATTAAATAAATAACAATGTCCAATCCCACTGTGCACCATTAAATCAATAACAATATACATTCCAACTGCACACCATTAAATAAATAACTATGTACATCCCCTCTGCACACCATTACATAAATAACAACGTACAGTCTCACTGCACACCATTAAATAAAATGCAATGTAGAGCCACACTACACACCCTTAAATAAATAAAAATGTACAGTCCCAATGCTCAGTATTACATAAATAACAATGTACCGTCCGAATGTGCACCATTAAATAGATGACAATGTATGGTCCCACTACGCACAATAAATAAATAACAATGTACAGTCCCGCTGTGCACCACTAAGTAAATACCAATGTCCAGTTCCACTGCACACCATTAAATGAGTAACAATGTACTGTCCCACTGTCCACCATTCAATAAATAACAATGTACAGTCCCACGGCACGCCATCAAAGACCAATGTACAGTCCCACTGTGCACCATGAAATAAAGAACAATGTACAGTTTCCACTTCACACTATTAATTAAACAGCAACCTACAGTCCCACGGCACACCAGTAAATACGTAACAATGTACAGTCCCACTGCGTCCCATTAACTAAATAACAATGTACAACCCCACTACACACCATTAAATAAATAACAATGTACAGTCGCACGGCACACCATTAAATAATTAACAATTTACAGTCCCACTGTGCACCATGAAATAAATAACACTGTACAGTCCCACTTCATACCATTAAATAAATAATAATGTACAGTCCCACTATCCATCATTAAAGAGAAAACAATGAACAGTCTCACAGCACACCATTAAATAAATAACAATGTACAGTCACGCTGTCCATCATTAAATAAATAACACTGTACAGTCCCACGGCACACCATTAAATAATTAACAATTTACAGTCCCACTGTGCACCATGAAATAAATAACACTGTACAGTCCCACGGCACACCATTAAATAATTAACAATTTACAGTCCCACTGTGCACCATGAAATAAATAACAATGTACAGTCCCACTTCATACCATTAAATAAACACCAATCTACAGTCCGACGGCCCACCATTAAATAAGTAACAATGTACAACCCCTCTGCACACCATTACATAAATAACAATGTACAGTCTCACTGCACACCATTAAATAAATTGCAATGTACAGTCCCACTGTGCACCATTAAATACATAACAATGTACAGTCCCACTTCACACCATTAATTAAACAGCAATCTACAGTCCCACGGCCCACCATTAAATAAATATCAATGTTCAGTCCCACGGCACACCATTAAATAAAGTAAAAATGTACAGTCCCACTGCACATCATTAAATAAATAACAATGCACAGTCCCACTGCACATCATTAAATAAATAACAATGCACAGTCCCACTTCACTACATTAAATAAATAATAATGCACAGTCCCACTTCACTACATTAAATAAATTGCAATGTACAGTCCCACTGTGCACCATTAAATACATAACAATGTACAGTCCCACTTCACACCATTAATTAAACAGCAATCTACAGTCCCACGGCCCACCATTAAATAAATATCAATGTTCAGTCCCACGGCACACCATTAAATAAAGTAAAAATGTACAGTCCCACTGCACATCATTAAATAAATAACAATGCACAGTCCCACTGCACATCATTAAATAAATAACAATGCACAGTCCCACTTCACTACATTAAATAAATAACAATGCACAGTCCCACTTCACTACATTAAATAAATTGCAATGTACAGTCCCACTGTGCACCATTAAATACATAACAATGTACAGTCCCACTTCACACCATTAATTAAACAGCAATCTACAGTCCCACGGCCCACCATTAAATAAATATCAATGTTCAGTCCCACAGCACACCATTAAATAAAGCAAAAATGTACAGTCCCACTGCACATCATTAAATTAATAACAATGCACAGTCCCACTGCACATCATTAAATAAATAACAATGCACAGTCCCACTTCACTACATTAAATAAATAACAATGCACAGTCCCACTTCACTACATTAAATAAATAACAATGAACAGCCCCACTGCGCACCATTAAATAAATAACAATGTACAGTCCCACTGCACACCATTAAATAAATAGCAAGGAACAGTCCCACTTCACTCCATTAAATAAATAACAATGTACAGTCGCACTGTCCACCATTAAATAAATATCATTCTGCAGTCCCACGGCACACCATTAAATTAATAACCATGTGCAGCCCCGCTGCACAACATTAATTAAAGAAAAATGTATAGTCCTTCTGCACACCATTAAATAAATAACAATATACAGTCCCATTGCACACCATTCAGTAAATAACTTATACAGTCGCACTGTCCATCACTAAATAAATAACAATGTACAGTCCCACGGCACACCATTAAATAAAATAAAAATGTACAGTCCCACTGCACATCATTAAATAAATAACAATGTACCGTCCCACTGCACACCATTAAATAAAGACCAACGTACAGTCTCACTGTGCACCCTGAAATTTATAACAATCTACAGTCCCACTGCACACCATTAAATAAATAACAATGTACAGTCGCACTTTCCATCATTAAATAAATATCAATGTACAGTCTCATGGCACACCATTAAATAAATAACCCTGTGCAGTCCCACTGCACACCATTAAATAAATAACAAAATATACAGTCCCTTTGCACACCATTCAGTAAATAACTTATACAGTTGCACTGTCCATCACTAAATAAATATCAATTTACAGTCCCACGGCACACTATTAAATAAAATAAAAATGTACAGTCCCACTGCACATCATTAAATAAATAACAATGCACAGTCCCACTTCACTACATTAAATAAATAACAATGTACAGCCCCACTGCACACCATTAAATAAATAACAATGTACAGTCCCACTGCACACCATTAAATAAATAGCAATGCACAGTCCCACTGCACACCATTAAATAAGTAACAATGTGCAGCCCCACTGCACACCATTAAATAAATAATAGTGTAAAGTGCCATTTTCCATCATTAAATAGATAACAATGAACAGTCCCCCTTCACACCATTAAATAAATAACAATGTACAGTCGCACTGATCACTATTAAATAAATATCAATGTACAGTCCCACGGCACACCATTAAATTAATAACCATGTGCAGCCCCACTGCACAACATTAATTAAAGAAAAATGTACAGTCCTTCTGCACACCATTAAATAAATAACAATATACAGTCCCACTGCACACCATTCAGCAAATAACTTATACAGTCGCACTGTCCATCATTAAATAAGTAACAATGCACAGTACCATTGCGCACCATTAATTAAAAAACAATTTACAGTAACACTGTGCACTGTTAAATAATTAATAATATACAGTCCCACTACACACCATTAAATAAATACCAATTTACAAATTCACTGCGCGCCATTGAATAAATTACAACCTATAGTCCCACTGCACATCGTTAAATAATAACAATGTCCAATTCCACTGTGCACCATTAAATAACTAACAATATACGTTCCAACTGCACACCATTAAATAAATACCAATGTACATCCCCTCTGCACACCATTGCATAAATAACAATGTACAGTTCCACGGCACGCCATTAAATAAAGACCGATGTACAGTCCCACTGTGCACCATGAAATATATAACAATGTACCGTCCCACTGCACACCATTAAATAAAGACCAACGTACAGTCTCACTGTGCACCATGAAATTTATAACAATCTACAGTCCCACGGCACACCATTAAATAAATAACAATGTACAGTCGCACTTTCCATCATTAAATAAATATCAATGTACAGGCTCACGGCACACCATTAAATAAATAACCATATGCAGCCCCACTGCACACCATTAATTAAATAACAATGTACAGCCCCACTGCACACCATTAAATAAATAACTATGTACATTCCAACTGCGCACCATTAAGGAAATAACAATGTGCAGTCCCACTGCGCCCCATTAAATAAATAACAATCTGCAGTCCCAATACACGCCATTAAATAAATAACAATGCACAGTCCCACTGCGCTCAATTAATTAAATAACAATCTACAGTCCCACAGCAAACCATTAAATAAATAAAAATGTACAGCCCCACTGCACACCATTAAATAAACAACAATGTACAGTCCCACTGCGCACCATTAAATAAATAACAATGTACAACCCCACTTCACACCATTAAATAAGTAACAATGTGTAGTCCAACTGCACACCATTAAATAAAGAACAATGTACAGTCACACTGTTCAGCATTAAGTAATTAACGATGTACAGTCCCACGGCACACCGTTAAATAAATAACAATGTGCAGCCCCACTGCACACCATTAAATAAATAACTGTGTAAAGTGCCTCTGTCCATCATTAAATAGATAAAAATGAACAGTCCCAATTCACACCATTAAATAAATAACAATGTACATCCCCTCTGCACACCATTACATAAATAACAATGTACAGTCTCACTGCACACCATTAAATAAATAACAATTGACAGATGCACTGTTCATCATTAAATAAATACCAATGTACAGTCTCACGGCACACCGTTAAATAAATAACCATGTGCAGCCCCACTGCACACCATTAAATAAATAACAATGTACAGTCGCACTGTCATCATTAAATGAATAACAATGCACAGTACCACTGCGCACCATTAATTAAAAAACAATTTACAGTAACCCTGTGCACTGTTAAATAAATAACAATGTACAGGCCCACTGCACACCATTAAATAAATACCAATTTACAATTTCACTACGCTCCATTGAATAAATTACGATCAACAGTCCAAGTGCAGATCGTAAAATAATAACAATGTCCAATCCCACTGTGCACCATTAAATAACTAACAATATACATTCCAACTGCACACCGTTAAATAAATAACAATGTACAGCCCCTCTGCACACCATTACATAAATATCAATGTACAGTCCCACTGCACAGCATTACATAAATAACAATGTACAGTCCCACTGTGCACCATTAAATGAATAACAATGTACAGACCCACTGTGCACCATGAAATAAATAACAATATACATTCCAACTGCACACCATTAAATAAATAACAATGTACATCCCCTCTGCACACCATTACATAAATAAAAATGTACAGTCTCACTGCACACCATTAAATAAATAACAATGTGCAGTCCCACGGCACACCATTAAATAAAGAAGAATGTGTAGCCACACTGCACAGCATTAAATAAATAACAATGTACAGTCCCACGGCACACCATTAAATAAATAACAATGTACAGTCCCACTGCACACCATTAAATGAATAACAATCTACATTCCAACTGTGCACCATTAAGGAAATAACAATGTACATTCCCATTGTGCACCATTAAATAAATAACAATCTACAGTCCCAATATGCATCATTAAATAAATAACAATGCACAGTCCCACTGTGCACAGTTACATAAATAACAATCTACAGTCCCACGGCACACCATTAAATGAATAAAAATGTACAGCCCCACTGCCAACCATTCAATAAATAACAATGTACAATCCCTCTGCACACCATTAAATAAATAACAATGCACAGTCCCACTTCACTCCATTAAATAAATAACAATGCACAGTCCTCCTTCACACCATTAAATAAATAACTTATACATTCGCACTGTCCATCACTAAATAAATAACAATGTACAGTCCCACTGCACACCATTAAATAAATAACAATGTACAGTCGCACTGTCCCTCATTAAATATATATCAATATACAGTCTCACGGCACACCATTAAATAAATAACCATGTGCAGCCCCACTGCACACCATTAAATAAACAACAATGCACAGCCCCACTGCACACCATTAAATAAATAACAATGTACATTCCAACTGTGCACCATAAAGGAAATAACAATGTATAGCACCACTGCACACCATTAAATAAACATCAATGAATAGTCCCACTACACACCATTAAATAAACAACAATGTACAGCCACACTGCACACCATTAAATAAATAACAATGTACAGTCCCACTGCGCACCATTAAATAAATAACAATATACAATATCGCTGCGCACTATTAAATAAATAACAATGCAAAATACCACTGTGCACGATTAAATAAATATCAATTTCCAGACCCACTGTGCACCATTAAATAAAAAACAATTTACAGTAACACTGTGCACTGTTAAATAAATAACAATATACAGTCCCACTGCACACCGTTAAATAAATACCAATTTACAATTTCACTGCGTGCCATTAAATAAATTACAATCTACAGTCCCACTGCACATGGTTAAATAATAACAATGTTCAAACCCACTGTGCACCATGAAATAAATAACAATATACATTCCAACTGCACACCATTAAATAAATAACAATGTACATCCCCTCTGCACACCATTACATAAATAACAATGTACAGTCTCACTGCACACCATTAAATAAATTGCAATGTAGATCCCCACTACACACCCCTAAATAAATAGCAATCTACAGTCCCAATACACACCATTAAATAAATAACAATGCACAGTCCCACTGCGCACGATTAAATAAATAACAATCTACAGTCCCATGACACACCATTAAATAAATAAAAATGTACAGCCCCACTGCAAACCATTCAATAAATAACAATGTACAGTCCCTCTGCACACCATTAAATAAATAACATGGTAGAGTCCCATGGCACACCATTAAATAAAAAACAATTTACAAAACACTGTGCACTGTTAAATAAATAACAATATACAGTCCCTCTGCACACCATTAAATAAATACCAATTTACAATTTCAGTGCGTGGCATTAAATAAATTACAATCTACAGTCCCACTGCACATGGTTAAATAATAACAACGTTCAAACCCACTGTGCACCATGAAATAAATAACAATGTACATTCCAACTGCACACCATTAAATAAATAACAATGTACATCCCCTCTGCACACCATTACATAAATAACAATGTACAGTCTCACTGCACACCATTAAATAAATAACAATGTACAGTCCCACTGCACACCATTGAATGAATAACAATCTACATTCCAACTGTGCACCATTAAGGAAATAACAGTGTACATTCCCATTGTGCACCATTAAATAAATAACAATCTACAGTCCCAATATGCACCATTAAATAAATAACAATGCACAGTCCCACTGTGCACAATTACATAAATAACAATCTACAGTCCCACGGCACACCATTAAATGAATAAAAATGTACAGCCCCACTGCCAACCATTCAATAAATAACAATGTACAATCCCTCTGCACACCATTAAATAAATTACAATATACAGCCCCACTTCACACCGAAATAAAATAACAATGTACAGTCCCACTTCACATCATTAGATAAACAGCAATCTACAGTCCGACGGCCCACCATTAAATAAGTAACAATATACATTCCAACTGCACACTATTAAATAAATAAATAACTATATACAGTACCACTGCTCACCATGAAATAAATAACAATGTACAGTCCCACTGCACACCATTAAATAAATAACAATCTACATTCCAACTGTGCACCATTAAGGAAATAACAATGTCCATTCCCACTGCGCACCATTAAAAATATAACAATCTACGGTCCCACGGCACACCATTAAATAAATAAAAATGTACTGCCCCACTGCAAACCATTCAATAAATAACAATGTATAGTCCCACTGCACACCATTAAATAATTAACAATGTACAGTTACGCTGTCCATCATTAAATAAATAACACTGTACAGTCCCACATACATCATTAAATAATTAACGATGTACAGTCCCACTACGCACCATTAAATAAATAACAATGTACAGTCACACTGTCCATCATTAAATAAATATCATGTACAGTCTCAAGGCACACCATTAAATAAATAACCATCTGCAGCCCCACTGCACACCATTAAATAAATAACAATGTACATTCTAACTGTGCACCATTAAGGAAATAACAATGTACAGTCCCACTGATAATAGATAACAATGAATAGTCCCACTACACACCATTAAATAAACAACAATATACAGTCACACTGCACACCATTAAATAATTAACAATGTACAGTCCCACTGCGCACCATTAAATAAATAACAATATACGGTACCGCTGCGCACTATTAAATAAATAACAATGCAAAGTACCACTGTGCACGATTAAATAAATATCAATTTCCAGACCCACTGCGCACCATTAAATAAAAAACAATTTAGAAAACACTATTCACTGTTAAATAAACAACAATATACAGTCCCACTGCACACCGTTAAATAAATACCAATTTAAATTTCAGTGCGTGGCATTAAATATATTACAATCTACAGTCCAACTGCACGTCGTTAAATAATAACAATGTCCAATCCCACTGTGCACCATTATATAAAAAACAATATACATTCCTACTGCACACCATTAAAAAAATAACAGTGTACAGTCGCACTGACCATCATTAAATAAATCACACTGTACAGTCCCACGGCACACCATTAAATAAATAATAAACTACAGTCCCACTGCACACCATTAAATAAATAACAATGTGCAGTCGCACTGTCCATCATTAAATAAATATCATTGTACAGTGTCATGGCACACCACTAAATAATTAACAATTTACAGTCCCAATACGCGCCATTATTAAATAACAATGCACAGTCCCACTGCGCACAATTAAATAAATAACAATCTACAGTCCCACGGCACACCATTAAATAAATGAAAATGTACAGCCCCACTACAAATCATTTAATAATAACAATGTACAGTCCCTCTGCACACCATTAAATAAATAACAATATACAGCCCCACTGCACACCATTAAATAAATAACAATGTAGAGTCCCACTGCATACCATGAAATAAATAACAATGTACAGTTTCCTTCACATCATTAGATAAACACCAATCTACAGTCCCACGGCACACCATTAAATAAGTAACAATATACATTCCAACTGCACACTATTAAATAAATAAATAATAATATACAGTACCACTACTCACCATGAAATAAATAACAATGTATAGTCCCACTGCACACCATTAAATAATTAACAATGTACAGTCATGCTGTCCATCATTAAATAAATAACACTGTACAGTCCCATGGTACATCATTAAATAATCAACAATGTACAGTCCCACTGCGCACCATTAAATAAATAACAATGTACAGTCGCACTGTCCATCATTAAATAAATACCAATGTACAGTCTCACGGCACGCCATTAAATAAATAACCATGTGCAGACCCACTAAATAACAATGTACAGCCCCACTGCACACCATTAAATAAATAACAATCTACATTCCAACTGTGCACCATTAAGGAAATAACAATGTACAGTCCCACTGCGCCCCATTAAATAAATAACAGGGTAAAGTGCCACTTTCCATCATTAAATGGATAACAATGAACAGTCCCACTTCACACCATTAAATAAATAACAATGTACAGTCCCACTGCACACCATTAAATAAATAACAATGTACAGTCACACTGTCCATCATTAAATAAATCACACTGTACAGTCCCACGGCACACCATTAAATAAGTAACAATCTACAGTCCCACTACACACCATTAAATAAATAACAATGTACAGTCGCACTGTCCATCATTAAATAAATATCATTGTACAGTCTCACAGCACACCGTTAAATAAATAACCATGTGCAGCCCCACTGCACACCATTAAATAAATAACAATGTACAGTCCCACTATCCATCATTAAATAGATAACACTGAACAGTCCCACAGCACACCATTAAATAAATAACAATGTACAGCCCCACTGCACACCATTAAATAAATAACAATGTACAGTCGCGCTGTCCATCATTAAATAAATAACACTGTACAGTCCCACGGCCACCATGAATAATTAACAATTTACAGTCCCATTACGCACCATTAAATAAATAATAATATACAGTCCTGCAGCGCACGATTACATAAATAACAATTTCCAGTCCCACTGTGCACCATGAAATAAATAACAATGTACCGGCCCACTTCATAGCATTAAATAAAAACCAATCTACAGTCCCACGGCCCACCATTAAATAAGTAACAATGTACAACCTCTCTGCAAACCATTACATAAATAATGATGTACAATCTCACTGCACAGCATTAAATAAATCACACTGTACAGTCCCACGGCACACCATTAAATAAGTAACAATCTACAGTCCCACTACACACCATTAAATAAATAACAATGTACAGTCGCACAGTCCAGCATTAAATAAATACCAATGTACAGTCCCACGGCACACCATTCAATAAAGAAGAATGTGTAGCCCCACTGCACACCATTAAATAAATAAGTGTAGAGTCCCACTGTCCATCATTAAATAGATAACAACGAACAGTCCCCCTTCACACAATGAAATAAATAACAATGTACAGTCCCACTGCACACCATTAAATAAATAACAATGTACAGTCGCGCTGTCCATCATTAAATAAATAATACTGTACAGTCCCACAGTACATCATTAAATAATTAACAATGTACAGTCCCACTGCACACCATTAAATGAATAACAATCTACATTCCAACTGTGCACCATTAAGGAAATAACAATGTACATTCCCACTGCGCACCATTAAATATATAACAATCTACGGTCCCACTGCATACCATGAAATAAATAACAATGTTCAGTCCCACTTCACATCATTAGATAAACACCAATCTACAGTCCCACGGCACACCATTAAATAAGTAACAATATACATTCCAACTGCACACTATTAAATAAATAAGTAACAATATACAGTACCACTACACACCATGAAATAAATAACAATGTACAGGCCCACTGCACACCATTAAATAAATAACAATGTACATTCCAACTGTACACCATTAAGTAAATAACAATGTACAGCCCCACTGTGCACCATGAAATAAATAACAATGTATAGTCCCACTGCACACCATTAAATAAATAACTATATACAGTCCTGCTGTGCACTGTTAAATAAATAACAATGCACAGTACCACTGCGTACCCTTAAATATAAAACAATTTACAGTAACACTGTGCACTGTTAAATAAATAACAATGTACAGTCCCACTATCCATCATTAAATAGAGTACAATGAACAGTCCCACAGCACACCATTAAATAAATAACAATGTACATTCCAACTGTACACCATTAAGTAAATAACAATGTACTGTCCCACTGTCCACCATTATATAAACAACAATGTACAGTCCCACTTCACATCATTAGATAAACACTAATCCACAGTCCCACGGCACACCATTAAATAAGTAACAATATACATTCCAACTGCACACTATTAAATAAATAAGTAACAATATACAGTACCACTACACACCATGAAATAAATAACAATGTATAGTCCCACTACACACCATTAAATAAATAACAATGTACATTCCCTCTGCACACCATTAAATAAATAACAATGTACAGTCCCACTGCATACCATGATATAAATAACAATGTTCAGTCCCACTTCATATCATTAGATAAACACCAATCTACAGTCCCACGGCACACCATTAAATAAGTAACAATATACATTCCAACTGCACACCATGAAATAAATAACAATGTATACTCCCACTGCACACCATTAAATAATTAACAATGTACAGTCCTACGGTACATTATTAAATAATTAACAATGTACATTCCCACTGCGCACCATTAAATAAGTAACAATCTACAGTCCCAATACACACCATTAAATAAATAACTATCTACAGTCCCACGGCACACCATTAAATAAACAAAAATGTACAGCCCCACTGCAAACCATACAATAAATAACAATGTACAGTCCCTCTGCACACCATTAAATAAATAACAATGTACAGTCGCGCAGTCCATCATTAAATAAATAACACTGTAGAGTCCCATGGTACATCATTAAATAATTAACAATGTACAGTCCCACTGCGCACCATTAAATAAATAGCAATATTCAGTACCGCTGCGAACTATTAAATAAATAACAATGCAAAGTACCACTGTGCACGATTAAATAAATAACAATTTCCAGTCCCACTGTGCACCATGAAATAAATAACAATGTACAGTCCCACTCATAGCATTAAATAAACACCAATCTACAGTCCCACGGCCCACCATTAAATAAGTAACAATGTACAGTACCACTGTGCACTATTAAATAAATAACAATGTATAGTCCCACTTCGTAGCATTAAATAAACACCAAGCTACAGTCCCACGGCCCACAATTAAATAAGTAACAATTTGCAGTCCCACTGTGCACCATGAAATAAATAACAATGTACAGTCCCACTTCATAGCATTAAATAAACACCAATCTACAGTCCCACGGCCCACCAATAAATAAGTAACAATGTACAGTCCCACTACACACCATTAAATAAATAACAATGTACAGTACCACTGTGCACTATTAAATAAATAACAACACAGAGTACCACTGCGCATCATTAAATAAAAAAACAATTTACAGTAACACTGTGCACTGTTAAATAAATAACAATATACAGTCCCACTGCACACCATTAAATAAATACCAATTTACAATTTCACTGTGTGCCATTAAATAAATTACAATCTATAGTCCCACTGCACATCGTTAAATAATAACAATGTCCATTCCCACTGTGCACCATTAAATAAATAACAATATACATTCCATCTGCACACGATTAAATAAATAACAATGTACATCTCCTCTGCACGCCACTACATAAATAACAATGTACAGTCTCACTGCACACCATTAAATAAATTGCAATGTAGAGCCACACTACACACCCTTAAATATAATAACAATGTAAAGTTCCAATGCACAGCAATACATAAATAACAATGTACGGTCTCACTGCGCACAATAAATGAATAGCAATGTACTGTCCCACTGTGCACCATTAAATAAATAATGATGTACAGTCCCACTTCACACCATTAATTAAACAGCAATCTACAGTCCCACGGCACACCACTAAATAAGTAAAAATGTACAGTCGCACTGTTCACTGTTAAATAAATAACAGTGCAAAGTGCCATTGTCCATCATTAAATAAATAACAATGAACAGTCCCACTTCACACCAATAAATTAATACCAATGTACAGTCCCACTGCACACCATTAAGCAAATGACAATGTACAGTCGCACTGTCCATCATTAAATAAATTACACTGAACAGTCCCATGGCACACCATTAAATAAATAACAATCTACAGTTCCACTGCACACCATTAAATAAATAGCAATGTACAGTCCCACTGCACACCATAAAGTAAATAACAATGTACAGTCACACTGTCCATCATTAAATAAGTAACAATGCACAGTACCATTGCGCACCATTAATTAGAAATCAATTTACAGTAACACTGTGCACTGTTAAATAAATAACAATATACAGTCCCACTGCACACCATTAAATAAATACCAATTTACAATTTCACTGCGCGCCATTGAATAAATAACCATCAACAGTCCCAGTGCAGATCGTTAAATAATAACAATGTCCAATTCCACTGTGCACCATTAAATAACTAACAATATACGTTCCAACTGCACACCATTAAATAAATAACAGTGTAAAGTGCCACGGTCCATCATTAAATAGATAACAATGTACAGTCCTTCTGCACACCATTAAATAGATAACAATATACAGTCCCATTGCACACCATTAAGTAAATAACTTATACAGTCGCACTGTCCATCACTAAATATATAACAATGTACAGTCCCACGGCACACCATTAAATAAAATAACAATGTACAGTTCCACTGCACATCATTAAATAAATAACAATGTACAGTCCCACTGCACATCATTAAATAAAGAGCAACATACAGTCCCACTGTGCACCATGAAATTTATAACAATCTACAGTCCCACAGCACACTGTTAAATAAGTAACAATGTACAGTCCCATTGCACACCTTTAAATATATAACAATGTACAGTCCCACTGTGCACCATTGAATAAATAACAATGAGCAGTCCAACTGAGCACCATTAAATAAATAACAATATGCATTCCAACTACACACCATTACATAAATAACAATGTACAGTCCCACTGCACAGCATTACATAAATAACAATGTACTGCCCTACTGCACACAGTAAATAAATAACAATGTACAGTCGCCGTGCACACCATTAACTAAATACCAATGTGCAGTTCCATTGCACACCATTAAATGAATAACATTGTACAGTGCCACTGTCCACCATTAAATAAATAGCAATGTACAGTCCCAAGGCACACCATTAAATAAAGACCAAGGTGCAGTCCCACTGCGCGCCATTAAATAATAACAATGTACAGTCCCACTACACACTATTAAATAAACACCAATCTACAGTCCCACTGCGCACCATTAAATAAATAACAATGTACAGTACCACTGTCCATCAGTAAACAGATAACAATGAACAGTCCCACTGTGCACCATTCAATAAATAACAATGCACATTCCAACTGTGCACCATTAAGTGAATAACAATGTACAGCTCCACTGCAAACTATTAAATAAATAACAATATACAGTTCCGCTGCACACCATTAAATAAATAGCACTGTACAGTCCCACTGCACACCATTAAATAAATAACAATGTTCTGTCCCACTGCACACTATTAAATAAATAACTGTACAGTCCCACTACGAACCATTAAATAAATAACAATGTACAGTCCAGCTGTCCACCTTAAATAAATAACAATGTACAGTCCCACAGCACACCATTAAATAAACAACAATGTACAGTCCCAGTGCACACAATTAAATAAACAACAATGACCAGTCCCACTGCACACCATTAACTAAATAACAATGTACAGTCACACTGCATAGCATTAAATAAATAACAATGTACAGTCGCACTGAACACCATTAAATAAATAACAATGTACAGTCGCACTGAATACCATTAAATAAATAAGTGTACAGTCCCTCTGCACACCATTAAATAAATGACAATGTACAGTCGCACTGCACACCATTAAATAAATAACAATGTACAGTCGCACTGACCACCATTAAGTAAATAACAATGTACAGTCCAACTGCACACCATTAAATAAATAACAATATATAGTCCCACTGTCCACCATTTAAAAAATAACAATGTACAGTACCACTGTGCACCATTAAATAAATTATAATGTACAGTCCCACTGTGCACAGTAAATAAATATCAATGTACAATCTCACTGCGCACAATTAAATAAATACCAATGTCCAGTTCCACTGCACACCATTAAATGAATAACAATGTACTGTCCCACTGTCCACCATTAAATAAACAACAATGTACAGTCCCACTGCATACCATTAAATAAATAACAATGTACAGTTGCACTGAACACCATTAAGTAAATAACAATGTACAGTCCAACTGCACACCATTAAATAAATAACAATATATAGTCCCACTGCCCACCATTTAAAAAATAACAATGTACAGTCCCCAGCTCACCATTAAGTAAGTAACAATGTACGGTCCCACTGCGTACCATTAAATAAATAACAATAAACAGTCCCGCTATCCACCATTAAATAAACAACAATGTACAGTCCCTCTGCACAGCATTACATAAATAACAATGTACAGTCCCACTGCACAGCATTACATAAATAACAATGTACGGTCCCACTGTGCACCATTAAATAAATAATAATGTACAGTCCCACTGCGCACAGTAAATAAATAACAATGTACAATCTCACTGCGCACCATTAAATAAATAACAGTGTACAGTCCCACGGCACGCCATTAAATAAAGACCGACGTACAGTCCCACTGTGCACCATGAAATAAAGAACAACGTACAGTCACACTTCACACCATTAATTAAACAACAATTTCAGTCCCACAGCACACCACTAAATAAGCAACAATTTACATTCCCACTGCACACCATTAAATAAATAACAATGTACAGTCGCACTGTTCAGCATTAAATAAATAACAATGTACAGCCCCTCTGCGCACCATTAAATAAATAACAATACACATTCCAACTGTGCACCATTAAGTGAATAACAATGTACAGCTCCACGACAAACTATTAAATAAATAACAATATACAGTTCCGCTGCACACCATTAAATAAATAGCACTGTACAGTCCCACTGCACACCATTAAATAAATAACAATGTTCTGTCCCACTGCACACTATTAAATAAATAACTGTACAGTCCCACTACGAACCATTAAATAAATAACAATGTACAGTACGGCTGTCCACCTTAAATAAATAACAATGTACAGTCCCACAGCACACCATTAAATAAACAACAATGTACAGTCCCACTGCACACCATTAAATAAACAACAATGACAGTCCCACTGCACACCATTAAATAAATAGCACTGTACAGTCCCACTGCACACCATTAAATAAATAACAATGTTCTGTCCCACTGCACACCATTAAATAAACAACGATGTACAGTCCCACTGCATACCATTAAATAAATAACAATGTACAGTTGCACTGAACACCATTAAGTAAATAACAATGTACAGTCCAACTGCACACCATTAAATAAATAACAATATATAGTCCCACTGCCCACCATTTAAAAAATAACAATGTACAGTCCCCAGCTCACCATTAAGTAAGTAACAATGTACTGTCCCACTGCGTACCATTAAATAAATAACAATAAACAGTCCCGCTATCCACCATTAAATAAACAACAATGTACAGTCCCTCTGCACAGCATTACATAAATAACAATGTACAGTCCCACTGCACAGCATTACATAAATAACAATGTACAGTCCCACTGTGCACCATTAAATAAATAATAATGTACAGTCCCACTGCGCACAGTAAATAAATAACAATGTACAATCTCACTGCGCACCATTAAATAAATAACAGTGTACAGTCCCACGGCACGCCATTAAATAAAGACCGACGTACAGTCCCACTGTGCACCATGAAATAAAGAACAACGTACAGTCACACTTCACACCATTAATTAAACAACAATTTCAGTCCCACAGCACACCACTAAATAAGCAACAATTTACATTCCCACTGCACACCATTAAATAAATAACAATGTACAGTCGCACTGTTCAGCATTAAATAAATAACAATGTACAGTCCCATGGCACACCATTAAATAAATAACAATGTGCAACCCCACTGCACACCATTAAATAAATAAGTGTAAAGTGCCACTTTCCATCATTAAATGGATAACGATGAACAGTCCCACTTCTCACCATTAAATAGATAGCAATGTACAGTCCCAATGCACACCATTAAATAAATAACAATGCACAGTCCCATTTCACTCCATTAAATAAATAACAATGCACAGTCCCACTGCACCGCATCAAATAAATAGCAATGCACAGTCCCACTTCACTACATTAAATAAATAACAATGCACAGTCCCACTTCACTCCATTAAATAAATAACAATGTACAGCCCCACCGCACACCATTAAATAAATAACAATGTGCAGTCCCACTGCACACCATTAAATAAATAAGTGTAAAGTGCCACTGTCCATCATTAAATAGATAACAATGTACAGTCCTTCTGCACACCATTAAATAATTAACAATATATAGTCCCATTGCACACCATTAAGTAAATAACTTATACAGTCGCACTGTCCATCACTAAATAAATAAAAATGTACAGTTCCACGGCACACCATTAAATAAAATAACAATGTACTCTCCCACTGCACATCATTAAATAAATAACAATGTACAGTCCCACTGCACACCATTAAATAAAGACCAACGTACAATCCCACTGTGCACCATGAAATTTATAACAATATACCGTCCCACGGCACACCGTTAAATAAGTAACAATGTACAGTCCCACTACACACCTTTAAATATATAACAATGTACAGTCCCACTGTGCACCATTAAATAAATAACAATGTACAGCCCCACTGAGCACCATTAAATAAATAACAATGTACAGCCCCTCTGCACACCATTACATAAATAACAATGTACAGTCCCACTGCACAGCATTACATAAATAACAATGTACTGTCCCACTGCACACAGTAAATAAATAACAATGTACAGTCGCTCTGCGCACCATTAATTAAATACCAATGTGCAGTTCCACTGCACACCATTAAATGAATAACATTGTACAGTCCCACTGTCCACCATTAAATAAATAGCAATGTACAGTCCCAAGGCACACCATTAAATAAAGACCAATGTGCAGTCCCACTGCGCACCATTAAATAATTAACAAAATACAGCCCCTCTGCACACCATTAAATAAATAACAATGCACATTCCAACTGTGCACCATTAAGTGAATAACAATGTACAGCTCCACGGCAAACTATTAAATAAATAACAATATACAGTTCCGCTGCACACCATTAAATTAATAACACTGTACCGTCCCACTGCGCACCATTAAATTAAAAACAATTTACAATTTCACTGCGCCCCATTAAATAAATTACAATCTACAGTCCCACTACACAGCATCACATAAATAACAATGTAAATTCCCACTGTGCACCATTAAACAAATTCCAAAGTGTAGTCCCACTGCGCACCATTAAATAAATAACAATGTGCAGTCGCACTGTCCATCATTAAATAAATACCAATGTACAGTCTCACGACACACCGTTAAATAAATAACCATGTGCATCCCCACTGCACACCATTAAATAAAGAACAAAGTACAGTCCCACTTCACACCATTAATTAAACAGCAATCTACAGTCCCACGGCACACCACTAAATAAGTAACCATGTACAGTCCCACTGTGCACCATTAAATAAATAAATAACAATATACAGTACCACTACACACAATGAAATAAATAACAATGTATAGTCCCACTGCACACCATTAAATAATTAACAATGTACAGTCATGCTGTCCATCATTAAATAAATAACACTGTACAGTCCCACGGTACATCATTAAATAATTGACAATGTACAATCCCACTTCACACCATTAAATAAATAACAATCTACAGTCCCACGGCACACCATTAAATAAATAACAATGTACAGTCCCACTGCACACCATGAAATAAATAACAATGTACAGTCCCTCTGCACACCATTAAATAAACAACAATGTACAGCCCAACTACACACCATTAAATAAATAACAATGTACAGTCCCACTGCATACCATGAAATAAATAACAATGTACAGTCCCTCTGCACACCATTAAATAAACAACAATGTACAGCCCAACTACACACCATTAAATAAATAACAATGTACAGTCATACAGTCTAGCATTAAGTGAATAACAACGTACAGTCCCACTGCGCACTATTAAAAAAAATGCAAACTACCACTGTGCACGATTAAATAAATAACAATTTCCAGTCCCACGTCATAGCATTAAATAAACACCAATCTACAGTCCCACAGCACACCATTAAATAAGTAACAATTTCCAGTCCCACTGTGCACCATGAAATAAATAACAATGTACAGTCCCACTTCATAGCATTAAATAAACACCAATCTACAGTCCCACGGCCCACCATTAAATAAATAACAATATACAGTCCCACTACACACCATTAAATAAATAACAATGTACAGTACCACTGTGCACTATTATATGAATAACAACACACAGTACCACTGTGCACCATTAAATTAAAAACAATTTATAGTAACACTGTGCACTGTTAAATAAATAACAATGTACAGTCACACTGCACACCATTAAATAAATTACAAGTTACAATTTCACTGCGTGCTATTAAATAAATTACAATCTAGAGTCCCACCGCACATCGTTAAATAATAACAATGTCCATTCCCACTGTGTACCATTAAATAAATAACAACATACATTCCAACTGCACACCATTAAATAAATAACAATGTACATCCCATCTGCACACCATTACATAAATAACAATGTACAGTCTCACTGCACACCATTAAATAAATTGCAGTGTAGAGCCACACTACACACCCTTAAATAAATAACAAAGTACAGTCCCACTGTGCACCATGAAATAAAGAACAATGTACAGTCCCACGGCACACCATTAAATAAATAACAATCTACAGTTCCACTGCACACCATTAAATAAATAACCATGTACAGTCGCACTGTCCATCATTAAATAAATAGCAATGTACAGTCCCAAGGCACACCATTAAATAAAGACCAATGTGCAGTCCCACTGCGCGCCATTAAATGAAGAACAATGTACAGTCCCACTTCACACCATTAAATAAACACCAATCTACAGTCCCACTGCGCACCATTAAATAAATAACAATGTACAGTACCACTGTCCATCATTAAATAGATAACAGTGAACAGTCCCACTGCGCACCATTCAATAATTAACAAAATACAGCCCCTCTGCACACCATTAAATAAATAACAATGCACATTCCAACTGTGCACCATTAAGTGAATAACAATGTACAGCTCCACTGCAAACTATTAAATAAATAACAATATACAGTTCCGCTGCACACAATTAAATAAATAGCACTGTACAGTCCCACTGCACACCATTAAATAAATAACACTGTACAGTCCCACTGCACACCATTAAATAAATAACAATGTTCTGTCCCACTGCACACTATTAAATAAACAATTATGTACAGTCACGCTACGAACCATTAAATAAATAACAATGTACAGTCCCGCTGTCCACCATAAATAAATAACAATTTACAGTCTCACAGCACACCAATAAATAAACAACAATGACCAGTCCCACTGCACACCATTAAATAAATAACACTGTACAGTCGCGCTGAACAACATTAAATAGATAATGTACAGTTGCACTGAACACCATTAAGTAAATAACAATGTACAGTCCAACTGCACACCATTAAAATGTACAGTCCCACTGTGCGCCATTAAATAAATATCAATGTACATTCCCACTGCACACCATTAAATAAATAACAATGTACAGTCCCACAGCTCACCATTAAATAAGTAAGAATGTACTGTCCCACTGCGTACCATTAAATAACAATATACAGTCCCGCTATCCACCATTAAATAAACAACAATGTACAGTCCCTCTTCACACCGTTACATAAGTAACAATGTACAATCCAACTGCGCACCATTAAATAAATACCAATGTCCAGTTCCACTGCACACCATTAAATGAATAACAATGTACTGTCCCACTGTCCACCATTAAATAAATAACAATGTACAGTCCCACGTCACGCCATTAAATAAAGACCAATGTACAGTCCCACTGTGCACCATGAAATAAAGAACAATGTACAGTCTCACTTCACACCATTAATTAAACAACAATTTCAGTCCCACGGCACACCACTAAATAAGCAACAATTTACATTCCCACTGCACACCATTAAATAAATAACAATGTACAACACCACTACACAAAATTAAATAACTAACAATGTGTAGTCCCACTGCACACCATTAAATTAATAACAATGTACAGTTTCACTGTTCAGCATTAAATAAATAACAGTGTAAAGTGCCACTTTCCATCATTAAATGGATAACAATGAACAGTCCCACTTCTCACCATTAAATAAATAGCAAAGTACAGTCCCAATGCACACCATTAAATAAATAACAATGCACAGTCCCACTTCACTCCATTAAATAAATAACAAGGTGCAATCCCACTGCGCACCATTAAAGATATACCAATGTCCAGTTCTGCTGCACACCATTAAATAAATAGCA
This sequence comes from Mobula hypostoma, assembly GCF_963921235.1. NCBI lineage: Eukaryota > Metazoa > Chordata > Chondrichthyes > Myliobatiformes > Myliobatidae > Mobula > Mobula hypostoma. Next base: position 6,406,435 of record NC_086111.1, on the reverse strand, counting down.
CTGTACAGTCCCACTGCACACAATTAAATAAATAACACTGTACAGTCCCACTGCACACCATTAAATAAATAACAATGTTCTGTCCCACTGCACACTATTAAATAAATAACTATGTACAGTCCCACTACGAACCGTTAAATAAATAACAATGTACAGTCCCGCTGTCCACCATAAATAAATAACAATTTATTGTCCCACAGCACACCATTAAATAAACAACAATGACCAGTCCCACTGCACACCATTAAATAAATAACAACGTACAGTCGCCCTGAACACCATTAAATAAATAACAATGTACTATCGCACTGAACACCATTAAGTAAATAAGTGTACAGTCCCTCTGCACACCATTAAATAAATGACAATGTACAGTCGCACTGCACACCATTAAATAAATGACAATGTACAGTCGCACTGAACACCATTAAGTAAACAACAATGTACAGTCCAACTGCGCCATTAAAATGTACAGTCCCACTGTGCACCATTAAATAAATAACAGTGTAAAGTGCCACTTTCCATCATTAAATGAATAACAATGAACAGTCCCACTTCTCACCATTAAATAAATAGCAACGTACAGTCCCAATGCACACCATTAAATAAATAACAATGCACAGTCCCACTTCACTCCATTAAATAAATAACAATGTACAGCCCCACTGCACACCATTAACTAAATAACAATGTGCAGCCCCACTGCACACCATTAAATAAATAACACTGTACAGTCCCACTGCACACCATTAAATAAATAACAATGTTCTGTCCCACTGCACACTATTAAATAAACAATTATGTACAGTCCCGCTACGAACCATTAAATAAATAACAATGTACAGTCCCGCTGTCCACCATAAATAAATAACAATTTACAGTCCCACAGCACACCAATAAATAAACAACAATGACCAGTCCCACTGCACACCATTAAATAAATAACACTGTACAGTCGCGCTGAACAACATTAAATAGATAACAATGTACAGTTGCACTGAACACCATTAAGTAAATAACAATGTACAGCCCAACTGCACACCATTAAAATGTATAGTCCCACTGTGCACCATTAAATAAATATCAATGTACATTCCCACTGCACACCATTAAATAAATAACAATGTACAGTCCCACAGCTCACCATTAAATAAGTAAGAATGTACTGTCCCACTGCGTACCATTAAATAACAATATACAGTCCAGCTATCCACCATTAAATAAACAACAATGTACAGTCCCTCTTCACACCGTTACATAAGTAACAATGTACAATCCAACTGCGCACCATTAAATAAATACCAATGTCCAGTTCCACTGCACACCATTAAATGAATAACAATGTACTGTCCCACTGTCCACCATTAAATAAATAACAATGTACAGTCCCACGGCACGCTATTAAATAAAGACCAATGTACAGTCCCACTGTTCACCATGAAATAAAGAACAATGTACAGTCTCACTTCACACCATTAATTAAACAACAATTTCAGTCCCACGGTACACCACTAAATAAGCAACAATTTACATTCCCACTGCACACCATTAAATAAATAACAATGTACAACACCACTACACACAATTAAATAACTAACAATGTGTAGTCCCACTGCACACCATTAAATTAATAACAATGTACAGTTGCACTGTTCAGCATTAAATAAATAACAATGTACAGTCCCACAGCACACCATTAAATAAATAACAGTGTAAAGTGCCACTTTCCATCATTAAATGGATAACAATGAACAGTCCCACTTCTCACCATTAAATAAATAGCAAAGTACAGTCCCAATGCACACCATTAAATAAATAACAATGCACATCCCACTTCACTCCATTAAATAAATAACAAGGTGCAATCCCACTGCGCACCATTAAAGATATACCAATGTCCAGTTCTGCTGCACACCATTAAATAAATAGCACTGTACAGTCCCACTGCACACAATTAAATAAATAACACTGTACAGTCCCACTGCACACCATTAAATAAATAACAATGTTCTGTCCCACTGCAAACTATTAAATAAATAACTATGTACAGTCCCACTACGAACCATTAAATAAATAACAATGTACAGTCCCGCTGTCCACCGTAAATAAATAACAATTTATTGTCCCACAGCACACCATTAAATAAACAACAATGACCAGTCCCACTGCACACCATTAAATAAATAACAACGTACAGTCGCCCTGAACACCATTAAATAAATAACAATGTACTATCGCACTGAACACCATTAAATAAATAAGTGTACAGTCCCTCTGCACACCATTAAATAAATGACAATGTACAGTCGCACTGCACACCATTAAATAAATGAAAATGTACAGTCGCACTGAACACCATTAAGTAAACAACAATGTACAGTCCAACTGCGCCATTAAAATGTACAGTCCCACTGTGCACCATTAAATAAATAACAGTGTAAAGTGCCACTTTCCATCATTAAATGAATAACAATGAACAGTCCCACTTCTCACCATTAAATAAATAGCAACGTACAGTCCCAATGCACACCATTAAATAAATAACAATGCACAGTCCCACTTCACTCCATTAAATAAATAAAAATATACAGCCCCACTGCACACCATTAACTAAATAACAATGTGCAGCCCCTCTGCACACCATTAAATAAATAACAATGTACAGTCCCACTGCACGCCATTAAATAAATAACAATGTACAGTCCCACTGCGCACCATTAAATAAATAACAATCTACATTCCAACTGTGCACCATTAAGGAAATAACAATGTACATTCCCACTGCGCACCATTAAATAAACAAAAATGTACAGCCCCACTGCAAACCATTCAATAAATAACAATGTACAGTCCCTCTGCATACCATTAAATAAATAACAATCTACAGTCCCATGGCACACCATTAAATAAATAACAATGTACAGTCCCACTTCTCACCATTAAATAAATAGCAAAGTACAGTCCCAATGCACACCATTAAATAAATAACAATGTACAGTCCCACTGCATACCATGAAATAAATAACAATGTACAGTCCCTCTACTCACCATTAAATAAATAACAATGTACAGTCCCACTGCGCACCATTAAATAAATAACAATATTCAATACCACTGCAAACTATTGAATAAATAACAATGCAAAGTACCACTATGCACGATTAAATAAATAACAATGTACAGTCCCACTTCATAGCATTAAATAAACACCAACCTACAGTCCCACAGCCCACCATTAAATAAGTAACCATTTCCAGTCCCACTGTGCACCACAAAATAAATAACAATGTACAGTCCCACTTCATAGCATTAAATAAACACCAATCTACAGTCCCACTGCACACCATTGAATAAAATATCAATGTACAGTCCAATTGCACATCATTAAATAAATAACAATGTACAGTCCCACTGCACATCATTAAATAAAGAGCAACATACAGTCCCATTGTGCACCATGAAATTTATAACAATCTACAGTCCCACGGAACACCGTTAAATAAGTAACAATGTACAGTCCCACTGCGCAACATTAAATAAATAACAATATTCAATACCGCTGCAAACTATTAAATAAATAACAATGCAAAGTACCACTGTGCACGATTAAATAAATAACAATTTCCAGTCCCACTGTGCACCATGAAATAAATAACAATGTACAGTCCCACTTCATAGCATTAAATAAACACCAATTTACAGTCCCACGGCTCACCATTAAATAAGTAACAATGTACAGTCCCACTACTCACCATTAAATAAATAACAATTACAGTTGTACAGTCCAGCATTAAATGAATAACAATGTACAGTCCCACGGCACACCATTAAATAAATAACAACGTACTGTCCCACTGTCCACCATTAAATAAATAACAATGTACAGTCCCACGGCACGCTATTAAATAAATAACAATGTACAGTCGCACTGAACACAATTAAATAATTAACAATGTACAGTCCATCTACACACCATTAAAATGTACAGTCCCACTGTGCACCATTAAATAAATATCAATGTACATTCCCACTGCACACCATTAAATAAATAACAATATATAGTCCCACTGTCCACCATTTAAAAAATAACAATGTACAGTTCCACTGTGCACCATTAAATAAATAATAATGTACCGTCCCACTGCGCACAGTAAATAAATAACAATGTACAATCCCACTGCGCACCATCAAATAAATACCAATGTCCAGTTCCACTGCACACCATTAAATGAATAACAATGTACTGTCCCACTGTCCACCATTAAATAAATAACAATGTACAGTCCCACTGCACAGCACGAAATAAATAACAACGTACAGTCGCGCTGTCCATCATTAAATAAATAACAATGTACAGTTCCACGGCACACCATTAAATAAATAACAACGTACTGTCCCACTGTCCACCATTAAATAAATAACAATGTACAGTCCCACGGCACGCTATTAAATAAATAACAATGTACAGTCGCACTGAACACAATTAAATAATTAACAATGTACAGTCCATCTACACACCATTAAAATGTACAGTCCCACTGTGCACCATTAAATAAATATCAATGTACATTCCCACTGCACACCATTAAATAAATAACAATATATAGTCCCACTGTCCACCATTTAAAAAATAACAATGTACAGTTCCACTGTGCACCATTAAATAAATAATAATGTACCGTCCCACTGCGCACAGTAAATAAATAACAATGTACAATCCCACTGCGCACCATCAAATAAATACCAATGTCCAGTTCCACTGCACACCATTAAATGAATAACAATGTACTGTCCCACTGTCCACCATTAAATAAATAACAATGTACAGTCCCACTGCACGCCATTAAATAAACAACAATGTACAGTCCCACTGCACACCATTAAATAAATAACAATGTACAGTCCCAAGGCACACCATTAAATAAGTAACAATGTACAGTCCCACTGCATACCATTAAATAAATAACAATGTACAGTTGCACTGAACACCATTAAATAAATAACAATGTACAGTCGCATTGAACACCACTAAATAAATAAGTGTACCATCCCTCTGCACACCATTAAATAAATAATAATGTACAGTCCCACGGCACGCCATTAAATAAAGACCAATGTACAGTCCCACTGTTCACCATGAAATAAAGAACAATGTACAGTCTCACTTCACACCATTAATTAAACAACAATTTCAGTCCCACGGTACACCACTAAATAAGCAACAATTTACATTCCCACTGCACACCATTAAATAAATAGCAATGTACAACACCACTACACACCATTAAATAAATAACAATGTGCAGTCCCACGGCACACCATTAAATAAATAACAGTGTAAAGTGCCACTTTCCATCATTAAATGGATAACAATGAACAGTCCCACTTCTCCCCATTAAATAAATAGCACTGCACACTCCCACTCACTACATTAAATAAATAACAATGCACAGTCCCACTTCACTCCATTAAATAAACAAGGATGTGCAGCCCCACTGCACACCATTAAATAAATAACAATGTGCAGCCCCACTGCACACCATTAAATAAATAACAGTGTAAAGTGCCACTGTCCATCATTAAATAGATAACAATGAACAGTCTCACTTCACACCATTAAATAAATAACAATATACAGTCCCATTGCACACCATTAAGTAGATAACTTATACAGTCGCACTGTCCATCACTAATTAAATAACAATGTACAGTCCCACGGCACACCATTAAATAAAATAACAATGTACAGTCCCACTGCACATCATTAAATAAATAACACTGTACAGTCCCACTGCACACCATTAAATAAATAACAATGTACAGTCCCACGGCACACCATTAAATAAATAACAATGTACAGTCCACTGCACACCATTAAATAAATAACAATGTACAGTCCCACGGCACACCATTAAATAAAATAACAATGTACAGTCCCACTGCACATCATTAAATAACTAACAATGTACAATCCCACTGCACATCATTAAATAAAGAGCAACATACAGTCCCACTGTGCACCATGAAATTTATAACAATCTGCAGTCCCACGGCACACGGTTAAATAAGTAACAATGTACAGTCCCACTGCACAGCTTTAAATATATAACAACGTACAGTCCCACTGTGCACCATTGAATAAATAACAATGTACAGTCTCACTGAGTACTATTAAATAAATAACAATATACATTCCAACTGCGCACCATTAAATAACTAACAATGTACAGCCTGTCTGCACACCATTACATAAATAACGATGTAGACTCACTGCACACCATTAAATAAATTGCAATGTAGAGCACAACTGCACATCCTTAAATAAATAACAATGTACAGTCCCACTGTACAGCATTACATAAATAACAATGTACTGTCCCACTGCACACAGTAAATAAATAACAATGTACAGTCGCTCTGTGCACCATTAACTAAATACCAATGTGCAGTTCCACTGTCCACCATTAAATAAATAGCAATGTACAGTCCCAAGGCACACCATTAAATAAAGACCAATGTGCAGTCCGACTGCGCGCCATTAAATAATAACAATGTACAGTCCCACTTCACACTATTAAATAAACACCAATCTACAGTCCCACTGCGCACCATTAAATAAATAACAATGTACAGTACCACTGTCCATCATTAAATAGATAACAATGAACAGTCCCACTGCGCACCATTAAATAATCAACAAAATACAGCCCCTCTGCACACCATTAAATAAATAACAGTGCACATTCCAACTGTGCACCATTAAGTGAATAACAATGTAGAGATCCACTGCAAGCTATTAAATAAATAACAATATACGGTTCCGCTGCACACCATTAAATAAATAGCACTGTACAGTCACACTACACACCATTAAATAATTAACACTGTACAGTCCCACGGCACACCATTAAATAAAATAACAATGTACAGTCCCACTGCACATCATTAAATAAATAACAATGTACAGTTGCACTGAACACCATTAAATAAATAACAATGTACAGTCGCACTGAACACCACTAAATAAATAAGTGTACCATCCCTCTGCACACCATTAAATAAATAATAATGTACAGTCGCACTGCACACTATTAAATAAAAGCAATGTACGGTTGCACTGAACACCATTAAGTAAATAGCAATGTACAGTCCCATTGCACACCATTAAGTAAATAACTTATACAGTCGCACTGTCCATCACTAAATAAATAACAATGTACAGTCCCACTACACACCATTAAATAAACAACAATGTACAGTCCCACTGCACACCATTAAATAAATAACAATGTACAACACCACTACACACCATTAAATAAACAACAATGTACAGTCCCACTGCACACCATTAAATAAACAACAATGTACAGTCGCACTGAACACCATAAATAAATAACAATGTACAGTCCAACTGCACACCATTAAATAAATAACAATGTACAACACCACTACACACCATTAAATAAACAACAATGTACAGTCCCACTGCACACCATTAAATAAACAACAATGTACAGTCGCACTGAACACCATTAAATAAATAACAATGTACAGTCCAACTGCACACCATTAAATAAACAACAATGTACAGTCGCACTGAACACCATTAAATAAATAACTATGTACAGTCACACTGAACACCATTAAGTAAACAACAATGTACAGTCCAACTGCACACCATTAAAATGTACAGTCCCGCTGTGCACCATTAAATAAATATCAATGTACAGTCACACTGAACACCATTAAGTAAATAACAATGTACGTCCCACTGTGCACCATTATATAAATACCAATGTCCAGTTCCACTGCACACCATCAAATGAATTAAAATGTACTGTCCCACTGTCCACCATTAAATAAATAACAATGTACAGTCCCACGGCACGCCATTAAATAAGGACCAATGTACAGTCCTACTGTGCACCATGAAATAAAGAACAATGTACAGTCTCACTTCACACCATTAATTAAACAACAATTTCAGTCCCACGGCACACCACTAATTGAGCAACAATTTACATTCCCACTGCACACCATTAAATAAATAACAATGTACAGTCCCACTGCACACCATTAAATAAATAACAATGTACAGTCGCACTGCACACCATTAAATAAATAACAATGTACAGTCCATCTACACACCATTAAAATGTACAGTCCCACTGTCCACCATTAAATAAATAACAATATTCTGTCTCACTGCACACTATTAAATAAATAACTATGTACAGTCCCACTACGAGCCATTAAATTAATAACAATGTACAGTCCCGCTGTCCACCATAAATAAATAACAATCTACGGTCCCACTGCACACCATTAAATAAATAACAATGTACAGTCCCACTGCACACCATTACATAAATAGCAATGCACAGTCCCACTTCACTCCATTAAATAAATAACAATGTACAGTCCCACTGCATACCATTAAATAAATAACAATGTATAGTCCCACTTCACACCATTAATTAAACAACAATTTCAGTCCCACGGCACACCACTAATTGAGCAACAATTTACATTCCCACTGCATACCATTAAATAAATAACAATGTACAGTCCCACTGCACACCATTAAATAAATAACAATGTACAGTCGCACTGCACACCATTAAATAAATAACAATGTACAGTCGCACTGAACACAATTAAATAATTAACAATGTACAGTCCATCTACACACCATTAAAATGTACAGTCCCACTGTGCACCATTAAATAAATATCAATGTACATTCCCACTGCACACCATTAAATAAATAACAATATATAGTCCCACTGTCCACCATTTAAAAAATAACAATGTACAGTTCCACTGTGCACCATTAAATAAATAATAATGTACCGTCCCACTGCGCACAGTAAATAAATAACAATGTACAATCCCACTGCGCACCATCAAATAAATACCAATGTCCAGTTCCACTGCACACCATTAAATGAATAACAATGTACTGTCCCACTGTCCACCATTAAATAAATAACAATGTACAGTCCCACTGCACGCCATTAAATAAACAACAATGTACAGTCCCACTGCACACCATTAAATAAATAACAATGTACAGTCCCAAGGCACACCATTAAATAAGTAACAATGTACAGTCCCACTGCATACCATTAAATAAATAACAATGTACAGTTGCACTGAACACCATTAAATAAATAACAATGTACAGTCGCATTGAACACCACTAAATAGATAAGTGTACCATCCCTCTGCACACCATTAAATAAATAATAATGTACAGTCGCACTGCACACTATTAAATAAAAGCAATGTACGGTTGCACTGAACACCATTAAGTAAATAGCAATGTACAGTCCCATTGCACACCATTAAGTAAATAACATATACAGTCGCACTGTCCATCACTAAATAAATGACAATGTACAGTCCCACAGCACACCATTAAATAAAATAACAATGTACAGTTCCACTGCACATCATTAAATAAATAACACTGTACAGTTGCACTGAACACCATTAAGTAAACAACAATGTACAGTCCAACTGCCCACCATTAAAATGTACAGTCCCACTGTGCACCATTAAATAAATATCAATGTTCATTCCCACTGCACACTGTTAAATAAATAACGATATATAGTCCCACTGTCCACCATTTAAAAAATAACAATGTACAGTCCCACAGCTCACCATTAAATAAGTAACAATGTACTTTCACACTGCGCACCATTACATAAATAACAATGCACAGTCCCACTGCACAGCATTACATAAATAACAATGTATAGTCCCACTGTGCACCATTAAATAAACAATAATGTACAGTCCCACTGCGCACAGTAAATAAATAACAATGTGCAGCCCCACTGCACACCATTAAATAAATAACAGTGTAAAGTGCCACTTTCCATCATTAAATGTATAACAATGAACAGTCCTACTTCTCACCATTAAATAAATAGCAATGTACTGTCCCACTGCATACCATTAAATAAATAACAATGTACAGTCGCACTGCACACCATTAAAGAAAATAACAATGTACAGTCCCACTGCACATCATTAAATAAATAACAATGTACAGTCCCACTGCACACCATTAAATAAATAACAATGTACAGTTGCACTGAACACCATTAAATAAATAACAATGTACAGTCGCACTGCACACCATTAAAGAAAATAACAATCTACAGTCCCACGGCACACCGTTAAATAAGTAAAAATGTACAGTCCCACTGCACACCTTTAAATATATAACAGTGTACAGTCCCACTGTGCACCATTAAATAATTAACAAAATACAGCCCCTCTGCCCACCATTAAATAAATAACAATGCACATTCCAACTGTGCACCATTAAGTGAATAACAATGTACAGCTCCACTGCAAACTATGAAATGAATAAAAATGTACAGTACCATTGTGCACCATTAAATAAATAACAATGTATAGTCCCACTGCACACCATTAAATAAATAACAATATATAGTCCCACTGCGCACCATCAAATACGTAACAATGTACAGTCCCACGGCACACCAGTAAATAAATAACAATGTGTAGTCACTCTGCACTCCATCAAATAAATACCACCCTAAATACTTGGCAACTTTAAATAAATACCAAAGTACAGTGCCACTGCGCACCATTAGATAAGACCGTAAGAACATCAGACATCAGAGCATAATTCAGCTATCTGTCCCATCGAGCCTGCTCCACCATTCAATCAAGGCTAGTCCTTTTTTCTCCTCAACCCCAGTTCCAGTCCTTCTCCCCATATCCTTTTATGCCATGTTCAATCAAGAACCTATCAATCTCTTCTTTAAATACACCCAACGACCTGGCCTCCACAGCTGCATGTGGCAACAACTTCCACAAATTCACCACCCTTTGGCTAAAGAAATTACTCCGCATCTCTGTTTTGAAAGGGTGCCCCTCTAACCTGAGGCTGTGCCCTCTTGTCCTAGACTCTCCCACCATGGGAAACATTGTTTCCATTTCTACTCCGTCTAGACCTTTCAACCTTCATGAAGTTTCTACAAGGTCCACCCCCCCCCCGCCCCGCATCCTTTTGAATTCCAGAGAATACAGACCCAGAGGCATCAAGTGTTCCTTGTATGATCATCCTTTCATTACTGGAATCATCCTTGTTAACCTCCTCTGGACCCTCTCCAATGCCTGCACATCTTTTCTAAGATGAGGGGCCCTAGACTGTTCACAATACTCAAGGTGAGGCCTCACCAGTGCCTTATAAAGCTTCAGCATCACAACCTTGCTCTTGTATTCTAGACCGCTTGAAATAAATGATGGCATGGCATTTTCCTTCCTCACCACCAACTCAACCTGCAAGTTAGCCTTCAGGGTGTTCTGCACAAGAACACTCAAGTCCCACTGCATCTCAGATTCCTGCATTTTCTCCCCATTTAGAAAATTGTCGGAACATTTATTTCTACTATAAAAGTGCATGGCCACTCATTTTCCAACATTGTATTTCATTTGCCATTTTCTTGCCCACTCTCCTAATCTGTCTAATTCTTTCTGCTTTATACCTCAACTTGACCTTCTCCTCCATCAATCTTGGTATCATCTGCAAACTTGGCTACAAAGCCATCTATTCCATCATCTAAATCATTTATATTCAGCACAAAAAGTAGTCCCAACACCAGCCCCTGCGGAACATCATTAGCCAATGGCAGCCAGCCAGAAAAGGATTCTTTTATTCCCACTCGCTGCCTCCTACCAATCAGTTGATGCTCTAACCATGTTAGTAACTTTCCTATAATACCATGGGTTCTTAACTTGATAAGCAGCCTCATGTGTGTCACCTTATCAAAGGCCTTCTGAAAGTCCAAATATACAACTTCCACTGCATCTCCTTTATCTATCTTACTTGTAATCTCCTCAAAGAATTCCAACAGGTTCATCAGACAAGATTCTCCCAGAAGGAATCCATGTACTCCATCACCTCGTCCTTACCAATTGACTCTAACATCTTCCCAACCACTGAGGTCAGGCTAACTGGTCTATAATTTCCTTTCTGCTGCCTTCCTCCTTTCTTAAAGAGTGGAGTGATATTTGCAATTTTCCAATCCTCTGGCACCATGCCAGAGTCCATGAGTTTTGAAAGATCATTTCCAATGCCACCACAATCTCTAACACTACCTCTTTCAGAACCCTAGGGTGCAGTTCCTCTAGTCTGGGTGGCCTAAGTACCTTTAGGTCTTTCAGCTTTTTGAGCACCTTCTGTCTTGTAACAGTAACTGCACCCACTTCTCTTCCTTCAGATTGGTCCCCTCATCTCAGGAAAGACATCCTTGCCATAGAGGGAGTACAAAGAAGGTTCACCAGATTGATTCCTGGGATGGCAGGACTTTCATATGATGAAAGGCTGGATGATCTAGGCTTATACTCATTGGAATTTAGAAGATTGAGGGGGGATCTTATTGAAACGTATAAGATCCTAAAGGGATTGGACAGGCTAGATGCAGGAAGATTGTTCCCGATGTTTGGGAAGTCCAGAACGAGGGGCCACAGTTTGAGGATAGAGGGGAAGCATTTTAGGACCGAGATTAGGAAAAACTTCTTCACACAGAGAGTGGTGAATCTGTGGAATTCTCTGCCACAGGAAACAGTTGAGGCCAGTTCATTGGCTCTATTTAAGAGGGAGTTAGATATGGCCCTTGTGGCTAAAGGGATCAGGGGGTATGGAGAAAAGGCTGGTACAGGGTTCTGAGTTGGATGATCAGCCATGATCATAATAAATGGCGGTGCAGGCTCAAAGGGCCGAATGGCCTACTCCTGCACCTATTTTCTATGTTTCTATGTTTCACACACTACAACATCTGGCATAGTGCTAGTGTCTTCCACAATGAAGACTGACGCAAAATACTGATTTAACATAGAAACATAGAAAACCTACAGCACAATACAGGCCCTTCGGCCCACAATACTGTGCCAAACACGTACGTACTTTAGAAATTACCTAGGGTTACCCATAGCCCTCTATTTTTCTAAGCTCTATGTACCTATCCAGGAGTCTCTTAAAAGACCCTATCGTATATGCCTCCACCACTGTTGCCAGCAGCCCATTCCACCAATCTCTGTGTAAAAAACTTACCCCTGACATCTCCTCTGTACCTACTTCCAAGCACTCTAAAACTGTGCCCGCTCGTTTTAGCCATTTCAGCCCTAGGAAAAAGCCTCTGACTATCCACACGATCAATGACTCTCATCATCTTATACACCTCTATCAGGTCACCTCTCATCCTCCGCCACTCCAAGGAGAAAAGGCCGAGTTCACTCGACCTATTCTCATAAAACATGCTCCTCAATCCAGGCAACATCCGTGTAAATCTCCTCTGCACCCTTTCTATAGTTTCCACATCCTTCCTGTAGTGAGGTGACCAGACTGAGCGTAGTTTTCCAAGTGGGGCCTGACCAGGGTCCTATATAGCTGTAACATCACCTCTCGGCTCTTAAGTCCCATGGTTGATGAAGGCCAATGCACCGTATGCCTTCTTAACCACAGAGTCATCAGCCATCTCTTTGTCCACCATTATTATTTCTCCTGCCTCATTTTCTGGTGGTCCTTTATCCATTCTCATTTCTCTTTTATTTTTAACATACTTGATAAAACTTTTTCTATCGACTTTGATATTATTTGCTAGCTTGCTTTCATATTTCGTCTTTTCCCTTCTGATGATTTCTTTAGTTGTTCTCTGTAGGTTTTCAAAAACTTCCCAATCCTCTATCTTCCCACTAATTTTTGCTCTGTTGTGTGCCTTTTCTTTTGCATTATAAATAAATACCAATGTACAGTCCCACTGAGATACCATTAAATAAATAACAATGTACAGTCCCACTGCACACCTGTAAATAAATACCAATGTACAGTCCCACTGAGATACCATTAAATAAATAACAATGTACAGTCCCACTGCACACCATTGAATAAATACCAATGTACAGTCCCACTGAGATACCATTAAATAATTAACAATGTACAATCCCACCGTGCACCACTAAATACCAAAGTACAGTCCACTGCACACCTGTAAATAAATACCAAAGTACAGTCCCACTGCACACCTGTAAATAAATACCAAAGTACAGTCCCACTGCACACCATTGAATAAATAACAATGTACAGTCCCACTGTATACCATTGAATAAATACCAATGTACAGTCCCACTGAGATACCATTAAATAATTAACAATGTACAATCCCACCGTGCACCACTAAATACCAAAGTACAGTCCACTGCACACCTGTAAATAAATACCAAAGTACAGTCCACTGCACACCATTGAATAAATAACAATGTACAGTCTCACTGTATACCATTGAGTAAATACCAATGTACAGTCCCACTGAGATACCATTAAATAATTAACAATGTACAATCCCACCGTGCACCACTAAATACCAAAGTACAGTCCACTGCACACCTGTAAATAAATACCAAAGTACAGTCCCACTGCACACCATTAAATAAATAACAATGTACAGTCCCACTGCACACCTGTAAGTAAATGCCATTGTACAGTCCCAGTCCGCTTCAGTAAATAAATACCAATATACTATCCCACTGTGCACCATACCAAGAATAACTATCCCCTTCACCACACAGGATTTTCAATCCCACTTCAAACCAATGAAGGGTGTCCCCTCTTTCCAAAGATGATGTCACAATTGTAGACTTTACAGAAAACCGGGTTTAATGGTTTGAAAAGAGAGAAGGGTGGTTTTATTAAGGTGGGTGATGACGGCAGCAACTTGAAGATTAAAGGAACAGGATCTTGAAAAAGGAAATAAGGAGCAATATTATCTCATACAGGCAAAGAAAGAAAAACGTTGTTATGGTTGTTTGTTGTGTTATGTGTTAGGGGTGGGTCTCACTGACAGGAAACACACAGTCATAAGGAGGAAATCTAGAAGGGAGATGCTGCAACCATGTTTGATACATTGAGATGTTAAAGTAGAATAGGACAATACAGTGGAACTGCTGACCAAAATATCAGTGGCCATTTTATTAGATACACCTGTACACCGGCTTGTTAATTCAAATATCTAATCAGCCATTCATATGGCAGTAACTCAGTGCATATTAGCATGCAGACATGGTAAAGAGGTTCAGTTTTTGTTCAGACCAAACACTGGAATGGGGAAGAAATAGGATATCTGTAACTTTGGCTGTGAAGTAATGGTTGGTGCCAGACGGGATAGTTTGAGTATCTCAAAAACTGCTAACCTGCTGGGATTTTCAGCACAATATAGTCTCGTGTTTATAGAGAAAGGTGTGAAAAACATAGACATCGTGTTAGCAGCTATACTGTAGAGGTCAGAGGAGAATAGCCAGATTGGTTCAAGCTGACAGGAAAGCAACAGTAACTGAAGTAACCACATGTTACAACAGTGGTGTTCAGAAGAGAACTCTAAATGCACAACACCTTGAACATTAATCTGGATGGGCTACAGCTTGTCTGATCATACCGGTTTGATTTTCCAACTGTGCAGCAGGTACTTTGTCAGTGGGGAAGAATACCGTTAAAAACCACCTGATGAAGTTGATGAAGGGAAAAAGAAATCAGGTAGGGCGTTAACTCAGCAAACATATGAAAGCTGCCAGGAATGCGACTGTGTTTGGATTGTGAAGTTAGGGGTTTGTTCCTATGGTTAAAAGACAGTGTAGTGTTTACAGTTAACTTAGGCTTCCTTCCTCTGATCCTGGAAGCCATTTGAATTTTACTGGTACTGGCCTTGCTTCCCAGCATTCTGGATGATTCAGGTGATGCCAGAAGCTAAAATATGCTTCTAATCCCTCCCCCCCCCCGCCACTCAATGATTTGGAAATAAGCCCCTGTGAGGTGTCTATGGCCCAATGCCCATGCTGTGTCTCCCCCTCCTTCCACCCACCCAGCAATCTACTTCCTTTATTTAAAGGTGTGACCATCATTGGCATTTATTGCCCCTTTTGAACTACTCTAAGACCCATCTAGCCCTTCCCTGCCACATAGCCCTCCATTTCTCCATTATCCATGTGCCTATCTAAGAATTTCTTAAATATCCCCAAAGTATCTGCCTCTCTCACCTCCCCATGGAATGTCTGAGCTCCAAAAACTCTCTGTGTAAGTTTACCTCTGATATCCCTCCAGTCACTTCAAATTTATACTAGATAACCAAGTAAGAATGATAGATTCTCTTCCCAAAAAGGGAAGTCAGTAGTTTCATGCCTTTCATTACTGATTTAATTAATTAATTGAGTTTTGATTTACCCTTTTGCTGTGGAGTGATTTGTGTTTCCGGATCACACTGCACACTTCTGGATACCCGTAACTTAACCAGTTGGTTACCAATAATCTTGGTTGCCTCCCTGTGATCTTGTCCCACCCTGGCACCACGGTAGAGCAGTGATTAGCACAATGCTATTGCAGCTCAGGAATCAGAGTTTAGAGTTCAATCCCAGTCTTCTGTGTGAGGAGTCTTTGTACATCCTCCCCGTGCAATCCTTGAGTTTTCTCCAGGCGCTCCCGTTTCCTCCCACAGTCCAAAGACGTACCTGGTGGGTTAGTTGGTCATTGTAAATTGTCCCGTGATTAGGTTAGGGTTAAATAGGATTGTTTGGGGTTGCTGAGCAGTGCAGCTCGAAAGGCCAGAAAGACCTATTTCATGCTGCATCTCTAAATTAATAAAAACAAATAAGTTATAGTAAATATTTTACTCCCTTCATTTGCTCTGACAATATCCCCTTGTCTCTCACTGTTGTCATTTGCCTCCCCCATATCACCATCTGCACTGCCAATAACATTTTGCTTTCCTTCTGCAACCTGTGGCCTCTTACTCCCTCCCTTCTCTCCATGTACCCATCCTCATTACCTTTTTCAGCTTTCCCTAGCTGATCCAACTGTAACGTCAGCTCCACGTTCTCAACTCACCTTCCAGCCTCTTGCTCATCAAGAATTAGACACACCTCATCCTTAAAAATATTTATAAGGCCATAACAGCTTAAGACATAGGTGCAGAATTAGGTTATTCGGCCCGTGGAGTCTTCTCTGCCATTCTATCACGGCAGATTTATTATCCCTCTCAACCCCATAACCTATGACACCCTTACTAATGAAGAAACCTATCTATCAATCTCTGCTTTAATGACAGACTCCACAGCAATTAATTCTGGCATTAGACATTCCTCATCATCTCTGTTCTAAAGAGATGTCCTTCTGTCCTTAGGCTGTGTCCTCTGGTCCTAACTCCCCCACTATGAGAAACATCCTTTTCATGTCCATTCTATTTAGGCCTTTCAAAATTCAATAGATTTCAATGAAATCATGTTTTTCTAAACTCAGGTGAGCACAGGCTTGGAGCCATCAAATGCTCCTCATACCTTTATCCTTTCATTCCTAGGATCATTTCCGTGAACCTTGTCTGCATCCTCTCCAATGCTAACAAAGCCTTTCTTAAATATGCGGCCCAAAATTGCTCAATACTCCAAGTGCATTATATCCAATGCCTTATAAAGCTTTAGCTTTCCATCTTTGCTTTTATATTCTAGTTTTGTTGAAACGAATGCTAACAATGTATGCAAGGTCTCTGCTAATGTTCTTTGAGGAAGAAAGTTCCAAAGTCTCATGAATATTATGAAGAGAGAAAAAGAATCACCTTATCTGTGCCTTAAACAAACAACCTATTATTTTTAAGCAGTGACTCTTGGTTCAATATTCTCCCACAAAAGGAAACAGGCCCTCCAAAACTGGCCTGTCAAGATCCCTTAGTATCTTATATGTTTCAAATAAATCACAATCATACAGTTAATACAAGCTTAGCCTGTCCTCATAAGACAATCTGCCTATTCCATATAACAGCCTAGTAGATCTCTGAACTGTTCCAACACATCTATATCCTTCCTTTAATTAAGAGACCAGTATTCAATGCTCCAGATATGGTGTCACTAGTGTTCCATATAATTGAAACATAATCTCCCTACTTTGGTATTCAACTCCCCTCTTAATAAATGATAATCTTTGTTTGCTTTGCTAATCATTTGCTGTACTTGAAAATCAGACGCCTGTGAATTAGGCAACAGGACACACAGGTCCCTCTCTATTTTAGAACCCTGCACGCTTTGCCTCTTGCGAACCACAAAACGACCCATTAATGCTTTCTTCCTGCTTCCTATTGGCCATAAGACTATAGGACATAGGAACAGAATTAGGCCATTTGGTCTATCGGGTCTGGCCCACCATTCAGTAACAGTTGTTCTCTCAACCCGATTATCCAGCCTTCTCTTCAGAACCTTTAATGCTTTTAATAATCAAGAACTATCAACCTCCCCTTTAAATATATCCAATGCTTTGGCCTCCACAGACATCTGTGGCAATGAATCTTACAAGTTCACCACATTCTGGCTAAAGAGATTCCTCCTCATTTCATTTCTAAGTGGACATCCTTTATTTTGAAGCCATGTCCTCTGGTGCTAGACTCTTAAAATATTAGAAGCATCCTCTCCATATCCACTCTATCTAGTTCTTTCAATATTCAGAAGGTTTCAAATGAGGTTCTGCCTTACTCTTCTAAACTCTAATGAGTACAGGCCCAGGGCTATCAAACACTCCTCATATATTAACCTTTTCATTCTTGGGATCATTGTCATAAACCTCCTCTGGACCCTCTCCAATGCCAGCCCATCCTTTCTTAGATATGCAGTCTAAAACTGCATTACATCCACTACATAATGTGCTGGGTGGGCACAGGAGTACTTTCAGCCAGAGACTCATTCCACCGAGATGCAACACTGAGCGTCATAAGAAGTCATTCCTGCCTGTGGCCATCAAACTTTACAACTCCTCTCTTGGAGGGTCAGTCACCCTGAGCCAATAGGCTGGTCCTGGACTTATTTCCGGGCATAATTTACATATTACTATTTAATTATTTATGGTTTTATCACTATTTACTTATTTAAGGTGCAACTGTAATGAAAACCAATTTCCCTGGAGATCAATAAAGTATGACTATGACTATGACTATTTTCTTTCTGTAATAACGTTGTATATCCTGAAAATATTTGATAAATCACCCCACCAATGGACTGTACATTCGCAAGCTCTGTTTTATCCAGTGCAATGTTACTACTTCAATGAACCCTGATAAATCAGGCAAACATGTCGACTTTGCCCGACTATCTTGAACTGATTTTGGATGGTCCTCTATAATATCATTAATAATAACTTCTATCGTTTTCCCAATGACAAATTTTAAGCTAATTGGCCAGTAGTGCTGCTATTTCCTACTCTCTTTATAAAGTGTTTACTATTTTCCTATCGAACAGAACCTTCCCTAAATGCGAGGAAATTTGGAAAATCAAAGCCAACAGCTAAGCAATCTCAGAGCAATGCAGAGGGTGAGCTGTGTCAGCATCGAAGCAATGCCACTTTGGCCCTCCATCTGTCGGGGTTGAGCTCATATGTTGTATTTCAGCTGTCTATCTGATATGCAAGACAGGACAGCATGATCTCGGGGCTGGAGAGCAAGCTGTTGCCACACAACAAGCTCTCCCTTTCCACTTAGGATGATGAATACACAGAAATGGCTGAGGCCAATACAATTTGGAACCAGCAGTGTCGCAGGAGTTGCCAGTCAGCATTGAACTCAATGTAGGACAGTCTGAGGGACTCCAGTTCTCCCAGGTTTTCCTAGAGGAGCCGCCAGCCATCACTGATGAGCCCCAGCGGCCTGAAGCATTCTCACTAGCCATGAATTTTAAGACCCTTAGATAAAATCTTAGAATCCAAGACCTTTCATAACATTAGTCCATCTTTACATTGAGGGGGAGCAGAGCAGATAATAATATCTGACAGACAGTAATGCCATAACTGGTGGGATAATCTGGTTTATTAATTGAAGGATAACATGTTGTCCAGTGCACCTACTCTAGTGCTGTTCAAGTAGCGTCAGAGGATTCGTTACAGCTTTCCGGGTATAAGGCAAGTGGGCTGTCACTTTAGACTAAATAGGCAGAAGCACCTTAGTACTGGTTGAAATGGATTCAAGTTAGTTTAGTTATTTCATGTACATTGAAACATATGATGAAATACATTCTTCATGTTAACAACCAACACAAACTAAGGATGAAACAGGTAATTGAATCGATCTGAGCTTTTGCACTCGAGTAAAGAGAACAAGAACATGCTGGGATTCTTCAGCAGAGCCAGTTTAGAGGCGTCTTTAATCCTTTGATCGGATTTTAAGCAATCATTGTGAGTACAGTACATTTTGTATTTCTTTTTCAATGGGCTCTCTTCTCCCATTAACCCATTTATACAGCTCTCTGCCTTCAGATCTGGCTTTTAGCCAATTTGCTATGGAGCTCAGGTGCAAAATGACATGAACTATATTCAGGTTCAAATTTAATGTCATACACATACCTGTATAAGACCAAATGAGACAATGTTTCACCAAACCAATATGCACAACACAGTACAAATAATTCACACACGTAACACATAAAGTAATATTACCAGAAATAAATTAACAACTAATAAGGTGCATATACTATGCACGTTCTTAAAAAAAGTATAACATGACTGGTGCTTCATATGTGATGAGACCTTGGTGGTGGCAGAGAGTTCAGTTGTCTTACAGCCTGGGGAGAAGAAGTTGTTTCCCATCCTAACGTGTCCTAAAGCTACAGTACTTCCTGTCTGATAGCAGGAGATCAAACCATTTTCCATTGTTGAGGGAATATCTGAGAACAAATGCTGTGCTGGTCCTGTAATTTCATGCCTGCTTGCAATGTAAGTCATAGTTCAACTTGACATAGTCAAGATCAACACATGAGGCTACTTAACAAGATAAGAGCCCATGGGATTATGGGAAAGTTACATATGTGGATACGTTGGCTGATTGGCAGGAAACAGAGAGTGGGAATAAAGGGATCCTATTCTGGTTGGCTGCCGGTTACCAGTGTGTTCCACAGGGGTCAGTGTTGGGGCCACTTCTTTTTACATTGTACATCAACAATTTGGATTATGGAATAGATGGCTTTGTGGCTAAGATTGCCGATGATACGAAGATAGATGGAGGGGCCGGTAGTGCTGAGGAAACGGAGAGTCTGCAGAGAGACTTGGATAGATTGGAAGAATGGGCAGAGAAGTGGCAAATGAAGTACAATGTTGGAAAGTGTATGGTTATGCACTTTGGCAGAAAAAATAAACGGGCAGACTATTATTGAAATGGGGAAAGAATTCAAAGTTCTGAGATGCAATGGGACTTGGGAGTCCTCGTACAGGATACCCTTAAAGTTAACCTCCAGGTTGAGTCAGTAGTGAAGAAGGCGAATGCAATGTCGGCATTCATTTCTAGAGGAATAGAGTATAGGAGCAGGGATGTGATGTTGAGGCTCTATAATGCGCTGGTGAGACCTCACTTGGAGTACTGTGGGCAATTTTGGTCTCCTTATTTAAGAAAGGATGTGCTGACGTTGGAGAAGGTACAGAGAAGATTCACTAGAATGATTCTGGGAATGAGAGGGTTAACATATGAGGAACGTTTGTCCGCTTTTGGACTGTATTCCTTGGAGTTTAGAAGAATGAGAGGAGACCTCATAGAAACATTTCGAATGTTGAAAGGCATGGACAGAGTGGATGTGGCAAAGTTGTTTCCCATGATGAGGGCATGACTTAAGGATTGAAGGGCGTCCATTCAGAACAGAAATGCGAAGAAATTTTTTTAGTCAGAGGGTAGTGAATCTATGGAATTTGTTGCCATGGGCAGCAGTGGAGGCCAAGTCATTGGGTGTATTTAAGGCAGAGATTGATAGGTATCTGAGTAGCCAGGGCATCAAAGGTTATGGTGAGAAGGCGGGGGAGTGGGACTAAATGGGAGAATGGATCAGCTCATGATAAAATGGTGGAGCAGACTCAATGGGCCGAATGGCCTACTTCTGCTCCTTTGTCTTACGGTCTAACAAGGCTACCAAGCTGAAGGAGCTCAATGCATTTAGAAGGCCAAGGGGGATTGTCTGTGCCATAAAAAACAGGATCACTGAGAAAGTGGCTGCTCACTGCTGCTAGCTGAATTAGTTCGTATTTGGGAACGTCAGATGCATCCCAGGAGCTGAACAGCAGCAGTCAATGATGGAAGAATATTCCATAAGGGAGATAGTGAATTGGACTGATAGTTCTTTACAAATAAACGTAAGCTACTAAGTTAGCTTGATTAATGCACATGGGAGACTAAGCTTCCCACTGAGTTCTCTGGCCATTAATTATGTTGCTGCATTTTTTGCTTCATTGTTTTCTCATGTGATATTCTAGGTAATAAGATTAACAATAATGACTAAGGAGAATTGCCCATTAAACTAGAGGGAAGCAAATATAAAACTTTCCTTTTCACTGTACAATTACATGACTCAAAGTTCAAAGTTGGAAGTAAATTTACTATCAAAGTATATATATGTAACCATATACAAACCTGAGTTTCATTTTCTTGTTGGCATAGCCCAATGGTCCCCAACCACCGGGCCACGGACCGGTACCAGGCCGCAAAGCATGTGCTACCGGGCCGCGAGGAAACGATATGATTTGGCAATGTGACCGTGGGGCCGACTTGTCGGTTGGCGTCTTCTTGCCCAGACTCTTGGCAGCAGAAATATTGCCAAATGTAACTGACCCAAAAACATTTTTCTTAAAGGAAAAGGATGGCATGTAATTTTCGTGCAGATAATTTTAGCATGTAAAAAGCCAGGAAAAAGCCAAAAAGCCTAATGAATTTTCTGACGCCAACCACATTGGGAAAAAAACTGATTTCTGGGATTTGGCGCCAAAAAAGCCAATCTGGTAACCCTGTAATGAGTCAGCTGCACCTCTGCTCATTCCCTGTCACACCCACTCTTGAACTTGAATGCACACAAGGTCATTATGCACACGTCATCCATGTTAGCGCGGGAAGACCAACTCCTCGAGCTTGCAAATGACGACAGGCTGTGAAGCACCTTCAATTACTCCAAAAGACTGAGGTTTGGTAAAATACTGAAAGGTTTTTATCCGCTGTACAATACGACCTCCGCAGTGAGTGTCTGCCCCTGGACTGAGGGGGAGGGGCAAGGCGAACACCTTTATACAGGACTCTGTGGGAGTAGCCACAGGGGCAGTCAGCAGAGGGGTGTGTCCAGACAGGTAACCGAGTTACAACATATATATAGAAACATAGAAAATAGGTGCAGGAGTAGGCCATTCGGCCCCTCGAGCCTGCACCGCCATTTATTATGATCATGGCTGATCATCCAACTCAGAACCCAGCCTTCCCTCCATACCCCCTGACCCCTGTAGCCACAAGGGCCATATCTAACTTCCTTTTAAACATAGCTAATGAACTGGCCTCAACAGTTTGCTGTGGCAGAGAATTCCACAGATTCACCACTCTCTGTGTGAAGAAGTTTTTCCTAACCTCGGTCCTAAAAGGCTTCCCCTCTATCCTCAAACTGTGACCCCTCGTTCTAGACCTCCCCAACATCGGGAACAATCTTCCCGCATCTAGCCTGTCCAATCCCTTTAGGATCTTATACGTTTCAATCAGATCCCCCCTCAATCTTCTAAATTCCAACGAGTACAAGCCCAGTTCATCCAGTCTTTCTTCATATGAAAGACCTGCCATCCCAGGAATCAATCTGGTGAACCTTCTTTGTACTCCCTCTATGGCAAAGATGTCTTTCCTCAGATTAGGGGACCAAAACTGCACACAATACTCCAGGTGTGGTCTCACCAAGGCCTTGTACAACTGCAGTAGTACCTCCCTGCTCCTGTACTCGAATCCTCTCGCTATAAATGCCAGCATACCGTTCGCCTTTTTCACCGCCTGCTGTACCTGCATGCCCACTTTCAATGACTGGTGTATAATGACACCCAGGTCTCGTTGCACCTCCCCTTTTCCTAATCGGCCACCATTCAGATAATAATCTGTTTTCCTATTTTTGCCACCAAAGTGGATAACTTCACATTTATCCACATTAAATTGCATCTGCCATGAGTTTGCCCACTCACCCAACCTATCCAAGTCACCCTGCATCCTCTTAGCATCCTCCTCACTGCTAACACTGCCACCCAGCTTCGTGTCATCCGCAAACTTGGAGATGCTGCATTTAATTCCCTCATCCAAGTCATTCATATATATTGTAAACAACTGGGGTCCCAGCACTGAGCCTTGCGGTACCCCACTAGTCACCGCCTGCCATTCTGAAAAGGTCCCGTTTATTCCCACTCTTTGCTTCCTGTCTGCTAACCAATTCTCCACCCACACCAATACCTTACCCCCAATACCGTGTGCTTTAAGTTTGCACACTAATCTCCTATGTGGGACCTTGTCAAAAGCCTTTTGAAAATCCAAATATACCACATCCACTGGTTCACCCTATCCACTCTACTAGTTACATCCTCAAAAAATTCTATGAGATTCGTCAGACATGATTTTCCTTTCACAAATCCATGCTGACTTTGTCCGATCATTTCACCGCTTTCCAAATGTGCTGTTATCACATCCTTGATAACTGACTCCAGCAGTTTCCCCACCACTGACGTTAGGCTAACCGGCCTATAATTCCCCGGTTTCTCTCTCCCTCCTTTTTTAAAAAGTGGGGTTACATTAGCCACCCTCCAATCCTCAGGAACTAGTCCAGAATCTAACGAGTTTTGAAAAATTATCACTAATGCATCCACTATTTCTTGGGCCACTTCCTTAAGCACTCTGGGATGCAGACCATCTGGCCCTGGGGATTTATCTGCCTTCAATCCCTTCAATTTACCTAACACCACTTCCCTACTAACATGTATTTCGCTCAGTTCCTCCATCTCACTGGACCCTCTGTCCCTTACTATTTCTGGAAGATTATTTATGTCCTCCTTAGTGAAGACAGAACCAAAGTAATTATTCAATTGGTCTGCCATGTCCTTGCTCCCCATAATCAATTCACCTGTTTCTGTTTGCAGGGGACCTACATTTGTCTTTACCAGTCTTTTCCTTTTTACATATCTATAAAAGCTTTTACAGTCCGTTTTTATGTTCTCTGCCAGTTTTCTCTCATAATCTTTTTTCCCTTTCCTAATTAAGCCCTTTGTCCTCCTCTGCTGAACTCTGAATTTCTCCCAGTCCTCAGGTGAGCCACTTTCTCTGGCTAATTTGTATGCTTCTTCTTTGGAATTGATACTATCCCTAATTTCTCTTGTCAGCCATGGGTGCACTACCTTCCTTGATTTATTCTTTATATGGTTTACCACATTCACCCCTCCTTTTTTTTAAAAAGAGTCCCGCAGGGTGAAGTGACTGACAATATTTAAAGCAGGTATATTTACAGGTCAAGTCTATCAGGCGGTCGAGTCCGTCGCTGTGATCTACGTAGCACCGGCGGTGGCGGTTGTGCTGGCTCCGGCCTGACTTCAGGTGCCAGCACTTTAGGCGTTGGTAATCCCTCGTGCGTGTGCGTCGTGCCTGGTATGGGAGTGTCGTGTGGTGTCTGTGTAGGGTTTGGGGTGCACGGTGTCTCGTAGGTACATACATTGGTGGGTACGGGGTCAATAGTCACCACGGAGTGTTCAGGGTAGGGGCCCGGAGCTCCTGCGGGCGCCAGGTCGCGGATGGAGACCGTGTCCTCCCGCCCATCAGGTAAAGCCACGTAGGCATACTGGGGGTCCGCATGAAGTAAGTGAACCCTCTCGACTATCGGGGAGTATTTATTGCTCATCGCATGTTTCCGAAGCAGCACTGGCCCCGGGGACATCAGCCAAGTTGGTAGGGTGGTTTCAGTGGTCGATTTTCTGGGAAAAGAAAAGAGCCGCTCATGAGGGGTGGCATTGGTGGCCATGCATAATAGGGAGCGGATGGAGTGGAGTGCCTCGGGAAAGATCTCCTGCCAGCGGGAGACCGGCAGTCCCTTTGACCTGAGGGCTAAGAGTGTGGCTTTCCACACCGTGCCATTCTCCATCTCTACCTGTCCATTCCCCTGGGGATTATAGCTCGTGGTCCTACTGGTTGCAATTCCCCTGGCCAGTAGATATTGGCGCAGCTCGTCACTCATAAACGAGGACCCTCTGTCACTGTGGATATAGCATGGGTATCCGAACAGAGTGAAGAGCTTGTGCAGGGCTTTTATAACTGACGTGGTAGTGGTGTCGGGGCAGGGCGTGGTGAAGGGGAACCGCGAGTACTCGTCAATTACGTTAAGAAAGTACACATTGCGGTCAGTGGAGGGAAGGGGGCCCTTAAAGTCAACACTCAGTTGCTCAAAGGGGCGGGTGGCCTTGATGAGTGGTGCCTTTTCGGGTCGGTAGAAGTGCGGTTTGCACTCTGCGCAGACTTGACAGTCCCTGGTCATCATCCTAATCTCCTCAAGGGAGTAAGGCAGGTTCCGGGCTTTCACGAAGTGGAAAAGCCGGGTGACTCCTGGGTGGCAAAGGTCTACATGTAGGGCATATAGCCGGTTGATCTGCGCACTGGCGCATGTTCCCCAGGATAGGGCATCGGAGGGCTCGTTGAGCTTCCCAGGCCTGTACATGATGTCATAGTTGTAGGTGGAGAGTTCGATTCTCCACCTCAGAATTTTATCATTTTTGATTTTGCTCCGCTGCTGATTATTAAACATGAATACGACTGAGCGCTGGTCAGTTAGCAGGGTTAACCTTTTGCCGGCAAGATAGTGCCTCCAGTGCCTTATAGCTTCCACTATGGCCTGGGCCTCTTTCTCTACCGCAGAGTGCCGAATTTCAGGGCCTTGAAGGGTACGGGAGAAGAACGCCACTGGTCTTCCTGCCTGGTTGAGGGTAGCAGCCAGCGCAAAGTCAGAGGCGTCACTCTCTACTTGGAAGGGAATGGCCTCATCCACCGCATGCATTGCTGCTTTGGCAATGTCCCCTTTTATGCGGTTAAAGGCCGCGTGGGCCTCAGCAGAGAGGGGGAATGTGGTGGACTTGACCAGGGGGCGGGCCTTGTCTACATAGTTAGAGACCCATTGGGTGTAATATGAAAAGAAGCCCAGGCACCTTTTGAGGGCTCTGAGGGTATTGGGAAGAGGGAGTTCCAACAAGGGGCGCATACGGTCGGGGTCAGGGCCAATGACTCCATTCTCCATGACACACCCAAGGATAGCAAGTCGGGTGGTCCCAAATACACACTTGTCCTTGTTATAGGTGAGGTTGAAAGATTTGGTTGCTTGGAGAAATATTTGGAGGTTGTTGTCGTGATCCTGCTGGTCGTGACCGCAGATGGTGATGTTATCCAGATATGGGAACGTGGCCTTCAGTTGGCACTGGTCCACCATCCGGTCCATTGCCCTCTGGAAGACAGATACACCATTCGTGACACCAAAGGGGACGCGCAGGAATTGATAAAGCCTGCCGTCCGCCTCGAAGGCAGTGTAAGGGCGGTCCTCCCGGCGGATGGGGAGCTGATGGTAAGCGGATTTTAGGTCTATGGTCGAGTACACTTTGTACTGTGCTATCTGATTGACCATATCCACGATGCGGGGTAGAGGGTACGCGTCGAGCTGCGTGAACCTATTGATGGTCTGGCTATAGTCCACGACCATCCTATTCTTCTCCCCGTTCCGAACAACGACCACCTGCGCCCTCCAAGGACTTGTGCTTGCATCAATGACCCCCTCCCTGAGCAGCCGCTGCACCTCCGACTTAATGAAAGCTCTGTCCCCTGCGCTGTACCTCCTGCTTTTAGTTGCCACAGGTTTACAGTCGGGGGTCAGGTTGGCAAACAGCGGTGGGGGAGGGATCCTGAGGGTGGAGAGGCCGCAAGTGGTGTCGGTAGTGTGGCAGTTGGCATGATGTTGGGTGGGATGTGTGGGTCGGTGTGTGTGTGTGTGGTCAGTAGCGGGGTACGTGACATATCTTGGTGGGAGGGGCCCATCATACTTCATTGTCACGCTTTTCAGGTGGCTCTGGAAGTCCAACCCCAACAGCACAGGGGCACACAGTTGAGGCAAGACCAGTAACTTAAAGTCCAGATATTCTGTGCCCTGCACCACTAGTGTCGCTACACAACCCCCCCAGATGTCTGTTGTATGTGACCCGGAGGCCATGGTGACCCTCCGACTTACGGGCCGTATCATGAGTCCACAATGCTGCACCGTGTCTGGGTGGATAAAACTCTCCGTCCTGCCTGTGTCAAACAGGCAGCTTGTCCTGCGCCCCTCCACCAGGATGTCCATCATTGACCTTGCGAGCTGGTGGGGAGCGCTTTGGTCGAGGGTCACGGAAGCCAGGGTGGGGTCGCTGTCTTGGTCCGGCGCGGTGGGGTGACCCGTGAGCACTCGTTGGTCGTAGGTGATGGGAGGTGGCGCCGACCAAGATGGCCGCCCCCATGTCTCGCACGTGGTGGCGCTGTGCAGGGAAGATGGCAGCTCCAATGTCTCGCATGTGGTGGCAGTGTGCAGGGAAGATGGCGACCCTCACGTCTCGCACGCGGCGCTGCTCGATCCCGCTCGTGGTTTTGACTTACAGACCTTGGCGAAGTGGCCCTTCTTTCCGCAGCTTGAACAGGTAGCTTGTCGGGCCGGGCAGCGTTTCCGGGGGTGCTTCTCCAGTCCGCAGAAGTAGCACTTCGTGGACTCACGACTGGCTGCAGCCGAGGTCGATTCGCCGGCGGGTTGCGGGGTCTGCGGCGCCCACGAGACCATTGGGGGATCGCGTGCCTGGAGAGCCTCGAAGTTATGCAGAGCGGCCTCCAACGTATCAGCCAGCTCGATCGCCGAACTTAGGGTAAGATCGGCTTTTTCCAGCAGCCGCTGGTGCATGTACGCTGACCTGGTCCCCGTAACGAAGGCATCTCTCACTAGGAGCTCTGCATGCTGCGCCACCATCAGCTCCTGGCAATTGCAGGCCCGCACGAGTGTCCGTAGGGCCCGGACGAACTCAGCACTCGATTCCCCGGACCGTTATTGCCGTGTCGCTAAGCGATGCCGAGCATAGACGCTGTTTATCGGCCGCAGGTATTGTCTTTTGAGTGCGTTCATCGCACCGTCGTAGTTTGGCTGGTCTCTGATCAGCGAATAGACCCGTGGACTGACTCTGGAGAGTAGAACTCTGCGCTTCGCTATGGGGTCGGTCGCTTTAATCTCCTGTAGGTACGATTCAAAGCAGGCCAGCCAGAGTTCGAAAGCGTTTCCAGCGTCAGGCATTTGCAGATCGAGGTCTAATTTTTCTGGTCTCAGGGCCTGTTCCATGTTTTAAAACGTACAGCGAATAAAATTGAAGCACCTTCAATTACTCCAAAAGATTGAAGTTTGGTAAAATACTGAAAGGCTTTTATTCGCTGTACAATACGACCTCCACAGTGAGTGTCTGCCCCCGGACTGAGGGGGAGGGGCAAGGCGAACACCTTTATACAGGACTCTGTGGGAGGAGCCACAGGGGCAGTCAGCAGAGGGGTGTGTCCAGACAGGTAACCCGAGTTACAACATATATGCATGGTTTACCACAGGCTGAAATGTATGTTTGACATAGCATCTCTGCCGGCATTCTGGATCAAAGTCAAGTCTGAATATCCTGAAGTAGCCATGAGAGGACTAAAAACGTTGCTTCTATTTCCAACATCATATCTCTGCGAAGCAAAATGGACTGGACATAAGAAACCCCCTTCGAGTATCGCTGTCTCCCATCACCCTTCGATGGGACCGTCTTCTTGTGGGGAAACAAGCCCAGGGCTCCCACTGATTCTCCCATATTAGTGTGTTGCAATAATTTTAAATGTTCATATGAGGAAAATATGCACTGTGTGTTTAATATCCAAACGTTACTTAAAATGTTATGATACTATTGGCTTATAAATGACTTATAATTGACTTATCAATATACTCATGGGAGGAAAATTTGCGCTGTGTTTAATATTAAATTCATTAGATAAACCCTTTTAGAAACAAAATTGAGCTCATTAGCCACTTATAAGTGACTTATAGTTGACTTATCACCTATATTCCAGTCGTGATTAACACCCCTCCCCTACCCCCCGTCGGCCAGTCCGCAAGAATATTGTCAATATTAAACCAGTCCGCGGTGCAAAAAAGGTTGGGGACCCCTGGAATAGCCAATAAATTCTTAATAGAATAATAACCATAATAGAATCAATGAAAGGCCACACCAACTTCGGTGTTCAACCAGTCTGCAAAAGACAATGAACTCTCAAAAGGAAGAAAGAAAGAAAGAATAAATAGATAGATAGATAAGTAAGTATTGAGAATATTAGATGAAGAGTCCTTGAAAGTGAGTTTATAGGTTGTGGAAAAATTTCAATGATGGGCAAGGGAAGCTGAGTGAAGTTCTCCCCTTTGGTTCAAGAGCCTGATGGTTGAGTGGTAATAACTATTCCTGGACCTGGTGGTGTGAGTCCTGAGACTCCTGTACCTTCGGCAAGAAGAAAGCATGCCTTGGTGGGGTCCCTGTTGATGGAACTTTTCCTTCCCATGGACTTTTTATAGTTTAGTTATGACTGGTCTAATCTTTATTTGTCATTATGGCTTATCTTACCAGCCTGCTGACACATACTCTTCATGGACCACAAAGTCCCAAGTTTTTCCATACTATCTTCAGATGCAATGGATCTATGTGCTTGTTTCAGTCATTACCAGATTTCTTAAACATAAAATTATGGCATTGTCAGGCACCGGGACCATCAGCCTAGACAGTTTATGCTGGCCCCCCATTTCCTTGTTGTTTCCCATTGAGCACAAACTATTCTCTTTCAAGTGCCATCTAAAGTCCTTCTAAAAGCCTTAACACATTCTGTTTCCTCCACCAGTACAGGATGTGAGTTCCTTTTCAAATCTAACCTGCATTATAAAGTTTAGCTTCATATTCCCTTTTAAATCTGAACCCGCTGTCCTTCAACCACCCATTACACTTCTAAGCTGCTCTGGGTGCTCCAGTTTCCTCCCACATTTCAATGACGTCCAGGTTAGTAGGCTAATCGGTCATTGTAAATTGTCCCATGATTAGTCTAGGGTTAAATTACGGGTTGCTGTGTGGCACATCTCAAAGGGCCAGAGGGACCTACTCCATGCTGTATCTCAATAAATAAATACACTTTACCACTCATCTAGGGGCAATCTACCAAAGTGCACATCGTTGAGATGTAGGAGGAAATCAGAGAAACTTGGGGAAAATGGGCTGCTCCACTCACAGTGAGGACACAGAAACTTCACTGGGTCAACACGAGGGATGGATTCCTTGTGAGGCTGCAGCCCCACAAGCTGAACCACGTTACTGTCAAAAATTACATGGCGAGAAATAAAGCCAAGGTTTTCAGAATTCTTATCACAAGGATTTGATGGATGGCATGCAGTTTGACATTGTGTTCGAATCTGAGAGGAAAGAAAAGCATTGCCTTTCGTTTTAATATGTAGTGAGAAAGATAACTTCCTCAGATATTGGGCTAGATGGGGTTTCCTTTGGCTTTTGCTTCTGGAGGAAATGCTGACTGCATACTCTTCACTAGTCAGCGCAGTCCTGGCTTCAACATCAGTGAAATGAAACACAGCAGTCATTGACAAGCTGGAGGACAGGGGCCAAGCTGAATGAGGAACATCAGAGTGAAGAGATGCTTACCTGCTGCATTTGTAGAAGATATTTTGCTAATCAGAGGACTGAATTTAGTCAATAAAACTTTACCAATAACTTTTAAGGCTTCATATGCTGGAATACAAATCAAAATACTTTACTGGAATATGATCAAATTTGACAGCAAACCATTGGAACAAAGAGACCAGACCATTTAATGAAGAATCAGGTTTTAAATCAAACCTGATAAACAGAGAGAAAGAATAGACTGGGGAGACTTGAGGTGGTGATTTCAGAGTCTGGAGCTTTGCCAGGAGAATGCTGACCACTAGGGATGCATTGATCAAATGAAAAGCAAAAACAATATAGATGCTGGAAATCTGAACCAAATCAAAAGTGGTGACAAATCGGCATTTTGGAGGAAGCTTGAAAATCTGGTTGAATGGTGCCACAACAGCCAGTTGTCACTCAATGTCATCAAAACCAAAGAGCTGATCATCAGCTACAGTAGGACTTTGACAAACTTCTACAACTACACTATGGAGTAAATCCTAACCAGTTGCATTTTGTCCTGCTATGGAAACCCTGATACGCAGAAAAAGAAAAGGCTAAGAAACTGGTGGATACAGTCCGGTATTTCACGGGCTAAGCCCTCTCCACCTTTGAGTACACTTACATGGACTGCCGCTATCAGAAAGTGGCATCCATCATCAAAACCCCCACCACCCAGGCCATGCTTCTTCTCACTACTACCACTGGAAATGAACTACAGAGCCTTAGATCCCACACCACCATCCTCTGGAAGAATTATTATCCTACAACTTTCAGACTCCTGAACTGATGATGATAACTTCAATTACCATTCAGTATCCTGAACTGATTCTACAATCTACTTTCAAGGACATTTTACAACTCCTGTTCTCAGTATTATATTTATTTGTACCATCTACCTTCTTTTGCACATTAATTGTTTGTCAGTCTTTGCCCATTTATGTGTAGATCTTCATAAAGTTCTATTGTATTTCTTTCTTTCCTGTGAATGCCTGCAAGAAAATTAGTCTCAGGGTGGTACATGGCAGCATATAGGTATATCGGTTATAAATTTCCTCTGAACTTTAAGCTTTGAAGTAACCAACTCCCTCCTTTTTTGCAAATTATGAATAGTCCGAGGCTCTACCATTAGAGAAAATATTCTTGTATCTGGGACGCCAGGTAGCACCGTTGAACCCTCTGGAGATGTCGTGGGCTTATCAATGAAACATCAAAGATGGAGGGTGCCCACCTAATGACCTCGATGATGTACCTACCCTCCCTCCTTGTCACCACTCCAAACCCACTGCCAACATCGAGAGTGCCAACTTACCATAGGGATTGAAACATCAAGATCTAGTAGCTCTACTGATCTTCTGGAAAAAAACCAGTGACTGCTGTAAAAGTGCAGCTGACGACAAGAGAAAGACCGTGTGACAGCTGGAGAGACAGATGACAGGAGGAAATAGACCCCAACGGGGCTGTTATGGGCTAGCTACCCATAACAGCAGGCTCCATCACCTTGTCAGGGTACAAGAGCCACCTTCACTTGGCTACAGAAAGTTTAAAAAGAAGTATACCCCCAGAGTCTGCGAGAGCAGGGGTGCAAGAAGACTCTCTGACTGACCTCCCGGTAACGAACCTTGGCATGGACACGACAATGAGTCAAGAAAGTGGCGATAGTCTTGAGAAAGCAGCAGCTGGACATGTTCTTCAGACCTGTAGGTGGGGCTGGACTAAAGTAACACCAACTCGTGGTCTAAAAATTCATCAAGGACGGAAGAAATGCTTGAAAATCTCCAGCCCAGGGCCCCGCATTGACCAGATTCTGTTAAGAGAAAGGTCAAATCAGTCAGATGAAAATCAGTGGCAGGGAGAAACCCACAGTCCGCAGAGTATCAGCACCCAACGGGATGTGGAAGAAGTTTCAGGCACAAGCAGCAGTCCAAGACACAGCCAGGCACATCGTAAAGTGGAGAACATGCAAGGACGTAAGCTGTTGGTGAAATGGCCAAAGTCTAACAGCAGGGAGTGGGAAACCATCAATGCAGATGTGAGTCTGATCTTAAGTGGCATCAAGGGATCAGCAGAAAAGAAGTTGGAGAGGATGGGTGACCTGGTCTACAGCTATGGGAAGGAGAAATTTGGAGTGAAGGAACAAGTCAGCAGGAAAAATATGCCTCCTCCCCCCAAATCCCGTCATCTCCAAGAAATCCAACGACTTGTTAAAGAGAGACGAGGCTGAGGAAGTTGTGGAAAAAAGCAACAGCAGAAGAAAGGGAGGGCATCAACCTCCTTCAAAAGGACCTAAAACAGAGGCTCTCGAAGCTGCGCAGAGCAGAGAATTTAAGGAAACGACGTAAAAAGAAGGAAAAAGCAAGAACAGACTTCTACAAAGATCCCTTTAAATATGTGAAAGGCATTTTCACAAAAGAGAAAAGCGGATACTTGTAAGTATCAAAAGAGGAGGTTGAAAGACATCTCAGAACCATCCACACTGAGAAGCGAAAAGATGAACCGATACTTGTCCCAGCTGACATCCCACCAATCTCACCCCCACAACATCAATTTAACATCATCCCTCCCAAGCTGAGCGAGGTGAAAGAGGCAGTGAAGAAGGCAAGATTGGCATCAGCGCCAGGCCCTAATGGTGTTCCGTATTGTGTCTACAAGAACACCCCGGATGTTCTGAAATTCCTCTGGAAAAACATGAGGGTTGCGTGGGAAAAGCAAATTATCCCCAAAGCCTGGAGAAGAGCGGGAGGAGTTCTGAACCCAAAAGAAAAGAATTCATCCACCATCGAGCAGTTTCGCCAAATAAACCTTCTGAACATAGAGGGCAAGATCTTTTTCAGCGTGTTGGCGCAAAGACCTACAAAGTATGTGAAACAAAATCATTTCATTGATACGTCAATCCAAAAGGCTGGCATAGCAGGCTTCTCGGGATGCCTTGAACATACCAGCGTCATGTAGCATCAAATCCAGATGGCTAAGAAAGAAAGGAAGGATCTGCATGTCTTGTTCCTCGACCTGACCAATGCCTATGTAGCAGTTCTTCATTCCCTACTGTGGACTACATTTCAATTCTTTCAGGTGCCTGCAACAGTAACAAATCTGGTAAAACACTACTTCCAGGATCTGCAAGTTTGTCTCACAACATCAGACTTCACCACCGCATGGCAACCACTGGAAGTAGGCATCATGGCGGGGTGCACCATCTCCTCATTGGTCTATAGCAATGGAGCTCATTATCAGAGCCTCAAAATGGGTTGCGGGAGGGAAAGGGCTACAGTTTAGTCAACGGTTACCACCGATACGAGCCTGACCACAACTCTCCCCTGCACCAAGAGGCTTCTGGAAAAGCTTCATCAAAACATCACATGGGCGAGGATGAATATCAATCCCAGCAAGTGCAGATGCATCTCCATTGTCAAAGGTCAAGTCACGGATCAAAGATTTCAGATTGACAGGACACCTGTCCCAACCGTTTCAGAAATGCCAGTGAAGAGCTTGGCCCGATGGTATGATGCTAAGCTCAAGGACACTGAGCAGTTTAAACAACTGAAAAAGGATACCATCATGTACATAGCTCGCATCAACAAGACCTTGCTGCCAGGAAAACTCAAGCTGTGGTGCTTCCAGTTCAGCATACTCCCAAGACTCATGTGGCCTTTAACAGTGTATGAAATCCCCATCAGCAAGGTTGAAAAGCTCGAAAGAATGATCAGCACACATGTAAAACAGTGACTTGGACTTCCATGATGCTTAAGTCCTGTTGGACTGTACAGGAACGACAAATTGGAATTACCAATTGCAAGTCTTGTGGAAGAATTCAAATGCACCAAAGCAAGGTTGCTCATGACCCTCACTGAATCTGAAGATACTGTTATTCGAACAGTGGCCCCCCCCCCCGTGTGGCAAAGGGGAGGAAGTGAACCCAATCTGAAGCCATTCAGAGTGCTAAGTCTGCTCTTCGCTTCAGGGATGTGGTTGGCCAAGTCCAACATGGGAGAGCCGGGCTCGGGCTTGTCCCAAAGGCTCCTCAATGGCACAAGGCAACATCAGTGCAGAAGAGATGGCTCGTGGTGGAGGAGTTGAGAAGACAGGAGGAGGCAGAGCGACACGCCAAGGCCGTCTCAATGACCAAGCAGGGCCACTGGACTAATTGGGAGAGCCTGGAAAAGAGGAAACTTAGCTGGCGTGACATCTGGGAGATGGAGGGATCTCGGCTAAGTTTTGTCATCAAAGCCACTTATGACCTCCTACCCACACCCCAGAACCTGAACCAGTGGTGGGGAGAAGACCCCGCTTGCTCTCTTTGTCAAGCACCTGGATCACTAAGGCACATTTGAACAGGATGCACCATGAGCCTCACCCAGGGGCGGTACACTTGGTGACATAACCAAGTTCTCAGACAGCTGGCATCAATCTTGGAACAGAGGCGAATCATCACAAATGCTCTCCCACAAACATCGGCAGGAAATGTCCACTTTACACGATTTGTACCAACAGGCCAACCTCCAGAGCACCATATAACATCAAAAGATGTAAGCATTCTGCAAGTTTCTTGGGATTGGAAAATGAACGTGGACTTGGAAAAAAAGCTTGTGTTGCCCCCAGACATTGCAGCTACAACACTCCGACCAGACATGGTCCTGTGGTCCACAACAGCCAAGCTGGCATATGTTGTGGAATTGACAGTACCATGGGAAGATGGTGTCGAAGAAGCTTATGAGAGGAAAGCTTATGTACTGGCAACTGAAGCTGCCCAGAATGGCTGGAAGACCAAGATTTTCCCTGTAGAAGTGGGATGCAGGGGATTCATTGCTACATCTACGACCAGTCTATTGAAGAAGATGGGGGTGAGGGGTCACTCCCTCCAACAAGCAATCAAGTCCTTGTCAAACACAGCAGAAGAAAGTAGCAATTGGATTTGGATTAAAAGGAAAGACAACAACTGGGCTGCAAGATGAAGACAGGAGGGTATGGAACTGAGGGGGTGTATCTGGGACGCCAGGTAGCACCGTTGAGCCCTCTGGAGACGACGTGGGCTTATCAACGAAACGTCAAAGAAGGAGGGTGTCCACCTGATGACCCCAATGACGTACCTACCCTCCCTCCTTGTCACCACTCTGCACCCACTGCCAACATTGAGAGTGCCAACTAACCATAGGGATTGAAACATCAAATCCTAGTAGCTCTACTTCCTGTATTTGTCCTGTCAAACCCGTTTGGAAATTCTCCTTGCATTGTTCTAAGCACTGGAGGATATATCCTAGTCCGTTCCATCTCTCCTCATATGAACTCTACATTGGTGGAGTTCATAGAATTATACAACATGGAAAAAGGCCCTTCAGCCCAACTGGTCTACGTTGCCCAAGATGCCCCAACAAAGCGAGTCCCATTTACCAGTGCCTGGTCCATTACCTTCTAAACCTTTCCAATCCATGTACCCGTCCAGCAGTCTTTTAAAAGTTGTTATTGTACCTGCCACAACCATTTCCTCTTGCAGCTCATTTCACATACAACCCACCCTTTGTATAAAAGGTTGTGTCCCATGTTGTATCCCCAGGGTGTCACTCTGCCACTCACTGTGAAAGTCCTACCTGGACTTGACTTTCCAAAGTGCAACACCTCACACTTATCCAAATTAAACCTATATGCCATTCCTCAGCCCACTTACTCTGCTGATCAAGATCCCACTGCAATATTTGATGCCTTTTTCATCACCCGCAATACCACCTGCAAAGTTAACCATGCCTTGTAGATTCTTATTCAAATCATTGATATAGAATGCAATCAACAACAGTCCAAACAAACACTGCAGATCAGTTATTAGCACAACACTAGTTATTGACTTCCAGGTAAAGAAACTGCCTTCTACTATCGCCCTCTGTTTTCTACCATTAAACTAACTGTGTATCCAATTAGCCTGCTCTCCCTGACTTCCATCTAACCTTTCAGAGCAGCTAGTCTTGTGGAAACTTATCAAAGGCCTGACTGAAGTCCGTGTGTACCACCTTGCCCTTACCGACTCTTTGGTCACATCATCAAAAACTCCATCACATTTGAGATATGATCATTACACACAAAGCCACTGAAACTATCCCTAATCAACCCCGGTTTTCCAGATTCTGGTACAATGAGGCCACCCTCAGAGTGGAGGAGCAACATCTTTTATTCCGTCTGGGTAGCCTCAATACCCATCTCCTTAAAGTAAAAAAAAACACTCCCCTCTTCTTCTATTCCCCACTCTGGCCTCTTACCTCTTTGAACTTGCCTATCACCTCCCTGTGTGTCCCTCCTCCTTTCTTTTCTTCCATGGTTCCTTTCTCCTCTCTTATCAGTATCCTTCCTCTCCAGCCCTTTGCCTTTCCTACCTGCCTTCACTTATCACCTTCTAGTAATTCTCCTTCCCCTCTCCATGGCTTTTAATTATGGCATCTTCCCTGTTCCTTTCCAAGCCTTAAAAAGAGTCTCAGACCCAAGTGCCGACTGTTTATTTATTTCCATAGATACTGCTTGACCTTCTATGTTCCTCCAGTATTTTGTGAGTATTGCTTGTACAGTATATCTTATCCCTCAGAAACCTCTCCAGTAAAATTCCACAAATGTCAGACTTACTGATCTATAGTTCCCAGGTTTTCCTCTGCCATGCTTCTTAAATAAAGACATCCTCCAGTCTACCAGCACCTCAGCCATGGTTAACGAAAATACAAATAGCTAAACCAGGTCTCCCACAATCTCTTCTCTAGCCTTCCCCAGTGCTCTTGGATATACCTGGTCGGTCCTTGGAGTTCTGTCTGCATTCATCCAGCACCTCCTCTGTTGCAATGCAGATTGTCTCCAAGACCATCTCATTTACTGTTCCTAGTTCCTTTTACCAATGATAAAATGAGAAGTATTCATTAATGATGGTAATTTTGATATGGTGTTTCTGAGGGCCAGAATGTAGATGAGAAATTGGAGTGATCAAGGCAAGTCTTTAGGACATTCCAGAAAATGTTAGATTCAAAACAGACTCTCAAGTAAACACTGAGCTAATGTATGGAGAAAGCTCAGTCTGGGGACCGAATACAGTTTTGTGTTTCCTTTTCTAGCCGCATGAATTGATACCATACTATTTCTCATTTTCTCATAAATAATTAATCAAAGATCTTTTTCAGATGTTTCCACATGGATTTGAACTGAGATCAAAGGAGGTACCTTCAGAGAAATGTGATCTGATCTTGCAGTTACTAACTGAATACAGAAACACTCATGTAGAACACACTGAACACTGAAGTACAATCAGATTTAAAGCAACGTCTTTGTTCCTATGCTTTTTTACCTAACCCATATTAGCATGCCATGCTGGGCCCTGCAACCATAATTGCAATGTGCAAACGAATGTTTGTATTGCATGATAGAGTTCAGTTAATTTGGATACAGAATTTTAAAATCTTGGACAATGTTATTGTACTTATTGCAGCATGGGGAGGAGCCGCCTGAATGATATACCTTAAATAAAACCACTTAGTTTACAGATTTACACTGCACAGGCTTGCCCCTGGGTGTTTCCTGATCTGAGTAGGCAGTATTATTGCACGATAACACTGGACTGTGAAGAGTGGAGGAGGTTGGCTAATGGAAATAAACTAGGGCACCACACATTGGTTGAACACGCACTGGATGAGATATAAGCATGTATAGGGTTATAGAGGATTAAATTTAAAATGCCTTCTAAAATGAGATGAGAAAGAATTGTCTCCAGCACACGCCCACATACACACACACAAATAAATTCCTATCAAAGCCTTGCTGATGTTCTTTTATGAATAATGGAAAAAAGTTAGCTTGCAATGAGCTTAACATTTTGTCAGCCCAATCAGGCTACATCCTTTTTAGTACAGTATAGACCAGATGTAAAAGTCAACTTTTTCAGAGTCAGCACCATACCATATCATAATTTAGACTATTCAGCCTATCCAGAATGTTCCACCATTCAGTCGTGCAGATTTATTTATTTAGAGCTACAATGCCAACAGGCCCTTCGATCCCAAAGAGCCACACCACCTAGCAATCCTCCTATTTAACCCTCGCCAAATCACAGGACAATTTACAATGACAAATTAACCTACTAACCGTTAAATCTTTGGACTGGGGTGGAAACTGGAGCACTGGGAGGAAACCCACACACTCTTGTGTGATACCGTAACTGAACTCTGCACTCTGACAGCCTGAGCTGTAAGTGCATTGCGCTATCCACTACGCTAATGTGGCACCCCAAAAGATCTGACAACCAGATGTCCAAAGCAGGGGCCTATATGGGGATCAAACCTGCGTTTGTGCTGATATGAGCACCACACTCTAACCAAGTGTGCTTACTGATCATTTATCCTTCCCTCTCAACCCCATTCTCCTGCCTTCTCCCTATAGCCTTTGACACCTTTACCAATAAAGAACTTATCAACCTCCGCTTTAAATATACTCAGTGAGTTGGCCTCCAAAGCTATCTGTGACAATACCTGAAAACATATGTGTAGGTTTAATGTTCCTTAAAGAGAATATTGCAGCTCTCTCTCAAGTAAGTCAGCAAACATTATTTATTTAGTCAGAGATACAGCAGGTCATGGCAGAGGCCTTTCTGGCCCTTCGAGCTACATCGCCCAGCAACCCCTGATTTAATTCTAACCTAACCATGGGACAATTTACCTTTGTAGCCGGGAATGAACTTCATGCTAACTGCTACAATACTGTGACGCCCTATGGTACATGATACAATAACTGAGGAGCTCTCAGTTTGTCAGTTTGATGTTCCTCGGTTTTTTGTCTCACCTGTGACTGAATGTTCTCAACCATATTAAAGGCATTTTTTTCCTGTATGGGACTTTAACCCACAGGTTTCAAAATGTA
Organism: Mobula hypostoma; assembly: GCF_963921235.1. NCBI lineage: Eukaryota > Metazoa > Chordata > Chondrichthyes > Myliobatiformes > Myliobatidae > Mobula > Mobula hypostoma. The sequence continues at coordinate 6,365,982 of NC_086111.1, read as the reverse complement.
TGCCATACTGCACATAAAGGTAAAAAGCAAAAATAGTAAAACTAGGGAACCTTAGTTGACAAAGGATATTTAAGATTAGGTCTGGGGAAAAAAGAAAATAAATGTCAGATTCAGAAAACTGTTATCAGGTTTGATGGCAGACTCTTATATAGAAATGTTTTTTCTCATCACTCACAGAGATGAGATTAACAGTACACACTAGCTGAATTCATCTTTGGGTGGGCCAGTCTGAGCATCCTTTCCAAGTGTAATGAGTTCAGGAATTCTGCACTGTACAGTGAACTGTGAAAATGGGAATAATTACATGAATAAATAAGTACTTTGAACACAGCTGTGAGGAGATGTTCGAGTGGCTCTTTCCATTCATTTACAAACATAAAATTAGTTCAAGTGCAAAGTATCAATTTTTCTTCTTGGTGCCTCTGAGATTCTCTAGAGTTGGTTTAAGTGATGGTTCTTTCATTGCATAAATATTGCAACATGTTCAACTGCCTTGGTCTTGGACAGAATGCACAAAAGGTTTGACATCCAACATCTCCTTTCAAACATTTATCCCTTAATAACTTTTCCCTTTATTCTCTGTTTTGTCACTGTCATTGCCTCACACCTGGATAATTTGCACACCACCTAAGCTTCTAACCTGTCGTGCTGCAAACACGTCCACCCAGGGCTCTCTGTGCAGCATCATGTTTCTAGCAGCAGGACGGTTGTACTGTAGATAGCATTTCTGCTTCATTGCTCCATGGGCCTGAGCTGCACTGAGACCTCTGGAGCTGTCTGTGTCATCTTTGCATGTTCTCTCTGTGATGTATGGGTTTCCCACTGATGCTCTGGTTCCCTCACATGCCCTAAACTATGGCCACCATAAATCAGAATCACCGGCATGATGTGAACTTTGTTAACTTAACAGCAGCAGTTCCATGCAATCCTTTGGTCACTGTAAATTAATCTTTGAGTTGGTGCATGTAAAAAAAATCCAAAGGGAATGCATGGAGGTATGAGAGAGCATATGGTGTTGGGCTGCATTGAAAAAGGGAGAAAAGGAATGGGCCTGGTAGGTTTGGTCCAGGACTGAATGGAAGGGAGCTAGGACTGGGGCAGGATGTCTTGGCTTTTTCCAATGTCAGGTCAACCACAGCTGACCATGTGGTCTCCTTAGATCAGGGGTTCCTAACCTTTTTTCTGTCATGGACCCCTACCATTTACCAAGGGGTCCGCAGACCCCAGGTTGGGATGCTGTCTTGTACCAGGACCCTCACCAACTGGGCATTCCCTCTTCTCGGTGTTGCCACCAGGACCCTCACCAACTGGGCCATTCCCTTTTCTCGGTGTTGCCATCAGGCAGGTCATGCAGGGGCCTAAGTATACATACATAGCTCTAGTTTCAACAACTTCTTCCTCACTGCCACTGGGTTCCTGAACTGACAAGAAGAACCTTAACACTACCTTAGCCTATATTTTTCCCTTCTAAATCTTGACCCTCATCAAAATTTATCAATACACTATAGAAAACATTCTATTTGGACACAAAACTGCATGGCATTGCAATTGCTCTGCATGTGATCACAACAAGATGCAGAGAGCTGAGAACACAGCTCAGCATATCACTGAAATGTCTATGGACTTGGCCTATACTCCTCACTGCCACAGCATAATCAAAGACCCCACCCACCCTGGATATTGCCTCTTCTCCCCTCTCACTCTGGGCATAAGTTACTGAAGCCTGAAAGCATATATCACCAGGGTTCAGAACAGTTTCTAACTCACTGATATCATACACTTCTACAATAAAATGGACTCTTGGCCTTAAAATCTATCTCATTGTGATCCTGCATTTTATTGTTTACCTGCACTGGATTCTTTCAGTAGTTTTTACACTTTATTCTGCATTGTTATTGTTTTACTTTTTTCTACCTCAGTGCTCTATGTAACGAATTGATCTGTATAAACAGTATGCAAGACATGCTTTTCACTGTGTCTTGTGTACATGTGACAATAATAAAAAATACTAGTATTGGTGTTTATTTTTATGCCTATGTATGTGATGTATAATTTCTGTTAATTTAAGTTTGCTAAATCGTATTTGTTGTCATCTTGTAACATAAAGTGCTGCTGCGACAGAAAAATCATTTTCATGGTATTTATATTAGATTAGATTAGATTAGATTTGACTTTACTGTCATTGCACTGAGTACAGATACAAAGCCAATGAAATGCAGTTAGCATCTGACCAGAAATGCAAAGAATAGTGTTATTTACAAAATAACTACGAATAAAAAGTAAGTGCTACAGCACACAAATATAAAAGTACTGAGACAGTACAATATGGGTGCAATACTGCTTAACACTGTGATGTGAGGTTCAGCAGGGTCACAGCCTCAGGGAAGAAGCTCTTCCTGTGCCTGCTGGTGCGGGAGCGGAGGCTCCTGTAGCGCCTACCGGATGGGAGGAGAGTAAAAAGTCCATGGTTAGGGTGAGATGCATCCTTGATAATGCATTTCGCCCTGATTCCAGGGTATCTATGCCAAGTGAGTATGAATGGCTCTGTCTGTCTGTGGGTGTGAGTGTAAGTGGTTATGTGTTTATGAGTGTTTGTCTGTGTGTGTCTGTGTGTGTGTGTGTGTGTGTGTGTGTGTGTGTGTGTGTGTGTGTGTTTACGTATGCCTGTGTGTTGGCCCAACCGAAGACCATGATCCCAGGGCTGGGTTGGTGCCACCAGAGAACATGATGCATTCCTCTGGAGAAGAACACACCAACAGCAGCTGGTGAGGGTGGGGAAACCTGCCTAATTTTGGCACTGGTGGGCAGAGACTCCTCAGTGCCAGCTGGTGTCAGACAAGAAACCTTCCTCTATTTTGGGACGTCTCAGTACCCAATGGCGTGGCCTGGGAGGGCAGCAACTGGTTGACAAGTTGTCTGAGCCTGCCCCTGCTACTCTGCCCCATTGAGTAGAACTGTGGATCCCTCAGATTGTGTCTGCCCGCAGCCACCATTGAACGTATGGATTGGGCCTTCTCCTGTGTCAGTGCTGAAAATCCGAGCTAAGCCTGAAGTGACACAACATTCAGAGATGTTTTGGGGGAGGAGAGAGAGAGAGAAATAGGGGTCAAAGTTCACTGACTTTACTGCAACCTGTTGCAGAATTTAAGGGAAAAGGTAAACAATAAGACGCTGGGCCAACAAGGCTGTTAATTAAAATTCTCAAACTGAAAGTTAAGTGCCAACACTACAGCTGGAAGCAATAACTAAATATTAAATGAAAGCAGTGTCTGTCAAAACAGTAGTCCTCTTGCCCAGACAAGGACTGACGGTAAGCAGGTAGCATAAGTGTTGCTGTGCTTTTGGTCGAGTCTCAACAAGACTGGAACAAAAGAAATACCAGCATAATAAAACAGTAATTAGCTGGAACATGCATACTCACGAGCAAGCTTTACCAAACTTGCTCTACGCCCTTCCTGCGGGACACATAGATCTCACAGCACAATCCATCGTTGTGACAGGACAGCCCACCCTAGGCACAGCTCCGGAGGCTCCACAGACCTGTGTCCACTGTAAGTCCCAGATGACAGATTTATCCGGTCGGGATCCAAAAACATTCCACAGGACCATACCCCTCCCAGTCCATGAGGTACTGGAACTTGCCCTGCACCTGGTGAGATGCCAGGAGGCACCGCATAGTATAGATCAGTAAACCATCTACCAAGTGGGGAGGAGACGTGGTGGGGTGACTGGAGCCGGGGGGGTGGTGGTGGTAGTAACTGGCTTGAGCTGGGAAACATGGATCACTGGGTGGATCTCCATTGATGATGGTAGGTGCAATCTATATGAGACCTCGTTGATAGCTTTTTCCACTACAAATGGTTCCTCGTAGCATGGGTCCAGTCTGGGGCTCTTGACTTTCAGAGGAAGATTCCTTGATGCCAGGCAGACATTCTCTCCTGGCTTGCGTGGCCTTACCAGTTGGCAAAGCTGATCACCCTGCTGGGCATGTTGTTTCTGAGTGCAACAGAGAAGCCCTGGCTCATCTCCACATGCTCTTGTAGAACATTAGATCAACTGTTCAGCAGCAGGATCTGCCTCATCAGTCTCCTCGTTAGGGAAGAGCAGTGGTTGGAATCCCTTCTGCCATTCAAACGGGTACATGCCAGTGGAGAATGACTGGAGGTTATTGTGGACAGTCTCTGCCCAAATAAATTGGGAGCTCCAGGATGTGGGGTTGGAAAAGGCAAGGCTTCACAGGGTTGTCTCCAACTCCAGGTTCAGTCTGGCTGTTAGATTGGAGATGAGGAGCAGAAGACTGGCTGACCATGGTTCCCACAAGAGAACAGAAAACAATCCCACAGTGGGATGTGAACCGTGGTCCTCAATCAGACGCTATGTCCAGAGAGAAGCCATGCAGCCTGAACATGAGGCTGGCAGTCTCCAGAGTTAACAGGAGCTTAGAAAGAACAATTAAGTGCATATCCTTGGAGAATTGATCCACTATGACCAGAGTGGTAGTATTTCCATTTGAAGGGGGCAGACCAGTGATGAAATCTGGCAAGAGGTGACAGGAGGTGTAGTGGGTCGCAGGCAGTGGATATAGCAGACCAGCAGGGCGCTGGTATGATTCCTTATTCTGAGCACAGGTGGAACAGACAGAGGCAAAGTTGTGGGCATCCTGGGACATAGCTAGCCATCAAAGTCACCTCTTGTTTAAACTCCTGGGTCCGTTGAACTCCCAAATGGCCAACCAGACAGGAGAAGTGACCCCATTCCAACACTTTGAAGTGCATAGTAACAGGGACAAACAGCTGTTTGGGTGGCCCTCTACTTGTGCCTGGATTCAGCTGTTGGGCTTCCCTCACCTTAGCCTCTATCCTCCAAGTTACCAGAGCAGCAATGCACGAGCGAGGAAAGTTGGGCTCTGAATTGGCTTTGAACTGGAGGGACTGAGTGCCGGGATGATGGGGAGAATGAAATTAAAGCAGGTGAAGATGAGAACCCAACAGGCTCAACAGTTCAGTCTCTTAGCATCCTGAATGTAGAAGTTCTTGTGATCTGTCCAAACCAAAAAGGGATGCTCTGCCCTCTCCAGCCAGTGTCGCCATTCTTCCATTGCCTCCTCAACACACAGAAGTTCTCAGTTCCTGACATTGTAATTACTCTCAGCTGGAGTCAAGTGACGGGAAAGAAAGGCACAAAGGTACAGACAGCTATCTGCAGAAGAGTGCTGAGAGAGTACAGCTCCAATACCGATATCTGATGTATTCACCTCAACAATGAATGGCTGGGATGGGTGTGGATTTTGGTGAAGTTTTGCTTTAGCTCCGAGAAAGCCTGGTCTGTTTTGTTTGCCCAGTGGAATCCTGCAGAGCTCCTCTTGGTCTTCCTGGTAAGTGCATTTATGGGAGCCACAATAGAGCTGAAATTTTGGAGGAGCCGTCTGAGAACCGTCAGGACATGCTGGACATGTTCCTGGTGAGAGCAGTAATAAATCAGTATGCTGTCCAAGTACACAAAAACAAACTGATTCATCAGGTCCCTGACCACATCGTTGACTAGGGCCTGAAAAACAGCAGGAGCCAGGCCAAGGGGCATAACAAGGCATAACATAGTGAGTGGCCAGTGGAGGTATTGAAAGCTGTCTTCCACCCATCCTCTTCTCTGGTACAACAATATTATAAACATTGTCCAGATCTGGATATGCAGCAAGCAGGGGTAGAGGGTAGCAGTTCTTCACAATACTATTGTTCAGAGGCCGATAACACAGGGACAAAGCTTGACATTTTTCTTGTTCCCAAAAAGAAGCCCACCCTTTCTGACAAGGTTGACAGATGGATAAACCAAGGCTAATGACTCCTTGATGTACTCTTCCATGACCATCATTTCTGGGTGAGAGAGGAAAGAACTGGCACCGGGAAGGTCAAGTACCAGTTAAGAGGTCAATGGCGCAGATGTATGGCTGGTGTGGAGGCTGGGAGGTGGTCTTCTTTTTACTGACTTCCAGAAGATCAGCATATTCAGCCAGAATGCCAGACAAGCCCACATCAATAGTTAACACAGGAGGAGATTCACGGACCGGAACTTGAGCTGGACCCAGACAGGTAGACAGGCATGCCAGTCCCCTTTCTTAGAGTACTTTAAGGGATCAGTCAATCTGTGTGTCATGTTGGGATAACCGGGGTTTATCCATCTGTCAGCTTCACCAGGGGAGATGAAGCACCAGTGGCAGTTCAGGTGAATCAACCAGAGAAGAGGAGAGTTGCTCCCTCTGGTTGCCTTCGAGCACAAGTTGGCATGGTTTGGTGGAAAGATGGATCTGGGCAATGCCCAGAGGTCAACCAACCAGGGCCTTGACGTCGATCTTTTCTCTTAATGTTTGAGTCAGAACTCCCCATCTTTGGGCCAAAGAGTTAACTGTAAGATTCCCAGCTGCTCCGGAGTCAACAAATGCCTGAAGTTCATCAGTAAGACTCCCACAACAAGGAAGCTGGGGGCATCACGCAATTAGGAGAAGCCGGTTGCAGGGAGAACCAACCAATCAGGACTCCCTCCCCGCTAATGGGTATCCTCTGTTACTGGACGCTTGGGACATGCCACCCGGAAGAGGCCTGGATAGCCACAACAGAGGCAGGAACCTCCTGAGATTGGTGCATGCACCCTACTACTTAAGTGGATACTGGGTGATGGGGAAGCGGGTGAAGACAGATAGTGATCTAAAGAGTAGGAAGCTCAAGACATTCTTTCCCTTCGCCACTGACCGTCAACTCAAACAGCCAGATTAATCAGATCATCCAGACTGTCCTGCTCATCACAATCAGTGATCTCCTGCTGGACCCCTGCATTCAGTCCAGGCTGGAAGGTTGTGATGAGGGATCTCCAATCCCATCCCAACTCCATTGCAAACATGCAGAGTTCCTCACCACCCCTCTACCTTGGTGCAGGTCCAGGAGTTGGTGGGCAGCCTCCTGACCTCGTACTGGACGGTCAAAAACTCTCCTTCACTTGGCAACACAATGTCAAAACAACTGGGCTGTGGGAGAACCTCGCTCCCGTAGAGCGTTGAACAGGTTGGGTGGAGGTCTGAGCAACACACACAAAATGCTGGAGGAACTCAGCAGGCCAGGCTGCATCTATGGAAAAAAACACTGTCGACGTTTTGGGCCAAGACCCTTTGGCAGGACTGGAGAACAAATGCTGAGGAGTAGATTTGAAAGGTGGGGAGAGGGGAGAGAGAACCACCAAGGGATAGGTGAAACTTGGAGGGGGAGGGATGAAGCAAAGAGCTGGGATGTTGATTGGTGAAAAAGACAGAAGGCCATGGAAGAAAGAAAAAGAGGCGGGGAGGAAGACCAGAGGGAGGCGATGGACAGGCAAGGAGATAATATGAAAGAGGGAAAAGGGGATGGAAAATGGTGAAGGGGGGTGGGAGGCATTACCAGAAGTTTGAGAAATCGATGTTCATGCCATCAGTTTGGAGGCTGCCCAAACGGAATATAAGGTGTTGTTCCTCCAACCTGAGTGTGGCTTCATCACGACAGTGGAAGAGGCCCTGGTTGGACATATCGGAACGGGAATGGGAAGTGGAATTAAAATGGGTGGCCACTGGAAGATCCCGCTTGTTCTGGCAGACTGAGCATAGATGTTCAGTGAAGTGGTCTCCCAAACTACGTTGGGTCTCACTGATATACAGGAGGCCATAGCAGGAGCACTGAACACAGGACAGGTTTCCCCCGCCATCCGAAGGTAGAGTGTTCCTATGAAATGGTTCGTAAGCCGGAATGTCGTAAAGCGAAGAAGCAATTACCATTTATTTATATGGGAAAATTTTGTGAGCGTTCGCAGACCCAAAAATAACCTACCAAATCATGCCAAATAACACATAAAACCTAAAATAACAGTAACATATAGTAAAAGCAGAAATGATATGATAAATACACAGCCTATATAAAGTAGAAATACTTCTCTACAATGATTGCCTGCACAGATCTCCGTAGCGAAAACCTCTCGCACGCGCTGTTGGCATAAATGCGCTCTCCAGTGACCTTTAAACTATGAAGCTGCCAAATCTACCAAATAACACGTAAAAATACATAGCCTATATAAAGTAAAAATAATGTATCTACAGTGTAGTATCACTTACCAGAATTGGGAAAACAGCGCCGAGCACACTGATGATGGTGTGTTAGACTGAGTCGTCGCAGGCTGGGTGGTGCGGTGGCCCCCACTCTCCGGGCCGCCGACCCGATACATTGCCGCAAAGAACACAGCAGTAGCAGAGAGGCACACAGCACATGGTTAAGAAAAAAGCTGAAATAAACATGCTAATTAATTAGGTGCCGCCGACACGTAATTGACGGCCCAGATTAGAGGCGATGCAATCGGAAATCGGCACTGATCCGGGCCGACAATTACGTGTTGGCGGCACCTAATTAATTAGCATGTTTATTTCAGCTTTTTTCTTAAAGATGTGCCGTATGCCTCCCAGCTACTGCTGCGTTCTTCGCGAATCAGTACAGTATCTGTTCGGGGCCCAGATGTTGGGGTGGTGGGACACGGGGGTGTCATCTCATCATCGATCAGGGCAGGCAGCTCATCTTCTCCTATGACTGCCTGCCTCGATGTCGAAGGTCGACGTCCGTCGTCTGCTGTGGCTGATGTGGAAGGCTTGCTTGACTGCTGAGCCTCGCGCATTTTTCTATCATACAGCTGTTTGTAAGCACTCAAACCATCCTGCAAATATCCCCTAAACCTACGTCCCCTTTCAAAATTAAAGTCATACTTTATCATTGCACTCCAATCACTCTGATCCAAAGGAGCAGAAGGAATTAGTACTTTGTCTCACTGTCACTGGAATTCTCTCTCTTGGAGTCTGTCCACATTGTGCAGGTTTATTCCTTCTCCTCCATAGTTCTTCACTTATTCTCCAAGCCTGGCTCTCTTCAGAGGTTTGATATGGAAGACTTAGTCCAGGAAAGTCAATCAAAGCTGGGATAAAATCCACCAAAATCTTGAATCTCATGATTGTCCATCATGGTGCTGCTACAGTGAATGTGCCACAGATCCTCCATGTCCATCTCTGACCTCTTCCTCCCCATCTCCTGCTCTTCCTCTCTCAGAGGCTTGATCCCCTTGAGAGGATGTGTTCACTGCCACAGTCTGCAGAGTGCATCCATTCCAGTGTGCCTCTTCCAATACAGAAGATGAAGTTCAGGAAAAGTAGTCTAGGCCACAATGAAATCCCACTGAAAAGAATTACAGAGTCCAAAATGAGACATTTTGGCCCATTGTAGTGCTGCTAGGGTGCAGGTTTAAATTCATCAGATCTGACTCAATCGGTGTGAATTCCTTGGGATCGCCGGTGATTTGGAAGATCCAAGGACTAGATTTGTCTCTTGGCAAATCTCAATGTCACCATCTGAAGATCAGTGAAACCTGCAGCCCAGAAGGAGGCATTTGAATGCATCGAGTCTACACCTGATCATCAAAACATCCTCCAGCAATACTGAAGGACAGCTTGTTCTCCCTCCAGTCTCCAGGTGACCAGAGTTTGTATCATGCTCTGATGTCGCATCTCATTGTGATGTGTCCCACTGGTGTCACAGAGGCCTTGTGATGCCAGGGTTTGACCTCTCCCTGAATGTCATGCCTCAACATTTCCATATTTAGTAAAAATCCTGGTCGTTGATGACATGAGGTTGCAATGATGAGATGAGGGCGAAAAGATTCACTAGCTTCAATGGTAATCTTAGGTCTGTGACCTTGGGAATGGTAGAGGTGGGATTGTTCATTCTCCTGGAGATTAGGAACAGGGAAAAGCCTGAGGCATTGCGCAAGATATTTTGGATTATTCACCCCAGTTTAATTTAACCTTAAAGTATTGGTAAATAAAGGGAAATATTGCAGGGAGAAACATAAATGAATCATGAAACTATCATTTGAGAGGGCTTCTTGTAAACACTGTCTCACTCCCTGCAGTCCCCAGGAAAACTCAGTGATGTTACTGATGACCTCCTGTGAATACTAGCCCTTTGCTGCTGGCTCCTCACATACATCCTCACATTTCTGGGAGCTTCCCAAGTCCACAGTCCCAATCCTGGCATCTTGCCTTGAACATTCACACTGTCCCCATGTGGAAGTTGTGGCAAGAGAAGAATTGGCAATGTTCAGGCAAGGATAGATACTATGCAGTCAGCCCAGGCAAGAAAGGTCTTTGTAGAGTACAGCTTCCCATTGCACAGCAGGGGACTGGAGCCATTTGGCATAAGGAGACAAGGTTGGAATGGAAGGATGCAAGACTCACACCAACTAAAGGACAATTACTTTACTAACTTCAAAATATTGTCAATTGATAGCTTGTATGTCTCTGAAGGTTTTCAATCATCCAGATCATTGTACATCAGGCTGTAGTAAATCAAGGCAACTGGACTTGCTGTGTTGTCTCGAAGATGTTTCACCATTCATTCCAACAGGCTTCTTCAATTCTAATCCATGGTGGGTAGTTTTCCAGTTTATAAACTCTGTGAGTTCTTTAAAGGTATAGTAATCACATGAGGGTCGTTCAGAGTCGTAGAGGTAATGAGAGGGTCATTAGTCTTATCTTTGCGTGAATAGTACTGTGAACTGCTGTAGACACACTGGGGTGGAGATATTAGGACTGTACTGTAAGTAGCTGAGAGCTGGTGTCGTACACCACCCCCTCTGTTCAGGGAAGGGTTTTCCAGTTTGACAAAGTTGGCTTCTTTAACCCCTCTTTCAAACTACCTGTCCTCCCTGTCCAAAATGTACACATAGTTATCAACAAGAGTGTCCCTTGTCCTTTGGGTGTAGATATACAGCTGAGTCTTGACCTGAGATGTTACCTTCCTATGTTGGGCCATCTGTTTGTGAAGTGATTGTTCTGTCTTCGTGATATACAGATCTGTGCAGTTCTCATAGCATTGGATTGCAGACACAATATTGCTCTGTTTATGTTTGGATGTAGGATGCTTGGGGTGGACAAGTTTCTGTCTGAGTGTGTTTGTAGCTTTGAAAAATACAAGGATTTTGTGTTTGTTGAAAATCTGTCAGAGTTTCTCTGAAACTCCAGCTACATATGGGATGATTATGTTTTTCCATCTGCTTTGCTTGAAATTGCTCCATACCTCTGTCTGTTGGGCTGATATCCCTGCTGGTTTTTGATGAATCAGGGTAGCCACAAGCTTTCGAGGGTTCTCTCTTTTGATGATAACAATGTGCACATTTTGGACAGGGAGGACGGGTGGTTTGAAAGAGCTGTTAAAGAAGCCATCTTTGTCAAACTGAAAGACCCATCCCTGAACAGAGGGAGCAGGGTACAACACCATCCAGCAGCTACTTGCAGTACTGTCCTGACATCTCCACCCCAGTGTGTACACAACAGTTCACACCTCCATTCATGCAAAGATAAGACTAATGACCCTCTCATTGCCTCTATGAATCTGAACGACCCTCATGTGATTACTACACCTTTAAACAACTCATAAACCAGGTAACTACCCACCATGGATTAGAATTGATGAATCAGGGTAGCCACAAGCTTTCAAGGGTTCAAGGGTTAGAATTGAAGAAGCCTCTCGGAATGAATGGTGAAACATCTTCGAGACAACACAGCAAGTCCAGTTGCTTTGATTTACTACAGCTTGGTTTTGTTAACTTGTAGGTTATATTGACTTCTAACACCTGCATTGTGAATGGTGATTGACTTTACAAGCAAGGAATTTGAATATACACAGTTTACTAAATAGTCAACATCTGTAATTGTTACCTCTGTCAGATCCCCAGCAAGTTTCACTGTTCTGAGGACAACTGCACAACTGTCCAATCTACACAAGAACCAAAGTCCTTTATCTGTGGAATCATTTCAATGACATTTTCTGCTCCTACTCTGGAGCCAAAATTTCTTCACTGAAACATGGCTCCCGAGTTCAGTAACTCGGGGTGCATCCCGAGCTTGGGCACTCTCTGTTGGAGGTTGTGAATTCTCCCTGTGGCCATGCACATTTCCTCCGGCTGCTCTGAGGTTCTCGCACATGCCAAAGCCACAGGATTCACCCAAGAAAGAGCAAACTTCATTTCTACATTCACCTGTCAGGATCTCTCAGGATTTCACCTGTAAGGGCTGGATAACAGACACTTACCATGATCTGCCTCACTTACTTTTGACACCAACCTGTGGCATCAACACAATCAAGGAGTACGATTGGAACTAATAGTGAAGGAGGTACAGGAACCAGAAGATACACATTCATCAATTTTAGCGAGGACTTCTTCCCCCTCCCCCCCCCCGTCTAAATGGCCCATGAACTCACGAGCACTATCTCATTATTCCTTCCTTTCCTCTGTTAACTTATTTTTGTAATTTGTGGTTTTTTATGTCCTTGCACTGTACCACAGCCACAGAACAACACACTTTATGATATATGTTGGTGATAATAAACCTGATTCTGATCCTTGCCACTTTGACTTTTCTGTCTGTGGCTTCCTGAGCTGTTACAACAAGGCCTAGTGACCCTTACCTTCCACATGGTCACGTTGCAGCCTGCAAGACTCAATTTTAACTTGTACAACTTTGGGGAACTCTCTCTTCCCACTGGGATCAGAATTGACAACTTCCGCAGATCATTTTGACTCAGTCTTTCTTTTTTTACCGGGGTCTGGTGTGCAGGCACTTCCCACAGCCTCACTGTTAGCAATGTATTGCAGAGATACAGAAGCTTAGTCTGATCCCAAACAAGCCTGAAAATGTTGGAAATCTGACATAAAATGCCTGAACCAATCAGTAGGTTAAACAGCATCTGTTAAAAAAGAAGCAGTTAACATTTCAAACCCCTGCTTTTTCTGCATTTATTCTGGGTTTTGAAGGAACATTTTTATTGGCTTCATTAGTTCAAAAGCAATGTCCTTTATTCTTTTTGACTTCCGAGCAAACCCTGAGAGAATGAGAACTCCATGATCTATACAAGTTGTGGGAGCAGAGAAGGAAAGAGGGAAAGAGAAAGACAAATCAAAAGAAAGAGAGCAGAGAGGAGAAGATGGGGTACAATTTGTATCATTTTCAAAGCCTCCCCCTGTGAAATCTGTATGTGCACAGGATTGTACTAGTCAGAATTCTGCAATGAAACAATCTCCAATGTAAAACTATTGAGCTTCAAACCGCTGTGAGGGAAGGAGTAGCTGTAATATTCGGGTTCACTTTCAACTCAGGATACCTTTCCAGTAAGCCGAGTATTAGCTGACTCAGCTCCATAAACAGTCACTGTAGTGTAAATACAGAGATCAGTACTGCAGTGGTTCCTAAACATTTTGGCTTACCACCCTGTTGGCTCCCAGAACACATTCCCACCACCCTCCCTCACCTTCTCCAGCCACTACATAAATATGGCAACTGTACTTACTCAGGAGATAGACACACAGAATCTATAAAAGTGAGGCAAAGCAGTATCAACTTCATGAACCCTGTACAGATTACAGAGGAGGAGGTGTTTGCTGTCCTGTGGCAAATTAGGGTGGATAAATCCTCAGGCTTTGCAAGGTGTCCCATCAGACCTTGTGGGAGGCAAGTGCAGAAATTGCTAGGGTCCTAGCAGAGATATTTAAATCATCCTTGGCGACAGGTGAGGTACCAGAGGATTGGAGGATAGCCAATATTGTTCCGCTGTTTAAGCAAGGCTCTAAAATTAAACCAGGAAATTATAGGCCGGTAATCCTGACATCAAAGTGGGAAATTTATTGGAAGGTATTCTAACAGACTGGATATATAGACATGGACTGATGAGGATAGCCGACATGGCTTTGCACATGGTAGATTATTAGCAATGCATCTCCCCTTTCATCACTCTATAACAACCCATTTTGTGTGTGTTACAATTGAGAAAGGGGTCTGATTCTTTTTGTGAAATTGCACTGCATTTTATTTTTTAAGATTATGAACAGAACAAGAACAGCAAAACACAAAAGATTTGGGTCACAGAGTTCCTTCCACATAATTGCTTTTCTGCATCTAGCTAATAAATATTTATGACATTGTTGCCTGGATTAACAGTTCAACAGAAACAAAATCTTAAGGAAGTTAACATGAATTAAGTTGGGGGCAAGCTGTGTTGTGAACTTCTTGACTCTGAACATGCACTATGATCATGTAGTGGTTAGCACGGTGTTATTACAGCTCGGCGCACCGGAGTTCTGAGTGCAATTCCAATGTCATCCGTAAGGAGCTTCTCCGTCCTCCTGTAGAATGTGTGGGTTTTTCCCGAGTGCTCCGGTTTCTTCCCACAGTCCAAAGACGTACCGGGTAGGTTAACTGGTCATTGTAAGTTGTCCTAAGAATAGGTAAGGGTTAAATCAAGGTTGCTGGGGGTTGCTGGGGCTGGAATGGTCTATTCCACACTATATCTCTAAAATTAAAAATATATAAATAAAAGACACATTCAAAGCAGAACAAAGAGAGCAGATTTTAATTGGTAGCAAGTAAAAACAAATGCCTATGGATACAATGTCAAAGGCTGTCAGAATTCTATGTTATCATAGATTAGTGCCAGATGCTCCCCCTCAGAGAAGGCATGCCATGTTTGCTTGGGTTAAAACAATCTTTTAAAGCAACCTCTTGGGATCACAGCTTCAGCTGGGCCTGACAGACAAATCAGCCCGAGTTGCAATAGTAAAGACAAGAGATTCTGCCGATGCTGGAAATCCAGCAGGTCAAAAATGCTGGAGGACCTCAAGCAGGTCAGGCAGCATTTATACAAACAAATAATCACTTGATATTTGGGGCTGAGACCCTTCCAGGACTGGAAAGGAAGGGGGCAGACACCAGGACAAAAAAGGTAGGGGAAGAGGAAAGAGGACAAGATAGAAGGTGAAAGGTTAAAGAGCTGAAGAAGAAAGAATCTAATAGCAGAAGAGATTGGACCATGGGTGAAAGGGAAGAAGGAAGGGCACCAAGGGGATGTGATGGGCAGGTGAAGAGAAGAGGTAAGAGGCCAGATTACAGAACAGAAGAAGAGGGAAGGGAGTGAGGAAAACTGAAAAAGAAAAAAAATTAAAAAGTTACCAGAAGGAGAAATCAATGTTCATGCCATCAGTTTGGGGGCCACCTAAATGGAATAAGAGGAGATGTTCCTCCGCCCTGAGAATGGCCTCATCGTAGCAGAAGAGGAGGTCATGGACTGACATGTCAGATTTTGCAATGGGGTTGCTGTTACAATTGATATTTTATTGACAGTTTGGTTCCATTCTATTTCTCCTTCAGCCTCATGAGTTCCCTCACATCAAGGCCAGCACACTCACTGATAAACAACTAAATGAGAGTACTTCTAATACGCAGTAGAGATTTGTAATCAGAATTAGGTTTATCATCACTGACAAATGTCATGAAATTTGTCTGAAACTCAAAGCAAAATGACAGGAAGCAGAAGTGATAGTTGAGCTGTATGTGAATCAAACGAGGCAGCTCAGAAACTATACTGGAGAATGGTGATCTGGTGGAAGAGTGGAAGGTGAACCTTTCTGCCAGTAACTGCAAAATCTAATGCCCAGCAAAGAAAGGTTCAAGATAATTGAATGTCATTTCCTGTGCACAGTGTAAAGGAGAACAAAATAATTGTTACTCCAGATCTGACGCAGCACAAAAAAACACAAAAGATAAAGAACATACTGAAAACACACAGAACAAATATAAATATATAATGTATATATAGATTGATTGTGTGCCTTTAAAGTGGCATGGTGATGACTGAAGGAAAATAATAAAGTAATGGTGGAATGAGTGGGTGGAGGTTTTGATCAGCCTTGCTACTCGGGGGAAGTATAACTGTTTTTGAATCCAGTGGTCCTGGAGTGGATGCTACATAGCCTCCCCTCTGATGGAAATCGGACAAACAGTCCATTAGCAAGGTGTGTGAGATCCTTTACAATGTGGCTGGCTTTTTCCTGGCAGCTTTCTGTATATTTTGTATACATGCTGAAGCACTCTTTCACCAATCAAAGATGAGGCTGAGAGAGGACTAGGAATCCTGTTATATGTGTCATGTTTCCCCTGCATGGTACAGAAATCAACAAATACAGAAGGATGTTAAACTGCATTTCTGGAGGAGAATGTCAGCACTATATTGATCTGTTCATCTCACCTTGAATATTGAAACCAGGGCTTGTTGCCATGGAGCAGGGAAATACAGAAGAAACACAGGAATCACTGCACAGGACAACAATAAGGCTGGACCCTTTTGTTTCTGTTATCATCCTGGAGTACGGACCCTTAGTTTGTCATAGCCGTTGGGAGGTGGGGGGAATAAGCTCCCACTACCTGTTAAATGCTCCCAGTAGTGGGCATCTCAAATAGCCTCTGACAATCAAGTCCAGCTCCTGGCTTTCATGTGTGGTTTAGCTACTAAGCTCGGCGGAACCATTCTACTGAAAGGAGAAGGGTCAAAGGCAGGTTACTGGTACCTTAAAACCAGTTACTTTGGGCAGATGGGGGTCATCAGCCATGGCTGACAGCTCATCTAGGAGAAGGCAAACTCTGATCTGAAACTTCTTTTGCCTTGTGGTTTTATCCTCTTACCGGGAAAGCTTTGGGAGTAAACTCCAAGGAAAATTCCAGAGCTGTAGTGTGTAGGGTAGTCCTCATTGAGCTGACTGGCATGTCCCATGATACCACTAATGTCAAACTGTATTGGCCACTACTATGAATTAATCAGCTGCATGGACGGGGGAGCCTGCTGCATGGGCAACTTGCTCTGTATCGTACTGCCCTGGCTTACGTGTGTACCTATCATAGACAACGGTGATAGAACAGACCAATGGAGGTCCCATTACGGACCCCTTTTTTGATATTTACCTGAAGTATGGATATTATTGTCCACAACATGTGTCACTGGTGCATGTGAAGATCTCAGACTGAACTGAGGACAGCATTTCCAGTTCCAACCTTTCTCAAAAGCTGATTTTATTATGTTATGTTATGTTGTGTTGTGTTGTGCTATGTTACATTGAGGTTATGTAAGATGTTGGTACATTCTATTGTGTGCATTTCTGGTCAGCTACCTACAGGAAAAGCATCAATAAGATTGAAGGAGTAGAGAGAACATTTACAAAAATGTTGATGGGGCTCGAGAAGCTAAGTTATAGGGAAAAGTTGAATAGGTTAGCACTTCAATCTCTGGTGCATAGGAGAATGAGAGGAGATTTGACAGACGTATACAAAATTATCAGGAGTATAGATGAGCTAAAGTCAGCAGCTTTTTTCCATTGAGGTTGGGTGAGACTAGAACTAGAGGTCTTAGAAGTCTAGGTTTAGAGTGAAAAGTGAAATATTGAAGGTGAACTTGAGGAGGAACTTCTTCACTCAGAGTATGGAATGGGCTGCCAGTGGAAGTGTTGGATATAGGTTCAATTACAACATTTTAAAGAAATTAAGATAGTGTATGGATGGGAGGAGTGGGGGGGGGGTCATGGGCCAGGTGCTGGCCAATGAGAATAGGAAGAATATTGTTTTGGCATCGACTAGATGGGCTGAAGTGTCTGTTTCTCTGCTGTGGTGCTCGATGACTCAATGACTCCATGACACTAGTCTGGAAATTGGATTGATTAGCCTTTTATTAATATACACAAAGTGCAATAATTGAAGTAATTCATGCTAACAAGTATTCCTGGTTGAAATTGGGGCCAATGAAAAGAAGGATTGGGCTGTTGTTTCTCTGGCTTCAGATACTCACCCAAAGTTGTCACGTTTCTCCCCTTAGCAACATAAATTGGGGCACAAAGCTACAATCTTACAGCCTCTACTGAACAGTCTCTGTAGGACTAAAAATACATTGTATTAATTTGTTGCTTTCATTAAACTTCAAAGTTCAAAATAAATTCATTATCAAAAGTACATATATGTCACTATATACCACCATGAGATTCACTTTTTTACGGGAAATCACAGTAAACACAAGAAACAAAATAGACTCAATGAAAGACTGCACCCAACTGGACAGACAGACAACCAATGTACAAAAAACAACAAACTGCGTGAATACGAAAGAGAAAAAAATAAATAGTAGCAATAATAATAAATAAATAAGCAATAAATATTAAGAACATGAGATGAAGAGTCTTTGAAAGTGGTTCCATAGATTGTGGGAAGTGATGGAGCAAGTGAAGTTGAGTGAAGTTATCCCCTCTGGTTCAAGGGCCTGATGGCTGAGGGATAATAATTGTTCCAAAACCTGGTGGCATGGATCCTGAGGCTCCTGTACTTTCTTCCTGATGGCAGCAGTGAGAGGAGAGCAGGGCCTGGATGGTGGGTGTGCTTGATGATGGATGCGACAGCGCTCCGAGTAGATATGCTCAGTGGTGGGAAGGGCTTTACCCGTGATGGACTGGGCCGTATCCATTACTTTTTAAAGACTTTTCCATTCAAGGACATTAGTGTTTCCATGCCAGGCGTATGATGCATACAGTAATTATATTCTCCACCACACATCTATAGAAGTTTGTCAAAGTTTAAATTTAAAGGGACAATCTACAGATATTGGGATATGAGCAAATTTACATGTCACTATGGCTTATTCAAATACGTCTAGTGCTCTAATGTGCATAGCAGTTGCAATAGTCAATATATATCTCAGTGGGTACACCACTTACAACCTGTCTAGCTGAGGTTGCTGGTTAAGTTGTATCGCAACATCAGTAAAATCAAGGAATTGTTTATGGACTTCAGAAGAGGGAAGTTGGGAGAATATACACCAGTCTTCATTCAAAGGTCAGCAGTGAAAAGAGTAAGCAACTTCAAGTTCCTAAGATTCAACATCTCTGAGGATCTATGCTGGGCCCAACACTGATGCAATCACAAAGAAGGCTATATTTCATTAGAAGTTTGAAGAGATTTGGTATGTCACCACAGACTCTATCAAGTTTCTACAGATGTATATTGGAGAGCATTCTGACTGGTTGTATCACCATCTAGTATGGAGGCACCAATGTACAGGAACAAAAGACCGTGTAGGAGGTTGTAGATTCCGCCAGCACCATGACGGGCAAAATCCTTTGATCAAGGACATCAAAGATAGTACCTCAAGAAGATGGCATCCGTCATAAAAGATCCTCACCGCCCAGAACATGTTCCCTTCTCATTACTATCAGCAGGAAGGAGATACAGGAGACAGAAGAAGCACACTCAATGTCTTGGGAACAGCCTCTTGCCCTCCACCCTCAGATTTCTGAACAGTCCATGATCTCATGAACACTACCTCACAATTCCTCCTTTCCACTACAGGTATGTATTTATTTGATTTCTTACTGTAACTTACAGTAATTCTTTAGGTCTTGATCTATACTGCTGCCACTATAACAACTTCCATGACCTATGTCAGTGATAATAATTCTGATTCTGAAACATGGATTTCAACACTGTGCCAGGAACACGTTGTGAATCCAAAGTAACATAGACAAATTGCTGGAGGAGCTTTGCAGTCAGGCAGCATCTATAGCTAGGAATAAAGAATTGACATTTCAGGCCAAGACCTTTCATCAGAACTGGAAAGGAAGGAGGAGGAAGCCACAATAAGAAGGTAGGGGTAGGGGAAGCAGTACAAGCTAGAAGGTGATAGGTGAAACCTGGTGAGGGGTAAGGTGAGGGGCTGGATGGGGGGGCTGAAGAAAGAGGCTTGGAGGTAATTGGTGGAAAAGGTAATGGGCTGAAGAAGAAATCTGACAGGAGAGTCGAGTAGATCATGGGGGAAAGAGAATGAGAAAGGGCCCAGAGGGAGGTGATAGGCAGGTGAGGAGAAGAGAAGTGGTAAGAGGGGAGGCAGAATTGAGAATGGAAAAGGAGAGAAGGGGAGGCAGAGAAATTACCTTAAGTTGCGAATCCAGCAGCGAGTCACTCCATTGCTGTTTGAGGTCACAAAGATGAGGTCACTGATGAGGGACCCTTTGGGTCATTGATACACAGAAGAGTCAAGGGGTTCAAAATTCACAGCTCTCTTAAAGACCATAAGGCCATCAGATATAGGAGCAGAATTAGGTCATTTGGCCCATCATATCTGCTCTGCAATTTCATCATAGCTAATCCATTTTCCCTTTCAGCCCCAATTTCCTGCCTTCTCTCTGTATCCCTTCATAACCTGACTAGTCAAGAATCTGTCAACCTCAGTCTTAAATACACCCAATGACCTGTCCTCCACAGCTGCCTGTGGCAAAGAATTCCACAGATTCACAATTTTCTAGCTAAGGAAGTACCTCCTCATCTCCATTCTAAAAGGACATCCTTCTATCCTGAGGCTGTCCCCTCTGGTCTTAGATTCCCACGCCGTAGGAACTATCCTCTCTGCATCCAGTCTACCAAGCCTTTTCAACTTCCAATAGGTTTAAATGAGGTCGCCCCTCATTCTTCTGAATTCAAGTGAGCAGAGGCACAGAGCCATCAATTACTCCTCATATGACATGCCTTTCAATCCTGGAATCATTTTTGTGAACCTCCTTTGAACCCTCTCCAATGTCAGCATGTCCTTTCTTAGATAAGGGGGCCAACACTGCTCACAATACTCCAAGTGAGGCCTCACCAGTGCTTTATAAAATCTCAACAACTTTTACGTTCTAGTCCTCTCGAAATGAATGCTAACATCACATTTGCCTTCCCCATCACCAACTCAACCTGCAAACTAGCCTTCAAGGAATCCTGCACAGGGACTTCCGAGTCCCTTTGCACCTCATATTTTTGTATTTTCTCTCTATTTAGAAAATAGTCTATGCTTTTATTCCTTCTACCAAAGTGAATGACCACACAGTTCCTGGCACTGTATTCCATCTGCCACTTCTTTTCCCATTCTCCTGATTTGTCTAAGTCCTTCTGTAGCCCCTCTGCTTCCTCAAAACTACCTACCCCCTCCCCCTGTCTTCATATTATCTGCAAAATTGGCCATAAAACCATCAATTCCATCATCCAAGTGGATGTGACAAGACAAGCAAATAGAGTGGTAAATAAGGCATATGGCAGACTTGAAAATGGATGCTGCATTGTGCTCTTTCCTATCCTCTAATCCAAGGAGGCCTGGGAGATCTCAGTCTTACAGAACCTCCCAACAGAATCCAAAGCATTATTTTACCACCCTAGATTAATAAATATATCTGAAGTATTCCTTTTAAGCATCACTGACCAGCTAATCTTACTTATGTCTGATCACCATGGTCATCCTGATTTCACCCACCCCCACCCCCACTTGCTGCAGCTTTCCCAACTTCTTTGTCTCTTTTTCAGTTTGCTGGAAGAGTTTTCAATGTGAAAGCAGGTACAAGAGGCTGAAGATGTTCAAATGGAATAGTTTTCCACCCACAGATAATGCCCAACTCAATGATTTCATCCAGCGGATTGTTTATCGCTCTTCCGTTTGACTGGTTCTTTTTCCACAGTTGCAGGCTGCTACAGAACATAAAGCAGTGCAGCACAGTACAGGCCCATTGGCCCACAGTTGTGCTGCCTCTATAACATAATCCAAGATCAATTTTACACTTCCCTCCCATAGAGCTCTCCAATTTTCTTTCATACATGTGCCCCCAAACACTTACAGTTATGCCTACTTGTATTAGTCATTTTCAACCTGGGAAAAAATCTCTGGCTGTCCACTCTGTATATGCTTCTTATTATCTTGTACTTCTCTATCAAATCACATCTCATCCGCTTTCCCTCCAAAGACAAAAACCCTGGTTCGCTCACCCTAAGGAGTATTTCCAGCATTTTCTGTTTCTTTTTAATTTATTCCAATTGTACTGATTAGAATTCAACGTAAAGAGATTTTCTGGGGTTAAGTTTAATATATTAGTATTTTTAAAAGAATGGTTAACAGATTCAAAACAGAATGTTTGGATAAATGGTTCCTTTTCTTAGAGGTTTATAGAGTTTCGGCATGTCATCTGAAATTCTGACAAGCTTCATTAGATGTGCAATTGAAAACATATTCATTGGGTGCATCGTGGCCTGGTATGGAAATGAAAAATCCAACTAAAAGTAGTGGATATGGACCAGTCCACCATAGCTAAAGCTCTCCTCACCATTGAGTACACACTCATAGAGCCCTGTTGCAGAAAAGCAACATCCATCATCAAGGGCCCCAACCATCCAGGCAAGCTGTCTTCTCACTGCTGCCATCAGGAAGGAAATACATGTAAGAGGTTTCTTCTTTTACGTTACTGTGTAGGCTAATAAAAATGGCTTCTTTGTTATGTTAACTGCTGAGAAAGTTCTCTTGCTAGCAGCTTGTTTGGGTTATAGAGAGAGTTGTATTCAGTTGCTAACCAATTGGGATAGATGTTATTCTTTCTTGTGTGTCCGTAAGCTACTATGATGCGCGGGTTTTTGGGTAGAAGGCGCGATGGAGAGAGAGAGAGTGGACGCGATGCTGTGAGCTGGCCGACAGGGCGGAACCCGAGCCGGAGTCCGAGGTCCAGTGTTTTCGGCGAGGAGAGGAGACGAAGACAGACTCGTGTGGAGCATCTGGTCGACCACCGTGGTTGGTCCCAGGTGGCGGGCCGAGGTGGTCAGAGGGGATCGAATGGTGAAAAGAGGATTGTTACCAGAGCTCTAACTGTTTGTGCACGAAGAGATTGAACTTTGATAAGTTTGGCACCTTTTACTTTCCTTTTATATTTTATCTCTATTAATTATGTAGTTCCAGTAATATCTATAAATTGTAATATTTAATCGTATATGGCATATTGTCTGTTACTTGGTGGGGTGGGGTACATCACACAGCATCCTCACAAACCTAATTACCCAGTTTGGCGGGGCCGAAGGCTGCTCCCCCCAGACGAAAGCGAGTTGAACGAGCCTGAGGCCTACCTGGGGGCTAGATACAGGATGTACACCATCAGTTATTGTCCCTCAGCCATCATGCTCTTGAACCAGAGGCTCAACCATAGTCTTCCCATCACTGAACTGTTGCCACAACCTATGGACTCACTTTCAAGGACTCTTTATCTCACGTTCTCAATATTTATTGCTTATTTATTTAGGATTATTTTGTTTTGTGTATTTGCACAGCTTGTTGTCTTGTTTGTCCAAATCAAACGCTGGAGGAACTCAACAGGTCAGGCAGCGTAGCATTGATGGGAAAGATGAAGCAGCCGATGTTTCGGGCCAAGACCCTTCACCAGGACAGGAAAGAAAGGAGAAGCCAGAGTAGGAAGATGGGAGAGAGGAGGATGAAGTGAAAGGTGATAGATGATAGGTGAAACTGGGAAAGGGGGAGGGTGTGAAGTAAAAAGCAGGAAATTTGATTGGTAAAATAGGTAAAGGGCTGGAGAATGAGGAATCTGATACGAGAGAACAGAAGGCCATGGAAGAAAGAGAAGGGGGAGGAGCACCAGAAGGAGGTGATGGGCAGGCAAGGAGATACGGTGAGAGAGGGAAAAGGGGATGGGGAATGGTGAAGGATGGGGGGTGGGGGATTACCAGAAGTTTGAGAAATCGATGTTCATGCCATCAGGTTGGAGGCTACTCAGACAGAATATAAGGTGTTGCTCCTCCAACCTGAGTCTGGCCGCACTGTGGCAGTAAAAGAAGCCATTGACTGACATGCTGGAATGGGAATGGGAAGTAGGATTGTAGTGGGTGGCCACTGGGAGATCCCACTTTTTCTGATGGATAGAGCATAGGTGCTTGACAAAGCAGTCTTTCTATCTACATCAGGTCTCACCAATGTACAGGAGGCCACACCAGGACCTCCAGGTACAGTAGATGACCTCAACGTACTCAGAGGAGAAGTGTCGCCTCACCAGGAAGAACTATTTTTGGCCCTGAGTGGTAGTGAGAGAGGAGGTGTAGGGGCAGGTGTGGCACTAATTCCGCTTGCCAGGATAAGTACCAGGAGGGAGATCAGTGGGAAGGGATGAATGGATAAGGACGATTAGGGAGCAGACCTAGCGGAAAGTGGAATGTGGAGGGCAGGAAAAGATGTGCTTGGTCATGGGATCCTGTTGGAGATGACAGAAGTTACAGAAAATTCAGAGAACTACGTGCTGGATGCAGAGGCGAGTGGGGTGGTAGGTGAGGACAACAGGAAACCTACCCCGGGTGTGGTGGGGTGAAGACGGATGTGCACGAAATGGAAGAGATCAGGATGATAGTGGAGGAAGGGAAGCTCCTTTCTTTGAAGAAAGAGGAATCTTAGTAGTTCTGCAATTTAAAAAATCATCTTGAGAGCAGATGCAGTGGAGATGGAGTAACTGAGAGAAGAGGATGTCAGTTTTTACAAGTAACAGATTTGGAAGAAGATAATCCAGGTAGTGTACTGTTTGTCCATCCTGTTTGGTATGGTCTTGCATTGATTTTATTGTGTTTCTATTATTAACTGTGAATGTCCGATAGCATTACACTAACACTACAGCAAATGTTGACTC
The DNA here is from genome assembly GCF_963921235.1 of Mobula hypostoma. Classification (NCBI taxonomy): domain Eukaryota; kingdom Metazoa; phylum Chordata; class Chondrichthyes; order Myliobatiformes; family Myliobatidae; genus Mobula; species Mobula hypostoma. Next base: position 6,341,601 of record NC_086111.1, on the reverse strand, counting down.
CCTTTATCTTTTCACAGGAGTTGCCTGGCCTGAAGAGTTTTCTTAGTGTTTGCTGCTTTTACCTCAAATCCAATGATTCACTTAGATAGCAATAAAGTATTAATCTCATTCTGAATTTATGTAATGATAACAACTCAAAAGCATTTTTGAGGTTTAATGCAGCATTATACACGCAGTCACCACTTTATTAGGCACCTCCTGTAGCTAATGAAGTGGTCTCTGAGTGTATGTTCATGGTCTACTGCTGTAGCCCACCCACTTCAAGGATTGACGTGCTTTGCATTCAGAGAAACTCTTCTGCCTACCACTATTGTAATGTGTGGTTATTTGAGTTCCTATTGCCTTTCTGACAGCTTGAACCAGTCTGGCTATTCTCCTCTGACTTTTCTCATTAACAAGGATGCTTCCCCCACAGAACTGCTGCTTTCTAGATGTTTTTTGATTTTGCACCATTCTTTATAAACTCTAGAGCCTGTTGTCTGTCTGTGAAAACCCTAGCAGGTCAGCAGTTTCCGAGATATTGTCCCCCACTTTTCGAACGTTCGCTTTACGAAAGACCTACATTAGTTCCCTGTTTTCGCTAACAGAAAGTGTTTTCACTGTTACGAAGAAAGGCAGCGTGCGAAAAAATAAGCACGCGCCCCGAGCAGCCGCTCTCATAGAAACCATAGAAAAACTACAGCACAGAAACAGGCCTTTTGGCCCTTCTTGGCTGTGCCGAACCATTTTCTGCCAGTCCCACTGACCTGCACACGGTCCATATCCCTCCATACACCTCCCATCCATGTATCTGTCCAATTTATTCTTAAGTGTTCAAAAAGAACCCGCATTTACCACCGCGTCTGGCAGCTCATTCCATACTCCCACCACTCTCTGTGTGAAGAAGCCCCCCCAATGTTCCCTTTAAACTTTTCCCCCCTCACCCTTAACCCATGTCCTCTGGTTTTTTCTCCCCTTGCCTCAGTGGAAAAAGCCTGCTTGCATTCACTCTATCTATACCCATCATAATTTTATATACCCCTATCAAATCTCCCCTCATTCTTCTACGCTCCAGGGAATAAAGTCCTAACCTATTCAACCTTTCTCTGTAACTGAGTTTCTCAAGTCCTGGCAACATCCTTGTAAACCTTCTCTGCACTCTTTCAACCTTATTTATATCCTTCCTGTAATTTGGTGACCAAAACTGAACACAATACTCCAGATTCGGCCTCACCAATGCCTTATACAACCTCATCATAACATTCCAGCTCTTATACTCAATACTTTGATTAATAAAGGCCAATGTACCAAAAGCCCGGATTCGGAACGGCATTCTTGCCGGCATTGCTTAAACACGTGCCTGTGAGCATCCGTTTGCAAGATAAGTTCTAAGATATCGGAAAAGCCTAAAAGAGCTCGTAGGGGTGTTACACTTAGCGTAAAACTAGACATAATTAAGCATTTCGATAGTGGTGAATGAAGTAAGGACAAAGTGAGTTTGGCTTGTGGAAGCTGACGAAGATGATGTTGAAGAGGTTTTGGCATCCCATGACCAAGAACTGATAGATGAAGAGCTGATGCAATTGGAAGAGGAAAGGATAACAATCAAAACCAAATTCAGTAGCGAAAGTGAAGTCATCCAGGAACTGAATGCGAAGCAACTACGTGAGATTTTCGCTGTAATGATAAAGTACGACTTTAATTTTGAAAGGGTACATTGGTTTAGGGCATATCATCAGTGTGTTCGGCAAGCTGTCTTCCCGATTCCCGTAAGTGATACTACACTGTACATACATTATTTCTACTTTATATAGGCTGTGTATTTTTACGTGTTATTTGGTATGATTTGGCAGCTTCCTAGCTTAAAGGTTACTGGAGAGAGTGTTTTTGCCGAGAGCGCTTGCGTGAGATTTTCACTACGGAGAACAGTGCAGTAATGATTGTGGAAGAGTATTTCTACTTTTTATAGGCTGTGTATTTATCATATCATTCCTGCTTTTACTATATGTTACTGTTATTTTAGGTTTAATGTGTTATTTGTCATGATTTGGTAGGTTATTTTTGGGTCTGCGAACACTCACAAAATTTTCCTATATAAATAAATGGTAATTGCTTCTTCACTTTACGACATTCTGGCTTACAAACCGTTTCATAGAAACACTCTACCTTCGGATGGCTGGGGAAACCTGTACTCAAACTACCCTGTGTGGCATGAACTATCATTCCATGGTCAAAGCCACTTAGATCATACAGCATTTCTTCCACACTCTGAACAGCTGAACCTCTTGGTCATGTTTGCATGCTTTTATGCATTGAGTTGCTGTCACGTGATTGGTTGGTTAGACATTGGTAATAACTAGCATGTCAACAAGTGTATCTAATAAAGTAGAACGATCTTAAACGAATGCAGCATTTTCCTGCTTAAAGCAGAATAATAAATTGGTTAGTGGGTCAAATTCCATTTGAGTGGATACACAAAAGTTCAGGGGTGTGATTCTTGCTTAGGGTTAGAATTGAGGTCTGATCATCCTCCAGGACCATGGCAGGATCTTGCACACTGGGTGTCACGACCATATTCATAGAGTCATGGAGTCACAGATTCATGCTGCTCCGGAGCCGAACCTTCAGCCTATCCCATCCATGCTGACCGGATCCCCATCTAGGATAATACCATTTGCTTGCATTAGGCACTTACCCCTCTGAACTCTGCTCCCTTTACAGTGGACTCTGGTTAATAGAATCACATCCGGACCAGTTAAGCAGTTGCTCCAACTAGCTGAAGTTTCATGGAAATAGTTAAAAATGTATAAAAAAGACAAACTACCATTTAACTGAGTAGCAAATTACGTACTTAAGTGAAATACAATACAAGTTAAAACACTATCAATACTACTACAGTGTCATAAGGAGGTGGCTGGGGGATGAACCCAAGTGCAAGACACAGACACTGAAGTACTAGGGACAGGACTAGGATACAGGGTGAGGGCTAGGACATGGACACGAAAACCAGGAACCCGGAACAGGACTGGACAAGAGAGCTAGGAGCCCCGGCTTGGACTCCAAACCAGAGACTGGACAAGGACCCAGACTGGACCCCAGAACTAGGCAAGGACGTGACTTGGCTGGCAGGCAGGATGAGGCTGGAGTCTTCAGACTTGAGGCGAGGCTTGAAACCAGAGACTTGACTAGAGGTTGGAGGCCAGAGACTTGAGACCAGAGGCTGGAGACTAGAGGCTTGAGGCTTGGGGTCTTGAAGCTTGGCTTGGGGCGAGGCTTGGCTAGAGACTTGGGGCTCAGCTCGGCTAGAGACTTGGGACGAGGCTCGGCTAGAGACTTGAGGCGAGACCTTGGCTAGAGGCTTGGGGTCTTGAAGCTCCTCCTGGGCAGAGCACGGTACTCCTGGGCAAGGCACGGTACTCCTGTGCAGGGCGCGGATCTCCACCCGACGGAGGCAAGGAACAGGAAGGGACAGAACCAACCGCAGGGTAACGGCAATACGGCCTGGCTTACCCGACGGAGGCAAGGGACAGGAAGGGAGCTAGGTTCAGAGTGGCTCCAAGAGAAGACTTCAGGCAAGACGAGGCGAGAGTTACCAGCAAGACAAGGCAAGGCTTCAAGCAATGCAAGGCGAGACAAGAACTTCAGGCGAGGCGAGAGTTACCGGCAAGACAAGGCAGGGCTTCAGGCGAGAAAACAGAAGGCAGGGGAAGGGATACAAGGAGTAAGGACAAGAACAAGCCAGCAGCCACGCCCTGGTCTCTAGAGGTATTTATGCAGCCAGCCGCAACGAGAATCAGCTGCCCCAATTAGCGCTCAACAGGATCAGAAACAGGGTAGACAGGAAAACCTGGAGCAAGGGTCGACGGACCGGAATGCGGACTTCACAGACCGGCCATGACAGTACCCCACCCCACTACGGGAGTCTCCAGGTGACCAAACAGGCTATCCAGACTATGGATGACCCGGGCGGGTGGGAGGGTATTTAACAGAAGGGAACCCCAGGTGGCAAGAGGAAAATGACAGTGTCTATGTTGCTGGGTCCATGGTTGGCTGGTTTGTTCTGTCATAAGGAGGTGGCTGGGGGATGAACCCAAGTGCAAGACACAGACACTGAAGTACTAGGGACAGAACTAGGATACAGGGTGAAGGCTAGGACATGGACACGAAAACTGGGAACCCGGATCAGGACTAGACAAGGGATCTAGGGGCCAGGGCTTGGACTCTGAGCCAGAGACTGGACAAGAACCCAGAACCTGGGTCTTGCCTCTGGCTCGGACCCCAGAACTAGGCAAGGATGTGACTTGGCTGGCAGGCAGGACGAGGCTGGAGTCTTCAGACTTGAGGCGAAGCTGGAGACCAGAGACTTGAGGCGAGGCTTGAGACCAGAGACTTGAGGCCAAAGAATTGAGGCGAGGCTTGAGACCAGAGACTTGAGACTAGAGGCTTGAGGCTTGGGATCTTGAAGCTTGGCTTGGGGCAAGGCTTGGCTAGGGACTTGAGGCGAGACTTGACTAGAGGCTTGGGGTCTTGAAGCTCCTCCTGGGCAGGGCGCAGTACTCCTAGGCAGGGCGCGGTACTCCTGGGCAGGGCGCGGATCACCTGGGCAGGGCGCGGATCTGCACCCGACAGAGGCAAGAGACAGCAAGGGACAGGACCCACTGCAGGGTAATGGCAATCTGGCCTGGCTTACCCGACGGAGGCAAGGGAGAGGAAGGGACAGGACCCACTGCAGGGTAATGGCAATCTGACCTGGCTTATCCAATGGAGGCAAGGGACAGGAAGGGACAGAACCAACCGCAGGGTAACGGCAATCTGGCCTGGCTTACCCGACAGAAGCAAGGGACAGGAAAGGGGGTTAGGTTCAGGGTGGCTCCAAGACAAGACTTCAGGCGAGACGAGGCGAGAGTTACCAGCAAGACAAGGCAAGGCTTCAGGCAATGCAAGGCGAGACAAGAACTTCAGGCGAGGCGAGAGTTACCAGCAAGACAAGGCAAGGCTTCAGGCGAGGAAACAGAAAGCAGGGGAAGGGATACAAGGAGTAAGTATAAGAACAATCCAGCAGCCATGCCCTGGTCTCTGGAGGTATTTATGCAGCCAGCCCCAACGAGCATCAGCTGCCCCAATTAGAGCTCAACAGGATCAGAAACAGGGTAGACAGGAAAACCTGGAGCAAGGGTTGATGGACTGGACCGTGAACTGGAATGCGGACTTCACGGACCGGACCATGACATACAGTGCTATAAAACTGTGTGTTAGTTCCTAATCGTTGTTGATGGAGGAATTCATCCAGTGTACACTGCTATATTCATTTGATTAACCATAAGTAGACAAAATCAGCACAGACACCTGATGAAAATGATGGACTGCCTTCATATAATGCTTTTTATTATTGCATCCTCCAAATCTTTATTTTCATTGTAACATCCAAGATAATTGGCGATACCTCAAATTCTTCGTAGTTTCTAACGTTGAAATAGTGAATCGATTCATTTTCACTTTTGGCTTTTTCTGACATGTGCAAGCCTGAATGCTCGAAACACCAGTGAGCAAAGCTGTTCTGAGCAGTGTTACTGCTTATTTCTGGGCAATCATCAGTAACAAAACTCATTGATTTTTGAACACAAGTGCGCACAACTAATGCTATTTTAAAACTATTCACTCTAAGCATGGTGTAGAGTCCAACAGCCACACAAGCACATACTACTGGACGCTATTTAGAAACTGTTCAGCAACAGTCTCCTGCCCCAATTAAGCAGCACAGTGTCCCAAATAAACAAAGGGAATCCTGGCTATTTTATCCTTTAGTTTTTGTTATTTGTAAGTTGTTCTTTATAAGTTTTTCAACTTTTTTTGGATACTGTTATTGTTTCTGCCTCAACCTTTTCCTCTGGAGGCTCATTCCATATACATACCACCCTCTGTACGAGTCCTGATGAAGGGTTTTGGCCCAAAGCGTCAATTATTTATTCCTCTCCATAAGATGCTGCCTGCCCTATCATATTCCTCCAGCATCTTGTGTGCATTACTCTGTATAAAAAGTTCCCATTAAATCTTTTCCCTCCTACCTTAAACCTATGCCCTCTAGTTCTGCATGCATTCTCCCAAACTCACGTTCTTATCCCTCATTTACCTACACCCTAAGGGATAAAGTCCAAGCCTGCCCAACCTCCTCCAAGTATATTATGAACAACCAGAAAATGCATGCAGCATAACACCATCAGATTCATTTCTGTGAGCAATGGATTGCAAACAACCTCCTTGCTTTCCTGTTTCTATCTTTACCTCTTACCATGATCTCAGCCTTCCATCTTGCTCTTACTTCCTCCCAAGCTTTATTTCTATCACTGTTACACACATCTATCAAGCTGATAAATAAGGGAGTTGTGTGATCTGTAGTTAATATCTGTTGCCTACCTGATAACTTATATTACTTTTCAAAGAAAGGCACTGTATAAGAAGTGCTTTGGAATATCTCTGAGACTGCTAAAAGGTCAATAGCTGAATACTTTGTCAGAGGGTGGTGCGTACCAGTGCTGGTTGTAGACGCAGAATCATTAGGGGAATTTAAGAATGCCTTAGATAGGCACGTGGATGTAGAAAAAATGGATGGCCATGCGGGAGGGAAAGGTTAAATTGATCTTAGAGTAGGTTAAAATGTCAGCACAACATTATGGGCTGAAGATCTCGTACTGTGCTGAAATGTTCTGTGTTCTATATTTATTCTCTGGTGAAAGTACACAGAATTCTTTGGAGATCAATCAATTAATCATTTATAATATGTTCCAATAACCTTACTGTTCCCAAGTTTCAATTCGTATGAAACCATGATACCTTTGAAAAAACTAAAATTTGAGGACAGGTAGAGAGGGGTGGCAGTGTCGGTATTGTCCTGATCTGTTCTCAAAAACATTATAAAAGCATTAAAAATGATAATGTTTGCTCTGTTGCTGCCTACTAGAACAAGGACAATCCTTCGCTGGTAGAATTGTCAGCATGGAATCAATTGGAAGCATTTAAATAAGATGCATGGTCCATTGCACATTCTATTTGCAATATTCCAGTTCAAGTAAAGTGAATGTGATAATAGAAAACTCATGTCTATCACAGGACTACTCATGTGAAGACCAAAAATTAATTAGCAGCCTTTAATTTATAGTTTTTTTATAAATCAGGTTATTTCTGTACTATCTTCAGCAAGCTTCATCCTGTATCGATAAAAGCAGAGGCTGTCAAGTCAGTCAAAACACTTTGAAGGCCAATCTGTTCTGCCAGCTCTTTAAATCTATGATGGATGTTTGTAATCTGCTGGAATGTGCTTTACAGATGAGGTCTGGCAGGTGTCTGTGCTCACTGCTCAACAAACCCATATGTTTATGTTTGTTAGTATTCTGCTGTGTAACTAGGGCTACCATCTCAACTGGTGAGCTGTGCAGTCAAACAGCATGTGAATGTCAAAGATCAGCAATTTACCATTCCTGGTCACACCTAAAAAGAAGCCAGCGTGACAAATTGTTAATCTGAAGATCAAGAGGAACAAACTCATTATTCTAATCATTGAATCACAGTCACTGCAAGGTAAACAAGGACAGCCTGCTGGGCCTTGGATTAATGACAAACTCCGAGTCAAATGCTTGCGGCATCAGTATCAGTCACGTAATCTAGCCGGACATTTATGCAAGAATGAGAGAGTTGGTGAGAGGGAGTTGCATTGTAGTGAGAGAGCAGTGTATTGTAGTGAGAGAGAGCAGTGCATTGCAGTGAGAGAGAGCAGTGCATCGCAGTGAGAGAGAGCAGTGCATCGCAGTGAGAGAGAGCAGTGCATCGCAGTGAGAGAGAGCAGTGCATTGCAGTGAGAGAGAGCAGTGCATCGTAGTGACAGAGGGCAGTGCATTGCAGTGAGAGAGAACAGAGCATTGTAGTGAGAGAGAGCAGTGCATTGCAGTGAGAGAGAGCAGTGCATCGCAGTGAGAGAGAGCAGTGCATCGCAGTGAGAGAGAGCAGTGCATTGCAGTGAGAGAGAGCAGTGCATCGCAGTGAGAGAGGGCAGTGCATCGCAGTGAGAGAGAGCAGTGCATCGTAGTGACAGAGGGCAGTGCATTGCAGTGAGAGAGAGCAGTGCATCGCAGTGAGAGAGAGCAGTGCATTGCAGTGAGAGAGAGCAGAGCATTGCAGTGAGAGAGAGCAGTGTATTGCAGTGAGAGAGAACAGAGTAAGAGAGCAGTGCATTGCAGTGAGAGAGAACAGAGCATTGCAGTGAGAGAGAGCAGTGCATTGCAGTGAGAGAGAGCAGTGTATTGCAGTGAGAGAGAGCAGTGCATTGCAGTGAGAGAGAACAGAGCATTGCAGTGAGAGAGAGCAGTGCATTGCAGTGAGAGAGAGCAGTGCATTGCAGTGAGAGAGAGCAGTGCATTGCAGTAAGAGAGAACAGAGCATTGCAGTGAGAGAGAACAGTGCATCGTAGTGACAGAGGGCAGTGCATTGTAGTGAGAGAGAGCAGTGCATTGTAGTGAGAGAGAGCAGTGCATTGCAGTGAGAGAGGGCAGTGCATTGCAGTGAGAGAGAACAGAGCATTGCAGTGAGAGAGAGCAGTGCATTGCAGTGAGAGAGAGCAGAGCATTGCAGTGAGAGAGAGAGCAGTGCATTGCAGTGAGAGAGAGCGGAGCATTGCAGTGAGAGAGAGCAGTGCATTGAAGTGAGAGAGAGCAGTGCATTGCAGTGAGAGAGAGCGGAGCATTGCAGTGAGAGAGAACAGAGCATTGCAGTGAGAGAGAGCAGAGCATTGCAGTGAGAGAGAGCAGTGCATTGCAGTGAGAGAGAGCAGAGCATTGTAGTGAGAGAGAGCAGTGTATTGTAGTGAGAGAGAGCGGAGCATTGCAGTGAGAGAGAGCAGTGCATCGTAGTGACAGAGGGCAGTGCATTGCAGTGAGAGAGAACAGAGCATTGCAGTGAGAGAGAGAGCAGTGTATTGCAGTGAGAGAGAACAGAGTAAGAGAGCAGTGCATTGCAGTGAGAGAGAACAGAGCATTGCAGTGAGAGAGAGCAGTGCATTGCAGTGAGAGAGAGCAGTGTATTGCAGTGAGAGAGAGCAGTGCATTGCAGTGAGAGAGAACAGAGCATTGCAGTGAGAGAGAGCAGTGCATTGCAGTGAGAGAGAGCAGTGCATTGCAGTGAGAGAGAGCAGTGCATTGCAGTAAGAGAGAACAGAGCATTGCAGTGAGAGAGAGCAGTGCATCGTAGTGACAGAGGGCAGTGCATTGTAGTGAGAGAGAGCAGTGCATTGTAGTGAGAGAGAGCAGTGCATTGCAGTGAGAGAGGGCAGTGCATTGCAGTGAGAGAGAACAGAGCATTGCAGTGAGAGAGAGCAGTGCATTGCAGTGAGAGAGAGCAGAGCATTGCAGTGAGAGAGAGAGCAGTGCATTGCAGTGAGAGAGAGCGGAGCATTGCAGTGAGAGAGAGCAGTGCATTGAAGTGAGAGAGAGCAGTGCATTGCAGTGAGAGAGAGCGGAGCATTGCAGTGAGAGAGAACAGAGCATTGCAGTGAGAGAGAGCAGAGCATTGCAGTGAGAGAGAGCAGTGCATTGCAGTGAGAGAGAGCAGAGCATTGTAGTGAGAGAGAGCAGTGTATTGTAGTGAGAGAGAGCAGTGTATTGTAGTGAGAGAGAGCAGAGCATTGTAGCGAGAGAGAGCAGAGCATTGTAGTGACAGAGAGCAGTGTATTGTAGTGAGGGAGAGAGCAGTGTATTGTAGTGAGAGAGAACAGCGTATTGTAGTGAGAGAGCAGTGCATTGTAGTGAGAGAGAGCAGTGTATTGTAGTGAGAGAGAGCAGTGTATTGCAGTGAGAGAGAGCAGAGCATTGCAGTGAGAGAGAGCAGAGCATTGTAGTGAGAGAGAGCAGTGTATTGTAGTGAGAGAGAACAGCGTATTGTAGTGAGAAAGCAGTGCATTGTAGTGAGAGAGAGCTGCATTGTTGTAATTTTTAAATTTATTCATATTTTATTTGTTTGGGGATACAGCATGGAATTGGCCCTTCCGGCCCTTCGAGCTACACCACCCAGCAAACCTGACAACCCCCAATTTAACCCTAATTTCACTTCGGAGGAATTTACAATGACCAATTAACCGACTAACTGGTACATCTTTGGTCTGTTGGAGGAAAGTGGAGAACCCGGTGAAAGCTCACACATTCCGCAGGGAGGATGTACAGACTCCTTACAGAGCACACTCAGATTGAACTCCGAGCCCCGACATCCGGAGCTGTAAAAGTGTCGAGATAATTGCTAAGTGACTGTGACTACGGCACCCAGCCAGTTGAGGTCCCGCTGCAGCTACGATAACCTTCCTCGCTTTCCACTTCTCTCCAAAATTTGGTGTCATCTGCCAACTTACTGATCTAGTTTACCACGTTATCATCCAGATTAATGATGTACAGCAGATGACACACAACAATGGACCCAGACGCAAATAAATCGCGCAGACAACAACAGAAAATAATGATAAATAGTAACAAAAAAGAAGCGCCCAGAACTAGAACTGGGGAATGTCATAAACCTGAATCAGACCCTAAATCTACAATCTACGTTGATTCAACCTTGCTCCGGCACCATCTGCCGACAGCATCGAGGGAAAAAGAGATTCCCTCGGGAGCAGAGAGCAAGACACTGACTGACACACACAGACACCACCTCAGCAGCAGCAAGCAAGAAGATGGCACGGCACTAAACACTCGCTCGCCCTCTGCTCCCACCTTGATGATTTCAATCTCCCTCAGCGCTTTAATCGGCGGGAAATGGAGTCAATCATGGGCTCGCCTCCCGCCTCCTGGCCTGCATACCACCCACTTTGGTCGCAGCCTCACGGACAGAATTGAATTGAATTGACTTTACTTCTTACAGCTTTCACATAAATGAGCAGTAAAAATCTTTGCATTATGCCTCCGTCCAAATGTGCAATCATAGTAATTTATAATAAATACAACAGTCAATGTAACATAGAAATACACTCAAATCAGTGTGAGTTAATCAGTCTGATGGCCTGGTGGAAGAAGCTGTCCCGGAGCCTGATGGTCCTGGCTTTTATGCTGTGGTACCGTTTTCCAGATGGTAGCAGTTGGAATAGATTGGGGATGGGGTGACTCAGGTCTCCAATGAGTCCTTTTCACACAGCTGTCCTTGTAAATGTCCTGAATCATGGGAAGTTCACAACTACAGATGCGCTGGGCTGTCCGCACCACTCTCTGCAGAGTCCTGCGATTCAGGGAGGTACAGTTCCCATTCCAGGCAGTGATGCAGCCAATCCCTACAGAAAGTTCTTAGGACTTGGGGGCCAATACCAAACTTCTTCAACCATCTGAGGTGAAAGAGGTGCTGTTGTGCCTTTTTCACCACACAGCTGGTGTGTACAGACCACGTGAGATCTTCGGTGATGTGGGTGCCGAGAAACTTAAAGCTGTTTACCCTCTCAACTCCAGATTTATTGAAGTCAATAGGGGTTAGCCCGTCTCCATTCCTCCTGTAATCCACAACCAACTCCTTTGTTTTTGCAACGTTGAGGGAGAGGTTGTTTTCTTGACGCCACTGTGTCAAAGAGATGACTTCTTCTCTGTAGGCCACCTCGTTATTGTTTGAGATAAGGCCAATCAATGTACTGTCATCGGCAAATTTAATTAGCAGGTTGGAGCTGTGGGTGGCGTCACAGTCATGAGTATACAGGGAGTACAGGAGGGGGCTTAGTACACAGCCCTGTGGCCGAGAGTCTGAGGGGCAGAGGTGAGGGAGCCCACTCTTACCACCTGCCGGCAATCTGACAGGAGCTTGCTGCACAAGGCAGGGTGAAGGCCGAGGTCTCTGAGCTTCCTGTTGAGCCTGGATGGAATTATGGTGTTGAATGATGAACTGCAGTCCAAGAACAGCATTCTCACGGAGTAGCCTTTTTCTCCAGATGTGTAACGACGGTAAGTAGAGCAGTGTCGTCTGTCGATCGGTTGTGTCGGTAGGTGAATTGTAGGGGGTCCAGGGGGTCCAGTGTGGGTGGTAGAATGCTGTGGGTGTAGGCCTTGACCAGCCTCTCAAAGCATTTGCTTATTATTGATAAACTAGGTAAAGGTGTTCAAAAGAGCAAAAGGTAACACAATGCTACAACAGTCGTCCCACATCTCTAGAGATCTGAGCTCGATATCAAAGTCAGAATCAGGTTTAATATCACTGACATATGTCAGGAAGTATCTTGTTTGGCAGCAGCAGTCCAGTGCAATGCATAAAAACAAACTGTAATACATGATAAGAAATATATATTAAAAATAATGAAATAAGAAGTGCAAGTAGAGAGCAGAAGTAGTGAGGTAGTGTTCATAGATTCAGAAACCTGATGGCGGAGGGAAAGAAGCTCTTCCCAAAATACTGAGTCTAGCCGCCTGGGAGTCTGAGAGCTTGCACAGATTTGATGGGCTGAATGGGTTCTTCCTATGTGGTAGGAGAATATGAAGTAAGAGAGGAAATTCACTGTAAGGTCCACAGCTTTTCAACTATTCACACCATCTTTTCTGACCATTTAGGTATCCCTGAGCTCAATCTATCCACCACTGGTGTGGTCCCTTCAGCTGCCTGCACCCGTACTGAAATCTCTCCACCTCTCAGTCTCAGGAGCTAGGAAGGGAGTTGAGAAAAAGGACCGCAAAGGTAGTAATCTCGGGATTACTGCCTGTGCCACGCGACAGTGAGAGTAGGAACGCGATGAGGTGGAGGATAAATGCGTGGCTGAGGGATTGGAGCAGGGGGCAGGGATTCAAGTTTTTGGATCATTGGGACCTCTTTTGGCGCAGGCGTGACCTGTACAAAAAGGATGGGTTACCCTTGAATCCTAGGTGGACCAATATCCTGGCAGGGAGATTAGCGAGGGCTACTGAGGTGACTTTAAACTAGAATGGTTGGGGGGTGGGAATCAAATTAAAGAGGCTAGGCGAGAGGAGGTTAGTTCACAACAGGGGGATGGGAACCAGTGCAGAGAGACAGAGGGGTGTAAAGTGAGGGTAGAAGCAAAAAGTACTAAGGAGAAGAGTAAAAGTGGCAGGCCGACAAATCCAGGGCAAGCATTAAAAAGGGCCACTTTTCAACATAATTGTATAAGGGCTAAGAGAGTTGTAAAAGAGCGCCTGAAGGCTTTATGTGTCAATGCAAGGAGCATTCGTAATAAGGTGGATGAATTGAAAGTGCAGATTGTTATTAATGATTATGATATAGTTGGGATCACAGAGACATGGCTCCAGGGTGACCAGGGATGAGAGCTCAACGTTCAGGGATATTCAATATTCAGGAGGGATAGACGTGAAGGAAGGGGAGGTGGGGTGGCGTTGCTGGTTAAAGAAGAGATTAACGCAATAGAAAGGAAGGACATAAGCTGGGAAGATGTGGAATCGATATGGGTAGAGCTGCGTAACACTAAGGGGCAGAAGACGCTGGTGGGAGTTGTGTACAGGCCACCTAACAGTAGTAGTGAGGTCGGAGATGGTATTAAACAGGAAATTAGAAATGTATGCAATAAAGGAACAGCAGTTATAATGGGTGACTTCAATCTACATGTAGACTGGGTGAACCAAATTGGTAAAGGTGCTGAGGAAGAGGATTTCTTGGAATGTATGCGGGATGGTTTTTTGAACCAACATGTCGAGGAACCAACTAGAGAGCAGGCTATTCTGGACTGGGTTTTGAGTAATGAGGAAGGGTTAATTAGCGATCTTGTCGTGGGAGGCCCCTTGGGTAAGAGTGACCATAATATGGTGGAATTCTTCATTAATATGGAGAGTGAGATAGTTAATTCAGAAACAAAGGTTCTGAACTTAAAGAGGGGTAACTTTGAAGGTATGAGACGTGAATTAGCTAAGATAGACTGGCAAATGACACTTAAAGGATTGACGGTGGATATGCAATGGCAAGCATTTAAAGGTTGCATGGATGAACTACAACAATTGTTCATCCCAGTTTGGCAAAAGAATAAATCAAGGAAGGTAGTGCACCCGTGGCTGACAAGAGAAATTAGGGATAGTATCAATTCCAAAGAAGTAGCATACAAATTAGCCAGAGAAAGTGGCTCACCTGAGGACTGGGAGAAATTCAGAGTTCAGCAGAGGAGGACAAAGGGCTTAATTAGGAAGGGGAAAAAAGATTATGAGAGAAAACTGGCGGGGAACATAAAAACGGACTGTATTTATAGATATGTAAAAAGGAAAAGACTGGTAAAGACAAATGTAGGTCCCCTGCAGACAGAAACAGGTGAATTGATTATGGGGAGCAAGGACATGGCAGACCAATTGAATAATTACTTTGGTTCTGTCTTCACTAAGGAGGACATAAATAATCTTCCAGAAATAGTAAGGGACAGAGGGTCCAGTGAGATGGAGGAACTGAGTGAAATACATGTTAGTAGGGACGTGGTGTTAGGTAAATTGAAGGGATTGAAGGCAGATAAATCCCCAGGGCCAGATGGTCTGCATCCCAGAGTGCTTAAGGAATTAGCCCAAGAAATAGTGGATGCATTAGTGATAATTTTTCAAAACTCGTTAGATTCTGGACTAGTTCCTGAGGATTGGAGGGTGGCTAATGTAACCCCACTTTTTAAAAAAGGAGGGAGAGAGAAACCGGGGAATTATAGACCGGTTAGCCTAACGTCGGTGGTGGGGAAACTGCTGGAGTCAGTTATCAAGGATGTGATAACAGCACATTTGGAAAGCGGTGAAATGATCGGACAAAGTCAGCATGGATTTGTGAAAGGAAAATCATGTCTGACGAATCTCATAGAATTTTTTGAGGATGTAACTAGTAGAGTGGATAGGGGAGAACCAGTGGATGTGGTATATTTGGATTTTCAAAAGGCTTTTGACAAGGTCCCACACAGGAGATTAGTGTGCAAACTTAAAGCACACGGTATTGGGGGTAAGGTATTGGTGTGGGTGGAGAATTGGTTAGCAGACAGGAAGCAAAGAGTGGGAATAAACAGGACCTTTTCAGAATGGCAGGCGGTGACTAGTGGGGTACCGCAAGGCTCAGTGCTGGGACCCCAGTTGTTTACAATATATATTAATGACTTGGATGAGGGAATTAAATGCAGCATCTCCAAGTTTGCGGATGACACGAAGCTGGGTGGCAGTGTTAGCAGTGAGGAGGATGCTAAGAGGATGCAGGGTGACTTGGATAGGTTGGGTGAGTGGGCAAATTCATGGCAGATGCAATTTAATGCGGATAAATGTGAAGTTATCCACTTTGGTGGCAAAAATAGGAAAACAGATTATTATCTGAATGGTGGCCGATTAGGAAAAGGGGAGGTGCAACGAGACCTGGGTGTCATTATACACCAGTCATTGAAAGTGGGCATGCAGGTACAGCAGGCGGTGAAAAAGGCGAATGGTATGCTGGCATTTATAGCGAGAGGATTCGAGTACAGGAGCAGGGAGGTACTACTGCAGTTGTGCAAGGCCTTGGTGAGACCACACCTGGAGTATTGTGTGCAGTTTTGGTCCCCTAACCTGAGGAAAGACATCTTTGCCATAGAGGGAGTACAAAGAAAGTTCACCAGATTGATTCCTGGGATGGCAGGACTTTCATATGAAGAAAGACTGGATGAACTGGGCTTGTACTCGCTGGAATTTAGAAGATTGAGGGAGGATCTGATTGAAACGTATAAGATCCTAAAGGGATTGGACAGGCTAGATGCAGGAAGATTGTTCCCAATGTTGGGGAAGTCCAGAACGAGGGGTCACAGTTTGAGGATAGAGGGGAAGCCTTTTAGGACCGAGATTAGGAAAAACTTCTTCACACAGAGAGTGGTGAATCTGTGGAATTCTCTGCCACAGGAAACTGTTGAGGCCAGTTCATTGGCTATATTTAAGAGGGAGTTAGACATGGCCCTTGTGGCTACAGGGGTCAGGGGGTATGGAGGGAAGGCTGGTGCAGGGTTCTGAGTTGGATGATCAGCCATGATCATAATAAATGGCGGTGCAGGCTCGAAGGGCCGAATGGCCTACTCCTGCACCTATTTTCTATGTTTCTATGTTTCTATGTTTCCCTCAAGGCACTCCCTAACACCCATATCGACTTGCTGCAGTTGTTGCTCAGACCAAGCCTCAGAATAGGAAGAAATGTGATATAAGTGATTTTGATCATAGAGTGATTGTTGGTGTCAGATGAGTGGTTTGAGTATCTCAGAAACTGTGATTTTCACAAAAAATAGTATCTAGTGTTAACAGAGAATGGTGCAAAAACAAAAAAAGTATCCAGTGAGCGGCAGTTCTGGGGGTGAGAAAGCCTTGATAAAAACAAAGGTCAAAGGAGAATGGCCAGACTGGTTCAAGCTGACAGGAAGGTGACAGTAACTCAAATAACCACACGTTACCACAGGAATGTGCAGAAGAGCATCTCTGAACACACAATAAGTTGAACATTGAAGTGGATGGACTACAGCAACAGAAGATCATGAACACACACTTAGTGGCCACTTTATTAGGTACGGTGTCATGGTCTGGTCCATGAAATACACATTCTGGTTCATGGTCCGGTCCACGTTCCTTATTCCAGGTTTTCCGGTTTTCCCCAGTTTCTGTTGAGGCAGCTGATTCTCGTTTGGGCTGGCTTCATAAATATCTTCAGGATTCAACCTCTGGCTGCTGGATTGTTCCAGTCAATACCCCCTCCCCTCCCCCCTCCCTTCCCCCTCCTCCCCCTTCCTCCTCCCTCCTCCCTCCTCCCTCCTCCCTCCTCCCTCCTCCCTCCCCTTCCTCCTCCCCCTCCTCCTCCCGTCCCCCTTCCTCCTCTCCCTTCCTCCTCTCCTTTCCTCCTCCCCCTTCCTCCTCCCCCCTTTCCTCCTTCACCCTTTCCTCCTCCCTCCCCTGAAGCCTTGTCTTGCCTGCACCACCGTCAAGTTTAATCACTGGCGCAAGATAAGAAACTGTATCATTGTTTTGAACTGTCTCTGTGTCCATGCCTTCGCTAGGTAGGTCTGGCCGTCTGCCACTGCCTTGTGTTGGGAACCATCTTGTCATATCCTGCATTCTGTGTAATGAGTCCCGGCCCTACGTCCTATTTCCAAGGAGGGGTCCCGGCTCTGTGTTCCATGTTCCTGTCTCTCCCTCGACCAGGGCTCTGCGTTCCTGTCTCTCTCTCTCAACCAAGGCTCTGCATTCTGTGCTCATGTCCTCCCCAAATCTTTGAAGTGTGGTCTTTGTCCAAGCCCAGGCTCCTAGTTTCAAGTTCCCAGTCCAAGTCCAAGCCCAGGCCCGGTGTCCTTGTCTCGTCCAGGGCCTGTGTAATGTCCATTGTCCTTTCTTCCCCACTTCCCTTGCTTCCTTGTCACGCCTAGTCCTGTTCCTAGAGCTTCAGTGTCTGTGCCTTACATTTGGGTCCGCTCCCAGCGCCCCCCTTGTGACATACAGAGGGTCTCTGATACAGTGGCCACTGCATGTGTAGCTTCTGAATGAGCAGACAGACAACTACGTATCCAGTACTGAGGAACTGGCACAAACTGACTGGCCTGAATGCCCCTCTTTGTCCTGTTTGATTCTATTTGTTTCCTTTCATAAGAAGAAACAGAAAAGCTATAATGCTGGTGTCAACTAAATAAATAATGTGTTCTCATTTGTATGATGCCTCTCCAGATGGCCCTCAGTATTTTATAGCCAATGAGGTAGCTATAAAAATGTGTTAACAAGTATAAATGTAGCAGCCAATTCCTGCAAAGTAAAGTACCACAAACAGATACCCAATTTTAATTGAAATGAGAGAGGAGTAATTATTGACGGATACATCAGGAATAATTATCCTACTCTTCTTTAGAATAATACCTTTTATTCTCTCTACATCCATTTGAGAGATGCCTTCCCTGAAATGTCATCCCAAATGTCTGTGCAGCTTTAATACCACAGTTCTGTCTCTGTCTCTGTCAGCTTTAATACCACACTTCTGTCTCTGCGCTGGGGTTTGAATCCTCAGATTTATGACTCAGGAGTGGGAGTGCTTCCAGCCAAGGGAAGGACTTTTTTGGATGGAATGGGAAGCCGGGACTCAGTAGGGAGTGAACAGGACTGAGACTGACATTCTTTTTTGCATATCCAGACTGTGCCAAAGGAAGTTGTGACAGACAGCATGCATCTTAGAGAATGTGTGAATCAACACATGAGAAAATGCGAAGTTCAGAGGATTTCCATGCTTCAGTAAGAACAGATTGGGGCTGGTAGGAGTTTCCCCAACATAATCTGTGCTGCCTGCTGGCTGCTCCTGCAGAGTGTTGCTTGCCTGTGTTACTTCTGTTGCCTGGGAACTGGCAGCTAAAGTAGGCACACTAGGTGAAGATTGTATTGTTGAACCCTGGCACTGAAGTGTCTTGATAAGCCTCTCATTGCCATCCCAGCCTGAAAGATATTTATATTCTGCACACGGTCTTAATAGATTTATTGCATCAGTGGAATTCAGCATGCACTGATTCCTGATGAAGCCAAAATGCCCTTTGTGATTCATAGGAATTGTTGTCAATTGCACAAGGACGGCTGATGTCAGATCCCGGTCTTCCTGGAGGAAATGATTAACAGTATATATATATGTGTGTGTGTACGTATACATACACACACATATATACAAATACATACATACACATATGTGTGTGTGTGTGTGTGTGTGTATATATATATAGTATGTGCCTAAGACAGTGCTGCTTTTGTTTACCTCTACGTGTTCCATGGATCACTCAAACAGGTGACAACTCCAGTCCTATGCCAAGTATCACCAGCAGCCAATTCCAAGAGATGCAATTGACATTCTGCAATCATTCCAGTCACGTTTCTTGCCTTCCTGGGATGAAAGACACTGGAAGGGTATCTTCCCCTTTTTATCTAAAGGCAAAGCTGAGATTGTATTTCACAGCATGTGAATACATATAGTTAGGGTGCCTAAGACTTTGGCACAACACCATAGTAATTTTATGTATTGCACTGTACCGCTGCCACAAAAGAAAAACAGATTTCATGACATATGAGAGTGATGATAAACCTGATTCTAATCTGGGTCTCTATTGTGGACTGAGAGTGGGAAGGGGGCAGGGAGAGGGGAATCATGGTTGGGAAAAAGGGAAGGGAGAGGGGAGGGAGTGGGAAGCGCCAGAGAGGCATTTTGTAATGATCAATAAACCAGTTCTGCCAAATCAAATGACCTTGCCTGGTGTTTCGGGGATAGGTATGTCTGAACCCACATCATCCCCACCCCTGGCACTCCTGGCTCCACCCTTGCCATTCCCAACATCCTTTGCTCCTTCCAGATTTACAAACTCGCTCTACACTGCAGGTTGACAGATACAGTACAGTGCAAAAGTCTGGCACGTATATAAAGCTAGGGTACTGTATGTGGCTTAGCACGGTCTGTGATGGTCCATATCAGAATCAGGTTTATCATCACTCACATACATCATGAAAATTTGTTTTTTTGCAGCAGCAGCAATATTGTGCAATACATAAAATTACCCTTTCTTAATTGTCCGTGGGTAGTGGCAACCACTGACAAGTCAATAATTTATTGCCCATCTCTTGTGCTTTTAGAGAAAATAGGAATAAGCAGCAAAGATCTCTGATGAATCCTTTGTGTGCAGCCCTGAAGGAAATCTTCAAATATTCCCGTCTAGGATTACCACAACTGAAATCCACTGTTACAGATAGGTACCTCAGTAAGTGACATCGTTTCGAAACATTTTTAAAAGTCTATCGATCTTTAAAATTGGCAGACTCTGGTCTGCAGACCACCCTGGTAGCGAGTGCAGTTTACTTTTAAGAAAATGAGGGTGTCAGGGTGAGCTGCAGGTAAAACTGAAAATAAATTCCTACCATACTCCTGACTAACGTACAGTCTCTGGAAATTAAAACTGAAAGCTTCAGAACAGGATTGCTGTACCAAAGGGACATCAAGAACTCCTTTGTACTTTGCTTCACAGAGACATGACTCATCCCCAGTATTCCAACAAAGTGCTTCAGCTCAAGGACTTCACCTTCACTGCATGGACTGAACAACAGTGCCAGGCAAAGTCAGAGGTGGCGGTGTTTGATCTTTGATTGGTGCAGGCATGGTGGTCCTATCTCAGTCCTGCTCTCCCCGATCTGGAGCACTTAACCCTCAAGCGTTGTCCATTCTAACTGCTGAGGGAGCTTTCTGCCATCATCTTGGTTGCAGTGTACCTTCCACCTATGGTGCAATGTCAGGATGGCACTGGAGGAACTGGTCAATAGTCATGAGACAGTACACTTCCTGATCATTGCAGGGGACTTTCACCGGGCCAGCTTGAAGTTTCCAACCAACTACCACCAAAATGTCACCTGTGGGACCAGCAGAGCCAATACACTTGACCACTATTACACCACCATCGAGAACACTTTCCATGCCATCTCACAACCGCACCTTGATAAATCCAATTCCCTGCCTGTATTTCTACTCTTGGCATACAGGAGGAGATTGAGGACTGCAGCACCAGCAAGGGTATGGTCAAGGGAGGAGGGGGAGGAGGACTGTTTTGAATCTTTGGGCTGGACATGTTGAGGGATTCATCTTCTGATCTGAATGAATATACCACAGTTTTTATTGACCTCATCAAGACTGTGTGGATGAATGTGTGTTTTCAAGAACATACCTGATATACCCAAACCAGAAGCCATGGATGAACCAGGAGATTCGCAGCCTGCTGAGGGCTAGATCTGTAACATTTAAAATCAAAGCTTTACAAAAAGTCAAGTTAAGATCCAAGGAAAGCTATCTCAAGAGTGAAAAAGCAACTCAGAGTGAAGTTAGAGATGAAATCGGATGTATGTTGGCTATAGCAGGGTTTGTAGGCCATTACTTCCTACAAAGTGAAACCTAACATCATGAATGCCATGATGCTTCACTCCCAGATGAGCTGAACACCATTCATGCTCATTTTAAAAGAATGAAGTTATACCTGTATGAATCCCTGCAGCATCTGGCAACCCTGTGGTATCTGTTTCAGTGGCCAACATCAGATTATCTTTCAAGAAGGTGAACCCTTGCACAACATCAGCTATGCCAGCAGTTATATTTCATTAGGAGTTTGATAAAATTTGGTATGTCACCAAAGACTAGCAAATATCTACAGATGTATGGTGGAAAACATTCTGATTGGTTCCATCACCATCTGGTACAGGGGTGCCACTGCACAGGGTCTGAAAAAGCTGCAAAAAGTTCTAAGCTCAGCAATCTCCAACATGGGCGCTGGACTTCACACCATCAAGGACATCTTCAAAAGGTGATGCCTTAAGAAGGTATCATTAAGGACCCTCACTATTCAGGACATGCCCTCTTCTTATTATTACCATGAATGAGGAGGTACAGGAGCTTGAAGATCCACACTCAACATTATAAGAACAGCTTCTTCCCCTCTGCCATCAGGTTTATGAATGGCCCATGAACCCATGAACATTACCTCATTATTTTGCCCTCTTTTCACTATTTTTATAGATATATTCTTTTTGTAATTTAGAGTAATGTTTACGTATTCCCTCAAAACAAATTTCATGACATATTTCAATGATAATAGACCTGATTCTGATTCTGATTCTGAAAATATGCCTAAAGCATTGTCGAGCAAGGAATTCCAGGATTTGGATCCAGAGTCACCTTTCATTCCTGACCTAAGGCCCCTAGTTCTAGTCTCACCCAACCCAACCTATTGTATTTACCCTATCTATACCCCTCATAATTTTTTATACCTCTATCAAATCTCCTCTCATTCTCCTCTGCTCCAAGGAATAAGGTGCTAACCTATTTCCCCATAATTCAACTCCTCAAGTCCCGGCAACATCCTTGTAAATTTTCTCTGCTCTCTTCCAATCATATTGATACATTTCCTGTAGGTAGGTGAACAGAGCTGTACACGATACTCCAAATCTGGCCTTAGCAGTGTCTTATACACCTTCAACACAACACCACAACCCCTGTACTCAATACTCATGTTTAAAAAGCTGCCATAATATGGAGCAACAAAAAACAAACTACCAGGGGAACTCAGCAGGTGAAGCAGCAGCTGTGGAGGCAGCTGTGGAGACAGGACCCTTCATTAGTTGTCAAGGGGAGATAACCAGTTGAAAGAGGTGAGCAGAAGGGGTGAGGCAGGGGCTGGCAGGTGATAGGTGGAACTAGGTGAGGAGGGAGACGATGGGTGTATAGAGCCGGGTTTGGGAGGGGGTGCTGGATTTGAGAGACAGAGACTGGTGGGTGATAGGGACAGATAAATGACAAGCAGGAATGGGGCAGATGTTGCCAGGTGGGGAAAGGCTTGAATGTGATAAGTGCAGACCCAAGAGGATGCAGAGGCTGGGTCAATGAGCGAGGGATAGTAGACACAAGAGTTTAACTGAGTAATACACAGAAACTGCTGGAGGAACTCAGCAAGTCAAACAGAATCTATGGAGGGGAATAAACAGTTGATGTTTCAGGCTGAGAGCCTTCATCAGGACTGGAAAGGCTGGAAAGAGAGGAGGCAGAAGCAAGAATAAGAGTTGAAGGGTGTGGGGAAGGAGTAAAGTTAGCGGCTGATAGGTGAAGCTAGGTGAGGGGGAGGTGTGTTGGGGAGGGGGGATGATGCAAGAAGCTAGGAGGTGATAGGTGAATAGGCTGAAGAAGAAGGAATCTGATAGGAGAGGGCATGGAAGGGATGAGAGGGGAAGCAGAATGGGAAATTGAGAAAAGAGAAGGGGGAGAGGGGATAAATTAAGAGTCTGTAGGTAGATGGAAACAGGTGGGGGAGGTGATCAAAGCCTGGGTAATGTGGTCTGTACTATTGGGCTGTAGACTATGTAGGCAGGATATGAGATGTTGTTCTCGTTCATGTTGGCCTCACTTTGGGGTGGAGAAAATTGAGAATAGATAGGTCAGTGTGGGAATGGGAAAGGGATTTCAAATGGTACACATCTGGGAGTTCAAGATGGCCATCGCAGACAGAGCATGGGTGTTCTGTAAAATAGTTGCGTAGCCTACGCTTGGCTTCACTAAAATAGAGAACACAATTAGAACACCAAATGTAGAAGACAAAGTCGGAGGAGGTGTAGTGAATCTTTGTATTAGTGTTGGTATTGGTTTATTATTGTCATATGTATCAAAATACAGTCAAAAGCTTACACAGATCAAATCATCACACAGTGCAGTCAGCCTGAAGTAGAACCATAATAACGCAGAATAAAGTGTAAAAACGACTGAAAAAGTGCAGAGCAGATAAATGATAAAGCCAAGATCTCAATGAGATAGATAGTGAGGCCAACAATTCACCTTATTGTACAAGAGTTCTGTTCTGGAATCTGATAACAGTGAGATAAAAGCTGTCCTTGAGTGTGGTGGTATGAATTTATATGTTCTGCATGTTAGGAGAGGCAAAACGAGAACATGTCTGGGCTGGGTGGGGTCTTTGATTATGCTGACTGCTATACTGAGGCAGCGAGGAGTACAGATAGAGTCCATGGAGGAGAGGCAGGTATGCAGAGCGGTGTAAACAACTCACTGCAGTCTCTTGCAGTTACATACAGAGCAGTAGCCATCACAACCTATTATGCATCCAGACAATTTGCATGCTTTCTATGATAAACTTATAAAGATCGGTTAGAGTTTCTTCAACCTCCTGAGAAGTTGTTGGTGAGCTTTCTCAGCTGAGACTGGAAATGAATTTGATACTGGCTGTCAAACAAAAATCTGTAATATACTTCAGGACATTGTACCTCAAAGTACATTTATTATCAAAGTACGTAGACAGAATATAGCTATGAGATTTGTCCTCCTGCAGGCAGTTGCAAAACAAAGAAACACCATGAACCCATTCAAGAAAACATCAAATACCCAAAGCACGATAAAAAAGAACAAAATGAGCAAATGGCAAAAAGGAGCGAACTACACATAGAACGTCACACATCAAACCCTCCGGTCCAGGAGTATTCCGTTCAGTTCAGTGCCACGGCACTGGCCAATGCAGGACGCAGGGCCAATCTTAATAATTGCACTCACATGCTGAATCCAGGCGAGGTCCTCTGAAATGATAACACAAAGGAATTTAAAGTTGCTGAGCTTCTCCACTTCTGATGAGAACTGGCTCATAGACTCTGGAAGTTAATAATCAGCACCCTGGTCCTGCTGATACTGAGTAAGAGGTTGTTGTTATGGCACCACTCAGCCAGGTTTTCAATCTCCCTCCTATAAGCTGATTCATTACCACCTTTGATGTGGCCTACGACAGTGGTGTCAATCTCATGCAGCTTAGTAGTAGAATCATATTTGAAAGAAGATTAAGTAAAAGAAGTAAGAGAAGTAATTTCATGAACTGTCAGCAAGATATCGCCATTGGTCGCGTTGTTTGCTGCACCATCTTAATACCTAAAGGTAAGAAATTTGCACGGAGGTGAAAAAAGACCTGGGAAACAGCACTGACTAGAGTGCATTTAACAACTTAATTGGTCAAATGGATTCATTCTGTTCCCTAGAGTTTTACAACTCTGTGACTCCTACTTTTTACATTTAAGCAATCTCTTGCTTTAGGTGGGAGGACTTTTAAAAGCCTTGCCTGGAGATTGATTCAAGGGGAATAATGGGCCACCCAGGATCCCACCAAAATGTATTTTATCAGTATATAGCCAGGATAGACAAAGGTGAGTCAGTGGTTGTTTACTTGGATTTTCAGAAGGTCTTTGACAAGGTGCTGCACAAGAGGCTGCTGAAGAAGATGAAAGCCCATGGAATAATAGAAAAGATACTAGCATGTCAGCAGATTGGCTGTCTGGCAGGAGGTAAAGAGTGGGAATAAAGGGGGCCTTTTCTGGTTGGCTGAAGGTGACTATGTGGGGTATGGCAAGGATCAGTGTTGGGAATGCTTCTTTTCACATTGAAAAGTATGACAGTGATCTGGATAACGGAAATGATGGCTTTGTGGCCAAGTCTGCAGATGATACAAAGATTGGAGGAGGGAGTGGCAATGCTGAGGAAGCAGGGAGTCTGCAGAAGGACGGACTGATTTGGAGAATGAACAAAGAAATGGGAGATGGAATACAGCGTAGGGAAGTGTATGGTCATGCAATTTGGTAAAGGGAATAAAGGTATAGACTATTTTCTAAATGGGCAGCATATTCAGAAATCAGAGGTGCAAAATAACTTCGGACCCCTCCTCATCCCTAAAGGATAATTTCAAAGTTCAAACTAAATTTATTATCAAAGTACATATATATCGTCATAGTCATAGTCATACTTTATTGATCCTGAGGGAAATTGGTTTTCGCTACAGTTACACCATAAATAATTAAATAGTAATAAAACCATAAATAATTAAATAGTAATATGTAAATTATGCCAGGAATTAAGTCCAGGACCAGCCTATTGGCTCAGGGTGTCTGACCCTCCAAGGGAGGAGTTGTAAAGTTTGATGGCCACAGGCAGGAATGACTTCCTATGACGCTCTGTGTTGCATCTCGGTGGAATGAGTCTCTGGCTGAATGTACTCCTGTGTCCAGCCAGTCCATTATGTAGTGGATGAGAGATATTGTCCAAGATGGCATGCAACTTGGACAGCATCCTCTTCTCAGACACCACCATCAGAGAGTCCAGTTCCATCCCCACAACATCACTGGCCTTACAAATGAGTTTGTTGATTCTGTTGGTGTCTGCTACCCTCAGCCTGCTGCCCCAGCACACAACAGCAAACATGATAGCAGTGACCACCACAGACTCGTAGAACATCCTCAGCATCGTCCGACAGATGTTAAAGAACCTCAGTCTCCTCAGGAAATAGAGACGGCTCTGACCCTTCTTGTAGACAGCCTCAGTGTTCTTTGACCAGTCCAGTTTATTGTCAATTCGTATCCCCAGGTATTTGTAATCCTCCACCATGTCCATGCTGACCCCCTGGATGGAAACAGGGGTCACTGGTGCCTTAGCTCTCCTCAGGTCTACCACCAGCTCCTTAGTCTTTTTCACATTAAGCTGCAGATAATTCTGCTCACACCATGTGACAAAGTTTCCCACCATAGCCCTGTACTCAGCCTCATCTCCCTTGCGGATGCATCTAACTATGGCAGAGTCATCAGAAAACTTCTGAAGATGACAAGACTCTGTGCAGTAGTTGAAGTCCGAGGTGTAAATGGTGAAGAGAAAGGGAGACAAGACAGTTCCCTGTGGAGCCCCAGTGCTGCTGATCACTCTGTCGGGCACACAGTGTTGCAAGCACACGTACTGTGGTCTGCCAGTCAGGTAATCAAGAATCCATGACACCAGGAAAGCATCCACCTGCATCGCTGTCAGCTTCTCTCCCAGCAGAGCAGGGCGGATGGTGTTGAACGCACTGGAGAAGTCAAAAAACATGACCCTCACAGTGCTCGCTGGCTTGTCCAGGTGGGCGTAGACACGGTTCAGCAGGTTAACGATGGCATCCTCAACTCCTAGTCGGGGCTGGTAGGTGAACTGGAGGGGATCTAAGTGTGGCCTGACCATAGGCCGGAGCAGCTCCAGAACAAGTCTCTGCAGGGTCATACAACCCTCAGATTTGTTTTTTTTTGCAAGCGTACTCAGTAAACCCAAGAACCATAATAGAATCAATGAAAGACTGCACCCAATAGTACAAACAACCAATGTGCAAAACACAACAACTATGCAAATACAAAAGAAAAAAAAAATCCCAATAATAAATAAATAAGCAATAAATATCAAGACGAAGAGTCCTTGAAAGTGAGTCCATAAGTTGTGGGAATGTTTCAATGAAGGGGTTAAGTGAAGTCTAGTCATTATCCCCACCGGGGGAGTAGATTTAGGACAGAGATGAGGAGGAACTACTTTTCCCAGAGAGTGGTGAATCAGTGGAATTCTCTGCCCAACGAAGCAGTGGAGGCAACTTCAGTAAATATATTTAAGAAGAAGTTAGATAGATTTTTGCATAGCAGGGGAATTACAGGTTATGAGGAAAAGGCAGGCAGGTGGAGATGAGCCCATAGTCAGATCAGCCATAATCTTATTGAATAGCAGAGCAGACTCAACAAGCCAGATGACCTACTCCTGCTCCTGTTTCTTATGTTCTTATTGTTCAAGAGCCTGATGGCTGAGGAGTAATAATTGTGCCTGAAACTAGTGGTGTCAGTCCTGAGGCTCCTGTACCTTCTTCCTGATGGCAGCAGTGAGAAAAGAGCATGGGCTAGATGGCGGGGGCCTTGATAATGGATGCTGCTTTCCAGTGACAGCACTCCATGTAGCTGTGCTCAATGTTTGGGAGGGCTTTACCCAAGATGGACTGGGGCGTAACCACTACTTTTTGTAGGAATTTCCATTCAAGGGCATTGGTGTTTCCATACCAGGTTGTAATGCAACCAGTCAATGTGCTCTCCACCACACATCTATAGAAGTTTGCTAAAGTTTTAGATGTCATGCTGAATCTTTGCAATCCTCTCAGGAAGTAGAGGTGCTGCCATGCTTTCTTCATTATGGCACTTACATGCTGGACCCAAGACAGATCCTCTAAAATGATAACACCAAAGAATTGAAAGTTGTTGATCTCTCAGTGAAGACTGGCTGATGGACCTATGGTTTCATGCTGTTGAAGTTACTTGACACTGAATGAGAGGCTGTTGTTGTGCCACTTCCCACACAGGTTTTCAGTCTCCCTCCTGTATGCTAATTCATCGCCACCTTTGATTTGGCAAATGACCGTGGCATTAAAGCTGTGCTTATCCTCACACTGATAAATATAAACCAAATAGAGCAGGGGTCTGTGCACATGACCTTGTGGTGCAACTGTGCTAATGGAGATTGTAGAGGAGATGTTGTTGCAAATCCAATCTGATTGTAGTCTGCAAGTGAGGAAATCGAGGATCCAATTGCACAGGGGGGTTTTGAGGCCAAGGTCTTGAAGCTTATTGATTCGTTTTGAAGGG
The DNA here is from genome assembly GCF_963921235.1 of Mobula hypostoma. Classification (NCBI taxonomy): domain Eukaryota; kingdom Metazoa; phylum Chordata; class Chondrichthyes; order Myliobatiformes; family Myliobatidae; genus Mobula; species Mobula hypostoma. The sequence continues at coordinate 6,313,702 of NC_086111.1, read as the reverse complement.
ATGATGGTATTAAATGCAGAGTTGTAGTCAATAAAGAGTATCCTGATGTACGGATCTTTGATGTCCAGATATTCCAGGGCTGAGCGAAGAGCCAATGAAATGGCATCTGCTACGTATCTGTTATGTCAATAGGCAAATTGGAATGGGTCCAAGTCTCTTCTCAGGCAGGGGTTGATATGTTTCATCACCAGCTTCTCAAAGCACTTCATCACAGTGGATGAAAGTGCTACTGGATGATAGTCGTTGAGGCAGGTTACTACGTTCTTCCTAGGCACCAGTGTAACTGAAGCCTGCTTGAAGCAGTTGGGTACCTCAGACTGTCGAAGCAAGAGGTTAAAGATATTGGTGAACACTCCATACAGATGATCCGCACAGATTTTTGTACTTGGTTAGGTACCCCATCTGGCCGTCCTGAAGCATTGCTCCCATATTGGCCTCATAGACCGAAATTACAGGGTTAGCATGGATTGTGGGAGTAAGCAAAGGTGTGTCCATGTTTTGATGGTCAAAATGAGCATTAAAGGCATAGAGCTCATCTGGAAGTGAGCGACAAGACAGGAAAATGGGGTTGAGAGGGAAAATAAGTTAGCCATGATTGAAAGGTAGAACAGAGAAGATGGACTGAATAGGCTATTTCTACTCCTATGTCTTATGGTCTTGTGATCTAAACTATCTTTCAGGAAAGAAATGTATCTGATAAGGTGTCCAGTTTGTCTGAAAACACCATTCAAAGTGTGCAAGAGATTATACCTGGCAAATAATAAGATTTTATTGAATCACACCAAATTCTCCCCATTTTGGGTGGGTTGTTAAAAGATGTGTGTGTGTGTGTGTGTGTGTGTGTGTCTGTGTGTGTGTGTGGGGGGTAAGGGGGAGAGAGGTGTTATGAGGAAAGCTGAAACCAGGCAGATTGCATTTCCAGCCTAGGTAATGTGCAAAAGAAATTCATTACTAAACAGCTCAATAGAGAACAAAAGGCTGGCATTCTCAAGTAATAAAGGTCTGTTCAAAGCAAACGCCTGAGTTTTACCTGGCAGATGATAAGGTTTAACCACCACCCATTGTTAGCGTTCCCCACACTGGGGGAAATTGCTGCCTGCTGAAATATCTGAAAAATATAATAAAATCTCTGCGTCATTACCGGTAAATAATCATTTGAAGAGACCCATTGGGATTCACATACGGTGAATAAAATTCCCAATATTTTCCTGGATGGAGATATTCAAAATATTTATCAGTGTAAGTGGATATTGATAGGAATTTTCAAATAGTAGATTCCCACTAGCTTATGCTAGTAATTTCCTCTATCATCTAAGCATTACTGATCCACCCAATTTCAAAAATTTTATCAAGAGATACTTTACCTGTTCAAATACCAGCGATCCTAACATAAAATTGCTTTTACTAATAATTGACAATATGTCTTTGTACAAGAATCTCCTTTGTTATAGAAGCATACATGCTCCAATATCTTTTCCTGATTTGTCATTTCTTTATTTCCCTCTCCCTATGTCCTTTCCTCAGCTGTTTGTCTCATCTTGGGATGTATGATATTCCCCGATGGCTGGGACTCGGAAGCTGTGAGACGCATGTGCGGAGACAAAACAGGGAAATACACGCTGGGGAACTGTTCCGTGCGCTGGGCCTACATCCTGGCCATTATTGGAATCCTGGACGCACTAATCCTCTCCTTCCTGGCCTTTGTACTTGGGAACCGGCAGAATGAACTCCTTCAGGATGATCTCAAGGTCGAGAACAAAGGTGGGTCAAAATTTCTACATTCAAATCTAAAACTGGTGTTTTATGTCTCCAAAACTGGCAGGCATTACACCAGAGTTCAGAGTGCAGGACATGCAAATCAAGCCCAAAACAAGTGGCACCCACAAATTCAGATCATAGACTGATGCTGTAGATTTACTGTATATGGCACTTAGCCCTGAGTTCTCCTGCTAAACTTGCATTAACAGCAACACAGTTGTTCATTATCTAGTGTGAATGTCATCGTGTCACAAATATCAACAGCAGCACACCTGCCAACCCCAGAAATGCGTCAAGAGGGTGGAAGCTTACTGGAAGTGCAAGGTGTTGCCAACTCTCTGCTTTGTCACAGACCCCTCTGTTTATACAGTCTGACGTCACTGATCAAAGCAGTGTACGATTTATTCTTAAAATCAAATGGCAGGTATTCATACAAGAGCGGGAATGTCATCTTTGTAGTGAGACTGGACTGGGTGATTTGCTACATCAACCATTTGCACTGCACTCCCAGAAACAAAACACTCCTTTCTCCCAATATTGAAAGGGCAACAGTACAAACCATACAATTAAACATGTCAGGGAGTAATTTCCAGGCTGCTCTTTCATCTCAACTCCAGCAATGATTTAAACAGTTCAGGATGCTCCTGTGATTAGTGAGACAATCTAATGCCATGAATTAGATGGCCCAATAGATACTCACACTATGTAATGTCCAACAATTATGCAAGATTCTAAAACCATCCATTTGATTACAGCCTGTGATTAATTATTTGAACTTCCTAAATGAACTGCAGCCACAACTATCTCCAGATATCCATTAGTCTTTAATATAAATCATTGAAATTCCTTGTTTTAGATCACAGATATGTATTTTACTCCCAGATATCTATTACCCTTTCATAGAAATCATAATAATTCCATACTTCAGGTGACAAACAGGAAGTTTACTCCCAGGTATCCATTATTCCTTTATATAAACTACCCAAATCCAAGGTGAAAAGATACAGTCTTGGCATTTATTGGGTGTTTTATATGTGTAAAAAAAAAAGAATCCACAAATTGTAGTTGACTTCATTATCCATTACTTGTCCGATTGTTTTCCCTGGCACTGGTTATTGCTCTGCTGGAGAGTGAAGCCAGTCTTCACTCCCACAGAACAAATTGCTTTGAGATCTACTGAATGTAGGAGTAGACCATAGTAATGAGCTGGGGACATGATGAGCAACCAATGATGCTTGTAACTACAACTGATGAATAATGATTACTGTGTGTCTAAAGTGCACTGGCCATGATAACACAATGAATTTGAACATCTGACATTCACCTGAGAATCTTCCTACTGCTACTTTAGTGAGAATTGGCCTCTTTTAAATGATTAGATTAATGTCTGCACTAAAATATTGGAGAGAGGAGTTTCAAAGAAATGAGGTACTCTCTTCCTGCGTTCAAATGCTGTAATATCAAGGCCATTGTGCATTCAAAGTTCAATGTTCAAAGTAAATTTGTTATCAAACTACGTTTATGTTACCATATACTATCCTGAGATTCATTTTCTTGTGGAAATTCAGAGTAGAGCAAAGAAATACAATGGAATCAAAGGAAAACTCACACACAGAATGACAAGCAACCAATGTGCAAAAAACAACACACAATGCAAATAAAAACGTAATAATAAAATATAAGTAAATAAATAATATTGAGAACATGAGTTGCACAGTTCTTGAAAGTAAGTCCACAAGTTGTGGAACCAGTTCAGTGCCCAGGTGAGTGAAGTTATCCACACTGGTTCAGGATTCCAATGGTTGAAGGGGATTAACTGTTCCTGACCCTCCTTGTGGGGGACCTAAGGCTTTCGTACCTCCTTCCTGATGGCAGCAGCAAAAAGGAAAGAGAATCTGTTTGAAATGCCCTCTAAAGGGATTTTTGCCATGGAATTTTAGCAAACTTTCAGAAAAGTAATACATTTTGTCCACTCTGACCCCTTGTGAAATGCACTGCCACTTTTTACCACATTCTGTGTTCAAGGAATACAGGACGCTGGAAATTCTGGTTTAAATAATTCTCACAGTTGAGAGTAATGATGGCCTGGTGATGCAAGCATGATGCGGCATTCAACTGTGGGTCAGTTTGGGGTTTAAATTCAAAGTGAAGGTTGGATCGGGGAATTGGAGAAGGGTAAGATTAAGGCATCAGTCAGCTGGAGACAGACTAGAGTCTCCTTTGGAGTCAGATGATAAATTGAGTTGGGGAGACAAGTCAGGAGGAGCATGTGAGAAATCAAAATTCATTGTATACTCCCTTGAGATTCATTTTCTTGCAGGTATTCACAGTAGAACAAAGAAATGCAATAGAATCAGTGAAAAAATACACACAAACAAGACAGACAGCTAATATAGAAAAAGAGACAAATTGTGTAGACAAACTGAACATGAGTTGCAGAGTCCTTGAAAGTGAGTTCATAGTTTGTGGAATCAGTTTGGTGTTGACATGAGTGACGTCATCCACACTGGTTCCATGTGTTAAAGGCTAATAACTTACTCATGGCAGAGATCAATGAATTGGAGTGGGTGTAGGGGTGGGAGAGGGAAACTGGTCAGTACAGTTTTTAAGGAAAGAATTGGATCCCAAACCTGTTTAGGACATACTCAGGGACTTTCAGAGTTAAATCACATCTATTCTGAGAAGGTGACCTAACCTCCTGGGCAAAACTGATGGAGCTAGAGATAAGGAATTACATAATGTCATTGAGTCCAGTGTGGAAACTGCCCCATTGGCAAAGTCTGTCATGTGACCAGAAATGCCAATCACTTTACAGAGTGGAGTGACTGAACACAGAAACTGGCACAATTGCATTGAGCTGCAGGCCTAAGTAATTTTCACATACATACTTACAACTGGATAAGCACAGTATTACACATACAGATCATTGTCCTTTGCAGATTCCTACCATGTTGAAATTGCCTGGTTCAGTTCAAACAGTGAAAAGATTTCAAAACTACTTGATTACCTTGAGTTAAGTACCTTAAAATGTCCCAACATTATGAAAAGCAATATTGCCTCCTTTATTGTGACTATGTGAGCACTCTGTGAATGAGACGTGACACAGTCCACTAGATTTCTGGGATACGGGCAAGGTCAGCATTTGCCCTTGGGAGGTGGTGGGGGGATCACCTGCAACTGAATGACCTGTTAGGCAATTTCAGATTCAGAATCAAAATCTGGTTTAACATCACTGATACAGGTCATGAAATTTGTTGTCTTGTGGCAGCAGTAAATTGCAATACCTATAATCAAAACACTATACATTACAGTCAATATTTATATATATAAAACTAAATAGGTAGTGCAAAAGAGAGGGAAAATACTAAGGTAGTGTTCATGGGTTCAGTGTTCATTCAAAAGCCTTTAGTGGTGGGAAGAAGCTGCTCCTGACACATTGAGTGTGTGCCTTTAGGCTCCTGTACTTCCTCCTCGATGGTAGCAATGAAAAGAGAACAGGTCCTGGATGCTGGAGCTCCTTACTGATAGATGCTGCCTTTTTGAGGCATCGCCTTTTGAAAGTGTCCTTAACACTGAGGACAATACTTCCCTGATGGAACTAGCTGAGCTCAGAGGGCATTTAGGAGTCATCCACATGTGGTAGTTGGTCTAGAGTCAAATACAGGCCAGACCAGGTAAGAATAGTGCATTTCTTCCTCCAAAGGATATTAATCAACCACATGGGCTTTTACAGAAATCACTGCTAAGACTTGTTTTTTCCCAGTTTCCAGATTATTGACACAGCCAGCATGGTGGGATTTGAACTTGAGCTTCTGTAATGTTTGTCCAGCCCACTAGTAATATTTATTGCTGTACCATAGCTGCTCAGCGTGTGTGGATGCCAATTCTTCTGACATCTACCTACAGTGAACTTAAGTAGAATGGACTTGAATTTCCACAGAGGTTCTCCCAATCAATAGCTATTTATGTGGTTCTCCAGGGAAGATTTTCTGTGGAAATCAGAGAATCCCAACAGTAATCTCAACTCCAAAATATGCTATTCTGCAATGATGGAAGATCATATCTAAAAGTTAGAGTGTTAAGATCTTTAAATGATGATGGTGAATTGTTAACTTTTATGTGTATTGACACCATTTGAGAATGATATAAAATAGGTTGCCAATTTGTCATTGCATATTACACCACTACAAAGAGTTAGAATTAACTTCAGTGTGTTTTGTATATATTGTACTCTCGATATCCACTTTACTGGGTGCTACCTGCACCTAATGAAGTGGCCACTGAGTGTGTGTTCATGGTCTTCTGCTGCTGTAGCCCATCCACTTCAAGGTTCAATGTGTTGTGCATTCAGAGAAGCTCTTCTGCACACCACTATTGTGGCATGTGTTTATATGAGTTACTGTCACCTTCCTGTCAGCTTGAACCAGTCTGGCCATTCTCCTCTGATTCCTCTTGTTAACACATCTCTTCGCCACAGATCTGCTGCTCACTGGACTTTTTTTTGTTTCACACTTTTCTCTGTAAACTCTAGAGACCATTGTGCATGAAAATCCCAGGAGATCAGCAGTTTCTGAGATACTCAAACCACCCTGTCTGGCACCAACAATCTTCCCAAGGCCAAAGTCACTTAGATCACATTTGTTTCCCATTCCAATGTTTTGTCTGAACAACAACTGCACCCCTTGACCATATCTGCATGCTTTTATGCCTATACACGCTTAGTTTTGTAGTTGTAGAGAAAAAAGCACATAATGCAGAGGCCTCACTTGGAGTATTGCAAGTAGGTTTGGGCCCTGTATTTAAGAAAGAATGTACTGACACTGGAATGGGTTCAGAGAAGGTTTACAAAAATGATTCCAAAATTGAAAAGCTTATCATATGAAGAGCACTTGATGTCTCTGGGCCTGTACTCGCTGGAATTTAGAAGACTGAGGGGGAATCTCACTGAAGCCTATTGAATGTTGAAATGCCTAGAGAGAGTGGATGTGGAGAGGATGTTTCCTATAGTCTAGGACCAGAGTGCACAACTACCGAATAAAGAAACATCCATTTAGAACAGAGTTGAGGAGGAATTTCTTTAGCCAGAGGGTGGTGAATCTGTGGAATTCATTGCCACAGAGGGCTGTGGAGGCCAGATCATTAGGTGTATTTAAGGTGGAGGCTGACAGATTCTTGATAAGTCAGGTTGTGAAAGGTTACAGGGAGAAGGCAGGAGAATGGGGTTGAGAGGGAAATGGATCAGCCTTGATCAAACGGTGAAGCAGACGATGAGCTGAATGACCTAATTCAGCTCCAATATCTTATGGTCTTTTGTATTGAGTTGTTACCATATGATTGGCTGATTACATATTTTTATTAATGAGCATGTTTACATGTATACCTAATAAAATGGCCACTGAGTGTATATCAGAATCAGAGATCAGGTTTAATATCATCGGCACATGTCATGGAATTCGTTCACTTGTGGCAGCAGCACAATGCAATACATGCTAAATACAGGAAGAAAATGTGTTATAATGTACATAATGGATATTAAATAGTTAACTTAAGAATAGTGCAAAAACAGAAATGATAAAATGCAGTGAGGTTGAGTTTAAGGGTTCAATCTTCAGAGGAGGAATCGTTGAGTGTGTGCCTTCAGGCTTCTGTACCTCCTTAATAAATTATTAAGAAATGCATAAAGTAGGGGTATTAGTGGGAGTTATCTTCAAACATCCTGTCTGCATTTGGGAGCCTCATTTTCTGGAGCGTACTTGCAGATAGGTAGACAACATGTGGCCAAATACCTGATTTGCAGTTGCAGCAGACAAGGTCGACTGCTGAGTTGCGGTCATGAAATAGCCCCAATGTCCACTGTCCCTATAACTGAACTGTATACTTAGATTTGAGCACACAGCTCATTTAAAGTAAATTTATTATCAAAGTACATACTGTATATTTCACCATATACTACCCTGAGATTCATTTTCTTGCAGGCATTCATGGTAGAACAAAGGAATACAGCAGAAACAATGCAAAACTACACACAAACAAAGCAATATGCTCCCTGTATGTCCTTATATTTCCATTGCTGCAGAAAAATTAAGCTACATGATGGGCCCATGGTGAAAAGTCTAAAGAAAGGAAAATATAAAGGATATTGATTAAGATAATTTAAGGATTAACAATAGAATGAATATAGAATTAACTTTACAACAATGGCATTATTTTTATTAATGAAGACAGAACTAACCTTGCATTAACTGAATGATGATTATTTTATTATCCATTTATGGGATGCAAATCAGTGGCAAAGGTCAATCTATCCCAATTTGCCCTCTTCAGAAGGCAGTTAAAACCAACAGTCAGCAATGTTGGTGAGCCAGGAGTCAAGTGTAGGGCAGATGATATGTCCAGCAAACATCCTTCTCCAATGAGATTATTGAACACAGTGGGTTTTACAGGTTTTTATTCAAATCGAATTAAATTCTGCTGAATAATGGTCTTTGAATTCATAATTCCAAATCAGTTGTGCAGTAACTTGTGCACAGTGCTTCCATCCCCTCATTCTGGGAAGCAGCAACAGTAAGGGCTTTTTCTGTTTTGAATATATTTACCTGTATTAGATTCAGTATAAAAATCGCTCTTTCTCTGCCAAAGCACACACACACACTGGAGTAAATTTTAAAAGGGGTTCCAATCTGGAACATTTCTGCAGACTAGGAAGAAACTACAGAGACCAAGACAGACAGAGAGAGACACACACACACAGACACAGAGACATAGACAGGGAGACAAAGAGACAGAGAGACTGAGCGAACACAGAAGGGCAGCACCGACCCCAGCATAGACCCCAGCACTCCAGTGGAACGGACTGAATGCGACGGCCCTCTCCTGGGTGGCTGCAAACAGGCATCACCACGGTTTAAGGCTTACTTTACACTATGACCGAGATCATGCAGTTCCCTCACCATCCGCCCCCACTGTTTGCCAATAAACGGTCTTGCAGCATTTCACATTGACAATGTCCAGCAAGATGTTGCAATCACAAGGAAAAACGACTATGACTGCAAGCTGCCCTCGCGCACCAGTGCCTCTGTGATGCAGGCAGCACCATGATCCAAACCAAGTCCAACTCCTCAGTTTCTCCACTCCACTGACAAGTAATTTAAGTTCTAATGCCCAGCAGAGGCTTGTGGTCATAACAAATACATATAAGTAAGACAAGAACACCATTGTTTGGATCCATAGAAGCTGCTGCATCCAAGTGCACCCTTATCTTACAGGAAGTAAACGTACTGGTAGAATATTTACTGCTCTCTTATATATGATAGATAAATAGAGCTCATATAAAATAGCAGTAAACATACAGTCACATTAAAAGAATCTTATAGTACCCTGGGTTCACAGACAAAAGCATGCACACAATTCCCTGAATGAACACTGGAGAGCAGCACCAATGGGAGGCGCCAGGCCCCAATCCAGCTGGGACCACCATGGCGTCTCCCCTCCTGGATGCCTGCAATAGGCATGTGTGGCACGAGGCCCAGTCCTTGCTCCAGCTGATGCCCGACAGTACAAAGGATCATATAAAGGAAGATGGTGGTGGTTTTTAATCATCCCAGCCCCAGAAAATTACTGTGGGAGTTTCCCAGGACAGTGTACTGAGCACAACCATTTTCAGCTGCTCCATGATTAACTCAGAAGAGAAAATATTCTTTGATGATTATGCAACATTTAATTCCATTTGCCACTCCTAATCAAAAGAACCAGCCCGTGCTTAATGACAGCAAGACCTAGACAGCATTCAGGTATGGGCTGATAAATGGTAAACCACATTATTGCCACTATTTTCAGCAAGGGGAGTTTGGCCACCTACCCTTGACATTCAGTTCAAAGATCAGAGTATAAATATGTCACCATATACTAGCCTGAGATTAATTTTCTTGCGGGCATTCACAGTAATTACAAGAAACACGATATAATCAATGGAAGACTGCACCCAACAAGGCGAACAAACAACTGACGTGCAAAAGACAACAACCTGCAAATACAAAAGGAGAAAAAGTCAAAATACTAATTAATAAATAAATAAATCAATCAATCAATCAATCAATCAATCAATCAATCAATCAATCAAGCAAGCAAGCAAGCAAGCAAGCAAGCAAGCAATGATAATGAATGAAGAGTCTTTGAGAGTGAATCTGTAGGTTGTGGGAAAAGTGAAGTTAGCTCCTGATGGCTGAGGAGTAATAAATGTTCCCTAATCTGCTGGTGTGGGTCATTTGGCTCTTGAATCTTTTTCCTGATGGCAGCAGCAAGAAGAAAGAATGTCCTGGGTGTGGGGATCCTTGATGATGGATGTCCCTTTCCTGTGACAGATTAGATTATGAAGACACGTAGTCCTCTTTTATTGTCATTTAGTAATGCATGCATTAAGAAATGATACAATATTCCTCCGGTGTGATATCACAGAAACACAGGACAGACCAAGACTGAAAAACTAACAAAAAGCACATAATCATATTATATAGTTACAACAGTGCAACAATACCGTAACTTGATGAAGAACAGACCATGGCACAGTAAAAAAGTTCAAAGTCTCTGGAAAGTCCCACATCTCACGCAGACGGGAGAAGGAAGAAAACTCTCCCTTGTCATGCCCGACCACAGTCCGACTCTGAGTTGGCCAAAAACTTCGAGCTCTGATCAGCCCTCCGACACCGAGTACCGAGCACCATCTCTGCCAAACGCTTCGACCTCAGCCTCGGTCGCCAGCAGCAGGCAAAGCCAGGGATTTTGGGGCCTTCCCTCCAGAGATTCTCGATTGCACAGTAGCAGCAGCAGCGAACCGGGCATTTCAGAAATTTCTCCAGATGTTCCTCTGCTTCTCACGTCTGTCTTCATCAAATCAGAATTGTGCACGGCACCCTACTTACAAATACGATATCATTTCACCGGAGAGGCTACGCGCGCTGCGTCACGCCGCCATCTTCTCCTCCCGCCTTGTGCTCAATGGTGGGGAGGACTTTACCTGTGATGGATTGGGCCATAATTTTTGGAGGCTCTTCCATTCAACGGCATTGGTGTTTCCAATGGTGGACCCAGGACAGATCCTCTGAAATGATAACACCAAGGAATTTAAAATTGCTGACATTTCCCATCTTTGATCCTCATGACGCCCAGTTTCCTCCTGAAATGTGAAGCACTGCCCCACAAAAACAGAATGCAAATAGGTGCTAAAGGATCGAGGAGTTGAATGGCTTATTTCTGGGATCACTGGCAAGGTCTATTTCCCAGGATTGAGTGACTTGTTGGAGTTGAGAGGGAGAATAAATCAGCCATGAATGAATGATGGAGCAGTCTCGATGGGCCAAATTGCCTAAATCTGCTCATACTGTATGTCTTATGATTTTACCATTCTGGAAGGTGATTAACCACTTTAGCCAAAGGAGATAAGGACAGTAGGTTTGGCCAAAGCAGACAAGAATGGCAAATTTCCTTCCTTGATAAACAACATTGAACCAAAATGATTTTGTGCTAAAAAAATCACCAAAACTAATTCAATTCCAGTCTCAGAATAATATTCATTTCCATACCTGTTTCCAAATTTTTCTTTGCTGAAATTATTTTTAAAATACTGGGGAAAAAGGTATAGATGCTTTAGTATTTATAAAGTTCTATCCATCCTTAATTCAGGTTTTGGAGGTGAATTTACTTCATTGTAATATAATACACATGGGAAAAAAAGTGCTAGCTGAATAAATAGGAAGATGTGAATGTTGCCATGGAGATTTTCAATTGGGCTTCCTCAAAGACCTGGTGTCTTTCATTTAGTGAGAAAGCAAGTCATACAAGCCCCATCTCCAGCTCAGTCTCTGTTGAATTAGTCTCATCCAATGATTAAAGGTTGCATGCAATTCATCGGAGAAAAGAAAACCAAATTAAATGTTTAGAGGACTAAATGTAGAAATATTTCCAATTATACCTGACCCAAAGACATAATGTAAGATCAACACTAATACTGTAAATCCAAAGGGAGTTCATTAGAAACTATATCCTCCACTATTTTGCTTACTTTCATTCCTACATCTGATGGATCTCACTGAAAACATCAGTGCTGACAGTTTGTGCAAATGATTATAACACAATGCTTAAAGTCTACTGATATGTTAATAATCTTCTCAAGATTCAAGATTCAAGATTGTTTATTGTCTTTTCCCATACACAAATGTAAGGCAAACAGAATAATTGTTACTCCAGATCCAAAGCAGCATTCCAAGTTCATTGAATGACTCAATGTCGATGTAACAAAGTCTTTAGATCAATCACACATTACATCAGGTTCATGTTGACTTGTGTAAAATTAACAGGAGAAGCAAACAGTCTGCTGCACCCGTCAGCAGTACAATATTTTAAAACGTACAACTTGGCTTTACAAGCAGGGAAATTTTAAATTGATCAATCGAATATTCACAATTAAAGTTATGCAAATTACTTATCCCTTGGAGCAGCTGGGAACTGGAACAATTCTTTGTCTGCTCACAAACAGATGACAGAGTTACTTTCAAGCTAGACCTTGTTAACATATACATATCAGACCTCTCTGACATCACTCAGGCCCCAGCTTCAATTTCAACCAAAAATGGGATGTGGCCTTCGACTCCTTCTAAGCAAGCTAGCTCCAAGGAGGATTGGAGCTTGATAGTAAATATTAACCCAAGGTAGTAAGTATAAAACTTATCTCTGAACTGAACCACACAGCTGGACAATGCCTGGGAAATGAACCAGGTACGATTGGGCCAAGGGGTTTGTATGACCCACTTGGTCTTACGGGAGAGGGAAATAACTGCAGAAAAAATTCATAGTCGCGAAACAAAGGAATACTGTCAAAAACGTTAACTTTACCTCACAACCAATGTGAATTGTAATCCATGGAACTGCTTTAAATTGCCATGATATATGCAACACGAGTTAGATTGATGTCCAGTAACCAGAGTATGAGGAATGTATGAGTTTTTTTTTCCAGAAATGGAAATATTTTGGCATTGGGGAAAAATTGGATATGCTGGGGCAGTTTGCTTTGGACTATCTTTCTGATGAAGTGGGGGAGAAATTGAATTAAGATGTATAAAATGAAGAAAGGCCTGGGTATAGTGATACTCAAATCGCTGGAGGAACTCGGGCAGAATCTATGGAGAGAAATGGACAGTTGATGTTTAAAGTCAAGACCTTTCTATTCAGGACATTTACAAAGACAGGTGTGTAAAAAGGACCTGAAGGATCATTGGGGACCCAAGTCACCCCAGCCACAATCTATTCCAGCTGCTACCATCTGGGAAACGATATCACAGCATAAAAACCAGGACCAACAGGCTCCGGGACAGCTTCTTCCACCAGGCCATCAGTCTGATTAATTCAGGCTGACACAACTGTATTTCTATGTTATATTGACTGTCCTGTTGCACATACTATTTATTATAAATTACTATAAATTGCACATTGCACATTTAGACAGAGACGTAACATAAAGTTTTTTACTCCTCACGTATATGAAGGATGTAAGTAATAAAGTCAATTCAATTCATCGATGGACATCCTAGATTCCAGCATCTACAGTTCATTGCACCCCCAAGGTAGAGTATATGAGAAGGAATTACTCTCAAAAACTGGGCAGTATTGGTAGAAGACCAGAGGGGAGGTGAAGAAGTATTTTATCCCACAGGTGGTCTGGAACTCACTGCTCAAAAGACAGTAGAGCCAGAGAGACACACTAAATTTGACAAGTATTTGAGTATGTACTTGAAGAGCTGTAATCTGTAGCATTGTGGACAGAGAAAGAAAGAAAGATTAGCTTTATATGCACATCGGAACACACAATGAAATGCGTTATTTGCTTCAAATTAAATCAGTGAGCATTGTGCCTGGCAGCCTACATGTGTCACCATGCTTTCAACATCAACATAGCATTCCATGGCTCACCAATCTTAACTCATATGCCTTTGGAATGTGGAGGGAACCGGGGCAGCCAGAGGAACCTCACATGGTCATGAGAACAGACGAACTCCTTCCAGACAGCGGCAGAATTGAACCGGGGTCACAGGTGCTGCAATAACCTCACATTCCTGCGACACCCTGAAGTTATGTATGAAATAGAATGGAAATTGCCTCTCAAAACTAAATCATGAGCAAGATGCAGGAACTCATGTTAAAGACAAGTACTGAATATTAGGAAATTCTTTGCCGTGTGTGGGGAGACATTGATGGAGACTGAAAGAGCTGAAGGTCCCAGGGGAACCTCTTTCAAGACAAGTGTCACTGAATAATAAAGAGACAGCAGATGCTGGAAATCTAAAGCTGTATACCCACTGAGTTCCTCCAACACTTTGTCTCATTTTTTAAGAGATAGAGCACAAAATAGGTCCTTGTGGCCCTTTGAGCCCATGTTGCCCAGTAATCCCCGACAACCCCAATTTTAACCCTAACCTAATCACTGGACAATTTACAATGATCAGTTAACCTAACTAGTATGTCTTTGGATTGTGGA